>NC_047094.1:10781250-11137500 GCF_902459505.1 Geotrypetes seraphini | reverse complement strand
ATCAGTGTTTCCATGAGTTTACACACTATAGACGTGAGACTCACCGGTCTGTAGTTTGCTGTCTCTGTCCTGCAGCCCTTTTTGTGGAGTGGGATTACATTGGCGGTTTTCCAGTCCAAGGGGACCCTTCCTGTGCTTAGGGAAAGATTGAAGAGAACAGATAATGGTTCTGCCAGGACTTCCCTTAACTCCCTGAGCATTCTGGGATGTAGGTTATCTGGTCCCATGGCTTTGTTTACTTTGAGTCTTGATAGTTCGTCGTAGACGCTACTGGGCGTAAATTCAAAATCTTGAAACGGGTCTTTCTGGTTATCTCCCGTCTGCAGCTGTGGACCAACTCCTGGCTCTTCTCGGGTGAATACTGAACAGAAGTATTGGTTTAGTAATTCTGCCTTCTCAGAGTCTGATTCTGCAAAGTTACCGTCCGATTGCTTCAGGCGTACTATCCCATCTTTGTTTCTTTTCCTGTCACTAATATAGCTGAAGAAAGATTTATCCCCTTTCTTAATTTTCCGTGCTAGCTCTTCCTCCATTCGGAGTTTGGCCTCTCTGACTGCTGTTTTGACAGCTTTAGATATGTCTAGATAGTCCTCTTTCGCTCCCTTTCTGCCTAAATGTTTGTAGGCGATAAATGCATCTTTTTTCTGTTTAACTAGGTCTGAAATTTCTTTACTGAACCATTGGGGTCTTTTGTTTCTCCTGCGTTTACTTACTATCTTTATGTATCGGTCTGTTGCTTCGTGTAGTATGGACTTCAGAGACGACCCACATGTCCTCCACATTTTCAGTTTTTGCTTGTTTATGTAGCTCCTGCTGGACAAATTCTCCCATGCTGTTGAAGTCTGTACCTCTAAAGTTGAGAACCCTTGTTGCTGTGTTTGTCTTAGGGATCGAGACATTCAAGTATCTCACGGGCCGCACAGAGACGGAGGAAGATATCTTCCTTTTCAAGGGTCCCACGACAACAAGAGGGCATCCGTGGAAAATTAGGGGAGGGAAACTACGAGGTGATACCAGGAAATTATTTTTCACTGAAAGGGTGGTTGATCGCTGGAATAGTCTTCCACTACAGGTGATTGAGGCCAGCAGCGTGCCTGATTTTAAGGCCAAATGGGATCGTCACATGGGATCTATTCACAGGGCGAAGGTAGGGGAGGGACATTAGGGTGGGCAGACTAGATGGGCCGTGGCCCTTATCTGCCGTCTATTTCTATGTTTCTATGTTTCTGTTTCTATTTGGCATGTGGGATCTCTTCATGGAGGTAGTTAGGGGGGGGGGGGTGGGCCATTAGGGTGGGCAGACTGGATGGGCCGTGGCCCTTATCTGCCGTCTATTTCTATGTTTCTATGTTTCTGTTTCTATTTGGCATGTGGGATCTCTTCATGGAGGTAGTTAGGGGGGGGTGGGCCATTAGGGTGGGCAGACTGGATGGGCCGTGGCCCTTATCTGCCGTCTATTTCTATGTTTCTATGTTTCTGTTTCTATTTGGCATGTGGGATCTCTTCATGGAGGTAGTTAGGGGGGGGGTGGGCCATTAGGGTGGGCAGACTGGATGGGCCGTGGCCCTTATCTGCCGTCTATTTCTATGTTTCTATGTTTCTGTTTCTATTTGGCATGTGGGATCTCTTCATGGAGGTAGTTAGGGGGGGGTGGGCCATTAGGGTGGGCAGACTGGATGGGCCGTGGCCCTTATCTGCCGTCTATTTCTATGTTTCTATCCATATTCATCGCGGATACCCTGAAAACCCGACTGGCCAGGCGGTCCCCGAGGACTGGCTTGAACACCACTCGACTAGAGCTTTTTCTCATGCACACTTCGGGTTATAACCAGGCGTCCGGATTTACCCGGACAGCTTTTCAAAACCCGGCACTTTGTCCGGAATTTTGAAAAGCTTCCAGCTCAAGTCGGAAGGGCATCTGCCACGCGGCGACCTCTTCGCATCACACCCGTGCACGCGCAGATGCCCTCCCGACGCAGCTCCGAGCACGAGAGCAGGTGAAGGGGAGCAGAGCCGCGGGTCTGGGTTTTACAATAGTAAAATCTGGTAACCCTATGCACACTCATTCTGATGACCTGGAATCCCTAGAATTGTGGGGTACCCCCAGGACAGGCCTAGAAGCACAGCTACAGGATTTAAAAAAAAAAAAAAAAAAATTAAAGCAAAGCTCCTTCGCTTACCTTCTCTCCTATTGTGATAAAGGTTCTCGAGTCCAGGTTCCTTGGAGGTCTGTAAAGGGAGAAGAAGGGTTAAGACAAATTCTGTGTTTATAGCAGAGGTGGAGACGCCGGGGCCGCTTTCCACAGTGGCAGAAGGGACATGCCACCATAACATTGCCAACTGCCCTCTCTTAGGTAAGAGGAAGGGGGCAAACCTTCTTGCCCCGGTAGCACAGGACGGCAGCCAATATGCCCCACGCCCCACGCCCCACCCAATCCAGACGATTCAAATAGCTTTAAACCACCGGCACAATACTTACGCTGGGTTGCTGGCTGGTGGTTTCATGGGAACATGTATTCTTAAATCGATCTTTTTCTTTTTACCTACAAGAAAGAAAAAAAAAAAAACAAAAAGCACGAAGATTAGGTGGACAGCGAGGTGCTTTGAGCTGGCTCACGGTCAAGTCCATTACCGCGGCAGATTTAAAGCCTCTGCCCAGAACGGTTAAGCTGCTACAATACAGACATTATTAAACCTTAATCAAAAGTGCCAGGTTTTGAAAAGCCATCCAAACCCCCGGACACGTCCTCAAAAGAAGGACAAGTCCGGGGAATTCCAGACCTCTGGTAACCCTAGCCAATGCCAAATTGTGCCATCCTAGTCTACCTGGTAGTCAGCCCATCATCGATTACATAACGGAACAAGGCCAATAGGCTAATCTCATTTCCAGTCGCTGAATGATCGGGGTTCAAAAGCGCAGGGGTCCTTTCTTGCCCTATGAAATACCGGAGTTTATGACTAAACCCAAAATTCTCAGGTGGATCGGTCGAGAGGGTTCATAGACAACCCCGCGAAAGACAAAGGCGCGCGCCGACAACTGAGCGCAAGACGGAGGCGCGCGCCAAAGAAAATTACAGTTTTTAGGGGCTCCGACGGGGGTTTTTGTTGGGGAGCCCCCCCCAGTTTACTTAATAGAGATCGCGCCGGCGTTGTGGGGGGGTTTGTAACCCTCCACATTTTACAGTAAACTTAACTTTTTCCCTAAAAACAGAGAAAAAGTGAAGTTTTCAGTAAAATGTGGGGGGTTACAACCCCCCAAACCCCCCCACAACGCCCCCACAACGCGGCGCAATCTCTATTAAGTAAAGTGGGGGGGTTCCCCCTCCACGCCCCCCCTCGTCGGAGCCCTAAAAACAGTAATTTTCTGCGGCGCGCACCTCCGCACTGCGCTCAATTGTCTGCGTGCGCCTTTGTCCCGGCGCTCTTTTGACCTGACACCGGTCGAGAGTGTAGCAAAGCTGCAGAGCTTCATCTGGACATCATTAGGACCAGCCCAGGCCCCGAAGACCAGATGTCTACTCAGACCAGGCTCCCCAACAAGCGAAGGAGTTAACGGTTAGGTTCTCACAGAAAACAATCTGTTTTCATTCTTTCTGATGTGAAAGGGATGGAAAGGAGCAACTGCGGCAGAGCCAGATACACTAAAAGGGATTTTCTCATGTTTAAGTCTATGGGAAAAAATGCTTTGTGCATCTCTCCTGAACTGAACATACTGTAGTTTCCTGTTTACAGGGGCCAGACAAACCTTCACACTGGTTAGTTGCAGAGAAGCTAAAGCAAGGGCGGGATTCAGAGATTTTGTTCACCTGCTTACTGGTGGGAAGTAGGGAGAAAAAAAAAAAAAAAAAAAAAAGAAAGTTAGGGGAGGGGGGGAATCATTTCAGCATCAGAACTACTCTGCCCCCATGCCCACCCCAAACTATGCCTCTAGCATTGCGTTCAATTCCGGTCTCCTTATCTCAAGAAAGACATAGTGGCGCTAGAAAAGGTTCAAAGAAGAGCGACCAAGATGGTGAAGGGGATGGGACTCCTCTCGTACGAGGAAAGACTAAAACGGTTAGGGCTCTTCAGCCTGGGGAGATAGGATTGAAGTCTACAAAGTCCTGAGTGGAGCAGAACGGGTACATATGGATCGATTTTTCACTCCGTCAAAAATGACAAAGACTAGGGGACACTCGATCAAGTTACAGGGAAATACTTTTAAAACCAATAGGAGGAAATTTTTTTTTCACTCAGAGAATAGTTAAGCTCTGGAACGCGTTGCCAGAGGACGTGGTAAGAGCGGATAGCGTAGCTGGTTTCAAGAAAGGTTTGGACAAGTTCCTGGAGGAAAAGTTCATAGTCTGTTATTGAGAAAGACGTGGGGGAAGCCACTGCTTGCCCTGGATCGGTAGCATGGAATGTTGCTACTCTTTGGGGTTCCGGAATCTTGCTTACTCTGAGATAATGGGATGTTGCTACTCTTTGGGTTTTGGCCAGGTACTAGTGACCTGGATTGGCCACCGTGAGAACGGGCTACTGGGCTTGATGGACCATGGGTCTGACCCAGTAAGGCTGTTCTTATGTTCTTATGAAAGAGCCAAGCTTTTCAATAAATCGTAGCCGGGAGAGGCTTGTCCTGTAGGCAGTCAGCCAGTGCCGATTCTCCTCCTCTTCCCACACCTCCCCTCCCCCTCCTCGAGCACCCCCCACCGGTGAAGTGACAAGTTCAGTTTCACGGCCGGAGGGCCTCTGCACGGTCCTCAACACGATGGCATCACACATGCATGCGACGTCATCACATCGACTTCCACACACACTTCCAGATGCCTTCCAGCTGCGGTGCCGAAAAGTTTGCAGGACTCTGCTATACAGTAAACCCTCGATTTAACAGATTAATGGGGGGGAGGAGTGTCCGTAAATCAAAATGTCTGAAAACTAGCATCTATGGAAAACCAAATATTAAATGTTATACTTTGAAGTTCAAGATAATCCATTTTCATTTTAAATATAAATTTAGGCATATGCAAGAATATTACATATCATTCATCAATATATATGTACATATATAAATAATATTTAACATAAATTATAAGATGATTTCTCCTCTGAATATTCCATTGTTTATTTTAATATACTGGTGGGACATAAGACCACTAAATTTTGTCCACTAAACCCAAAAACTATTAAATCAAGGGTTTACTCTTATCTGTAGACAGATTTGGTGAAATGATATTTCAATTCCTTCTCCACCCTGCAAATAAATTCCACCTCATCACATGCATTAATCCTTCTCAACTCTAAAAACCCCCCAAAGTAAGAATTAGTCATTTCACATCAGCTATGACCAAAACGTCAACTCTTCAGCGTTTCCTTAGTTTGGTAATGCACGGCATCAAGTGTCCCGTCCTTTTGATGAATTAGAATGGGACGGATTTCTCTCAGAAGAGAACAGTGAGATCAGCGTTCGCCACCTGTCAGCCGCAATCTTGAATGCTTCTCCCAAACAGGGACAAACCAGAGAGACGGGATCCGCTGCTCTGGCTTCCCGCAAACACATAGAATCAGGGGACATATGAGCATATCCTTCCTGCTCAGGAAAAATTGAACTTATTCTAAAAATCTGAAAGTCCCATGCATGCACCAATAACTTGGCACAGACAGGCGGGCAGGATACCCCCCCACACACACACACACACAAAAAGAGCACATCTTGCTTCAACACTGCCTCTGGTTAACTTGTAAAGATAGTGGCAGAGTGTGGCACAGTGGTTAAAGCTACAGCTTCAGCACCCTGGGGTTGTGGGTTCAAACCCGCGCTGCTCCTTGTGACCCTGGGCAAGTCACTTAATCCCCCCTTTGCCCCAGGTACATCAGATAGATTGTGAGAACACAGAGTCAAAAGGGAAAAGTGCTCGAGCACCTGAATAAATTCATGTAAACCATTCTGAGCTCCCCTGGAGAAAACAGTATAGAAAATTGAATATATAAATAGTGTGAAAAGCTTCAGCCTCTGATAACTAGAGCCGGTATTGTGACATCATAATGCCTCATTCCACCAATAAGAGCCAACCTCATCAGTGATGTCACAATGGCTGGATTATGCTTTACTTGGCTCGCTTTTTTTTTTTTTTTTTTTTTTTTAATTTTTATTGAGAATATAGAAGCAATACAAAAAGCCTGAAAATACAATCATACAATATCTCAATTCTTTTTCCCATCACAGCACCCAGCTTAACTGTTGTACAGGAACTCTTCAGTACAATGCAAAAAAACACAAATAAAGGAAAACGAGGGAAAAAACCCCATCCCAACCCCCCTTGGCTCACTTTTAATACATATTGATTTCTAGAATGGTGCAGTGTAGAGAATGACACGGGGATAAATTTCTCCCCATCCCCGCAGGAACTCAATTTCCCCGCCCATCCCCGTAAGCTCTGCCTTAATTGCACAAGGCTCGAACGCTTATGATTTTAAAGGGTTTGAGGCTTGTGCAGATGAGGGCGGAGCTTAGGCATTGGTGGAATGAGGCATTATGACCTCACAATCTGAGCTCTAGAATGTTGCTACTTAGGATTTTAAAGGGTTTGAGGCTTGTGCAGCTGAGGACGGAGCTTAGGCATTGGTGGAATGAGGCATTATGACATCACAATCTGAGCTCTAGAATGTTGCCACTTAGGATTTGAAAGGGTTTGAGGCTTGTGCAGCTGAGGACGGAGCTTAGGCATTGGTGGAATGAGGCATTATGACCTCACAATCTGAGCTCTAGAATGTTGCTACTTAGGATTTTAAAGGGTTTGAGGCTTGTGCAGATGAGGACGGAGCTTAGGCATTGGTGGAATGAGGCATTATGACATCACAATCTGAGCTCTAGAATGTTGCTACTTATGATTTTAAAGTGTTGGAGGCTTGTGCAGCTGAGGACGGAGCTTAGGCATTGGTGGAATGAGGCATTATGACATTACAATCTGAGCTCTAGAATGTTGCTACTTAGCATTTTTAAGTGTTTGAGGCTTGTGCAGATGAGGACGGAGCTTGCAGGAATGGGGCAGGGACAGGAAAAGAACTCGTGGAAACGAGGAAAAATTTGTCCCCGTGTCATTCTCTATTTGACAGCGTGAGGAGCATCTCCAACCTGTTGCTCACGCTGGCCTCAGCTCTCCCTCTGAAGCCCTGTACCACCACCACCACCAGAACAGCAAAGAATTGTGCATATGTTAAAAATGTAACATTTGAAAACTGACCACTCTCCTTGCAGGTAGAAAATAAGCCCTTATCGTTCATCCAGCTTGCACGATTTGTTTCGCTCCGACTGCAGCTGCAATCCCGGTCACCTGCAATGTCCTGAATGATGGCTCAGGCAGCTAACAGCTCCTTGGGTCATGTTACCATATAGCCTGAATATTTCTTGAATGCAGGTTTTTTTTTTCCTAGTGGCGGGGGTTAGGACCACACCAGCACACTGACATTACTACAGATTGCTCACTAATACAGCCTCTGTCCCCCTCCCCCAGCACAGGGTTCAGGATCCCAGTTGAGTTCATAGACAAAATCGCGCGCAGACAACTGAGCGCAAGGTTGACGGCGCGCTGAAGAAAATAACTATTTTAAAGGGTTCCGACGGGGGTTGTTGGTGGGGAACCCCCCTATTTTACTTAACAGACATTGCGCTGGCGTTGTGGGGGGTTTGGGGGGTTGTAACCCCCCTCATACTTGAAACCAAACTTTTTGCCTGTTTTTTAGGGAAAAAGTTCAGTTTTAAGTATAATGTGGGGGGTTACAACCCCCCAAACCCCTCACAACGCCAGCGCAATGTCTGTTAAGAAAAGTGGGGGGTTTCCCCCCCACACCCCCTGTCGGAGCCCTTTAAAATAGTGCTTTTCTTTGGCGCGCCGTCAACCTTGCGCTCAGTTGTCGGCGTGCCGTTGTCTCGCGCGATTTAGTCCCATCACCTCCCAGTTGTATTAGCTTGAGGGTAGGCAATGACGAACCTCGAGAGCCACACCCCAGTCGGGTTTTCAAGATTTCCACAATTAATATGCATGAGATTAACTTGCATACAATGGAAGCAGTCCATGCAAATTAATCTCATGCATATTCATTGTGGAAATGTTGAAAGCCCGATTGGGGTGTGGCTCTCAAGGACCGTCACTGCCTGCCCCGGTTCTAGCTGATTGCCTATTTATTTTTGGGTGGCAGGACCCAAATTCCTCAGCACTCTAGAACATAAGAAAAGCCATACTGGGTCAGACCAATGGTCCATCAAGCCCAGTAGCCCGTTATCACGGTGGCCAAAACCCAGAGCAGCAACATTCCATACAGAATCCCAAAAAACAGCAGCATTCTGGAATCCAACATAGAGTATCATGATTCCTTGCAGAATCCCAAAGAATAGCAAGATTCCGGAATCCCAAAGAGCAACAACATTCCATGAAGAATCCCCCAAAGAGTAGCAACATTCCGGAATCCCCAGAGTAGCAACATTCCGTTCTACCGATCCAGGGCAAGCAGTGGCTTCCCCCATGTCTGTCTCAATAACAGACTATGGACTTTTCCTCCAGGAACTTGTCCAAACGTTTCTTAAAACCGGCTATGTAACCTGGTGACTTCCACTCCAGACACCCACCTAAATAGGTTTCCCAATGCAGATGGACAAACCCAGGATTAGTGCATAGACACCCTAGAATAGATGAACCTTCAGCCTCACACCCCACCCTGAGATTTTGATAATTAAACTCTTATTATGATCATCCCAACACCACCCCGATTTTCTCTAATATTAAGCTCTGCTTTCTATGTACTTGTTTGACCTCTCTCACCGCAGGTCAAAGAATTTGCTTTTATTTCCACGAGTTACCAAACTGCCAGAACAGCTAGTTTTGCTTGTTGACATCTCTCAGAAAGCTACCACCTTAGGCAACCACCTAGGTTTGCCTAATGGTTGAATCAACAGCTCCTACAAAATCCTGCTTTTGGAACTACAGATGCCCTTCAAAATAGCAATTCAGAAGGATAAAATGTATTTCAGATACTATACAGAATTGTCTTTGGTACCCGAATAAGTCTTTGCCTTTGCCCTTTGGCAGATGGTTCTATAAATAAACCCTCAGCGCCCTCTGCAAACTTGTTTCCAGCCCACCTGCCCAAGGGTTCCCATAGCAAAAGGAAAACACTATTTTATAGTTGCAAGCAAAGCATCTCTTTCCAATCCACAGCCCAGACAGCATTAAAAAGCTAAATTTCACAGCAAGTCCTGCATAAAAACATTCCTTTGCCGACCTGATGGTGCACTGTCTTTATTCACCAGGCACAAGGCTTTACCCATTAATTCTCGAGTGAACACATTGCTCTTTTTATGGAAGCCCCCCCCCCCCTCTTGACTTTTGGCAAAATCTGCAAGGAAAATCCTGCACCCTGTAACCTTCCAAAAGTCACTTTGAAAGTAGTGACAAGCGCAAAAGAAACCCCCAAATGCAAACTTCCAACTTCTTGCACGATAGTTTTCATGCATAATTCCTTAAATGCAAAAACAAAAGATAATAATTACAAAAAAAGGGGGGGGAGGGCACGGCTTGCGACTGCCCCCCCAAAAGTTTCATCATATAATCACGGCCAAGACTTTGCATTTTAGCAGCTTGGCCAAAGTTCAGACTTTTCGACGCCAAAGAGCAACGTGCAAAACAGAAACTCTCGAACGGAAAAGGGTGTTTTGTTGGGGTTTTTTGGGTTTTTTTTTGGGGGGGGGTTATGCAATCTAAAGCTAAGGTAAGCATGCATGCTTTAACGTTGCAACATCTACCTCGCTTCTTGTCCATGCTTTTTCCCAGAAGCGGCACGCCTTGAAGGGGAAGTTGCACGAATCGGGCAAAAGCGGTGGCGGGGCTTGCATTAAAGAGAATGCATGACGACCCGTCCGCGCGGTAAACACGGGGGCGGCTCGGTGACCGTCCGCCGGTCTTGTCCTCTCGTTCTCCGGCTGCGCGGCGCGCGCTCCAGCCCTTGCTCCAGCCGCTGGCTCGAGCTCTACCGTGACGTCACACAGGAAACCAGGCGCGAGCCAGCCCTGGAGGAGGAGGAGCCACTTGGACCGGGTGAAATCAAAAGTCTGGAAAGCTAGACACGCGGACTGGGACAGGGCCCCAGACCAGGCTATGCTTCCTTCAGCTTTGGAGTCAGACTAGGCCAGTGATTCCCAACCCTGTCCTGGAGGAACACCAGGCCAATTGGGTTTTCAGGCTAGCCCTAATGAATATGCATGAGAGAAATTTGCATATGATGGAAGTGATAGGCATGCAAATTTGCTTCATGCATATTCATTAGGGCTAGCCTGAAAACCCAATTGGCCTGGTGTTCCTCCAGGACAGGGTTGGGAACCACTGGACTAGGCGGCCACCTAGAACAGGGGTGTCAAAGTCCCTCCTCCAGGGCCGCAATCCAGTCGGGTTTTCAGGATTTCCCCAAAGAATGTGCATGAGATCTATTAGCATACAGTAAACAAGAGCTTACTGTAGGGGTGCCCAATTCCAGTCAGGTTTTCAGGATTTCCGCAATGAATATGCATGAGATCTATTAGCATACAATGAAAGCAGTGCATGCAAATAGATCTCATGCATATTCATTGCGGAAATCCTGAAAACCCGACTGGAGGGACTTTGACACCCCTGGCTTACAGCAGGAGTGCCCAACTCCCGTCGGGTTGTCCCAGTGATTTTGCCTGCACTGCTTCCATTGTATGCATATTGATCTCATGCATATTAAGAACATAAGCAATGCCTCCGCTGGGTCAGACCTGAGGTCCATCAGCCCAACAGGTCCAGGACCTGTGCAGTAATCCTCTATCTATACCCCTCTATCCCTTCTTCCAGCAGGAAATTGTCCAATCCTTTCTTGAACCCCAGTACCGTACTCTGCCCTATTACGTCCTCTGGAAGCGCATTCCAGGTGTCCACCACACGTTGGGTAAAGAAGAACTTCCTAGCGTTTGTTTTAAATCTGTCCCCTTTCAACTTTTCCGAATGCCCTCTTGTTCTTTTATTATTCAAAAGTTTGAAGAATCTGTCCCTCTCCACTCTCTCTATGCCCTTCATGATCTTGTAAGTCTCTATCATATCCCCTCTTAAGTCTTCTCTTCTCCAGGGAAAAGAGTCCCAGTTTCTCCAGTCTCTCAGTGTATGAAACGTTTTCCATAGCTTTTATCAGACATCTCGCTCTACTCTGAACTCTCTCGAGTAACGCCATATCCTTCCTAAGGTACGGCGACCAATATTGGACGCAGTACTCCAGATGCGGGCACACCATCGCCCTATACAACGGCAGGATAACTTCTTTCATTCTGGTTGTAATACCCTTCTTGATTATACCTAGCATTTTATTCGCTCTCTTAGCGGTCGCTGCGCACTGTGCCGTCAGCTTCATTGTCATGTCCACCATTACCCCCAAGTCTCTTTCTTGGGTACTCTCATTCACTAACATCCCTCCCATCGTATAGTTGTACCTTGGGTTGAACTTCATCTGCCATCTCATCGCCCATACCCCTAGTTTGCTCAAGTCCCTTTGCAATTCTTCGCAGTCCTCTTTAGTCCGAGCTCCACTAAATAGTTTGGTGTCGTCCGCAAATTTTATTATCTCACACGTCGTCCCTGTTTCTAGATCATTTATGAATATATTAAATAGCAGCGGCCCGAGCACCAAGCCCTGCGGAACACCACTCGTGACCCTCCTCCAGTCCAAGTAGTGGCCCTTCACCCCTACCCTCTGTTTCCTACCCGCCAATCAGTTTCTGATCCATCTATGTTCGTCTCCTTCCACCCCATGGTTCTTCAGTTTCCGGAGTAGACGCTCGTGAGGCACCTTGTCAAAGGCTTTTTGGAAATCTAGATATATGATGTCTATGGAGTCTCCTCTGTCCATTTGTTTGTTAACTCCATTTGTTAAGAAGTGCAATAAGTTCGTTAGGCACGATCTCCCCTTGCAGAAACCATGTTGGCTGGTTATCAGAAGTTCGTTTCTTTCCAAATGTTCATCGATGTTTTCTTTTATCAGTGCTTCTGCCATTTTCCCCGGAACCGAGGTCAGGCTCACCGGTCTGTAGTTTCCCGGGTCCCCTCTTGATCCCTTTTTAAAGATGGGCGTAACATTGGCTATCTTCCAATTCTCCGGGATCACGCCTGTTTTCAGGGATAGGTTGCAAATTTGCTGCAGTAGTTCCGCTATCTCCTCCTTTAATTCTTTCAGAACCCTTGGATGGATTCCATCCGGACCCGGGGATTTGTCAGTTTTTAGTTTTTCTATCTGCCTGCGCACATCTTCAAAGGCTCACTTCCATGGATGTTAATTTTTCTGCTTGATTTCCATTGAAGAATTGCTCAGGTTCCGGTAAGTTGGTTGTGTCTTCGTTCGTAAATACAGACGAAAAGAACATGTTAAGTCTTTCCGCCACTTCTTTCTCCTCCTTGACTACTCCCTTCCTGTCTCCGTCGTCCAGCGGTTCCACCTCCTCCCTAGCCGGCTGCTTCCCTTTAACATATCTAAAGAACGGTTTGAAATTTCGTGCTTCCCTGGCTATCCTCTCTTCATACTCTTTTTTGGCTTTTCAAACCACACGGTAACATTCTTTTGGATACTTCCTGTGCTCTATCCAGTTCCCCTCAGATTTGTCCTTTTTCCATATTCATTTGGGAAATCCTGAAAACCTGACCCGGCGAGGGCAGACACTCCTGGCTTACAGGAATGGGGATGGGGATGGAAAAATCGAGTTCCTGCAGGGACAAGGACAAATTTGTCCCCGTGTCATTCTCTAATATCAGCTTCCAAACTACATTCAATTCTTCAATTTAACTACACCATAACTAAAGAAGGAAAAAAAAAACCAAACATGCTACAGAAACAGGCCGGAGATCATACATTTCTGCAATTACTGACCGCACATTATGATAAATTTTAACCACTGTATAACATAAATAGAAATATAGCTGCCAAACCCTTCTAGATCTCCAATAAGCAGGGAAGTGGTACCAACATGAATCACACCAGCACCGTACTGGGAGTTGCGGGTAAACCGATACATTAGCACTACACAGTAAGAATCCAGGCAGAAAATTCCATGTTATGAAAAGTTATTTAAGTTCTCTAGGCAGAGAGCCCACTGGTCTGGAAGCACCTGAAGGGAACCAGGCACGAAGCAGCTCATGTTAAATGCTGCTATGTAAAGGTATAAGGTCTTCATACAAGAATTATCTAATGCAGAGAGAATGTGAGCTTATAAATATTACAGTGAGGTAACCAGGAAATTACAATTACGTGGCCAGATTGGACTCTCACCCCAGACAGCTCATACTGGGGCTTGCCTACAAACGAGAGTCTGCAAATATGGCCTGAAAGGCAAGCCATGCATGAGCAAATTTAAGGTGAGGGGACGCAATAAGGAGGTCAGATCTCTGCAATTGCATTTTCTCCAACACTGATTTATAGCACAGCCTAAAAATGGAGCCTCCTTCCTCCAGCTGAAAGCGAGGGCAGCTGGACCAATCAAAATACAGAGCTCTAAAGGCATCTAGAATTTATTATCCATGAAAATAAAGGTCTACCACACTCTGGAGCCATTTAAGAACATATAAGAATATAAGCGTTGTCATACTGGGAAAGCCCGAAGGTCCATCGAGCCCAGTACACTGTTTCTAACAGTGGCCAGCCCTGGCAAGATCCCAAGGAGTAAAACAGATTTTCTGCAGTGGATTTTCCCCAAGGCTGTCTTAATAATGGCTTATGGACTTTTGTTTTAGGAAATTAGCCAAGCCTTTTTTAAACCCCTGCTAAGCCAATCGCTTTCACCACATTCTCCGGCAACAAATTCCCCAGACGCTGAGTGAAGAAATACAATATCTTCTCCGGTTTGTTTCAAATCTGCAACTTAGTAGCTTCATCGCATGCCCCCTAGTCCTAATATTTTGGGGAAGAGTTTGAGGCTTCAGAATCTCCCTGGGAGGGGCAGGGGGGGTAATAGGTGAGGCTCAGTCACCCCTCAATGGAGCTGTCACCGCAGAGGAGCTCAGGGTACAGGACCCCAGCCAGAACTGAAAGAAAGAGGGTGAAAGTGCTGCATAGTTGCTTTATGAAAGCTTTAAGTTTCAAGTTCAAGTTTATTTAAATTTGTTAAAACGTTAATCATAAATGCTAAGCGTTTGACAATAAAAATTAAAATGGGGAACAATCAAAGGACTTGAGACACAACGAAGTGGGGAGAAATACAATTTTAAAAGGCGAGAGTACAATTAAGGTTAAAAACAAAAGGGAAATAGGAGAAATCATATTGATGTTGAACATGAGTAAAAACAGAATGTGCCAGATCCCATTACTTATATGATTTCTTTTGATGCTTGGACTTATAAAACCATCCTAAGCAAGTTACATTTAAAAAAATAAAAATAAATCATCAACGTAAGGTAAGGCTGGTCTTTGACCTGGGGGCCACCGCGTGAGCGGACCCAGCAGCGGCAATTCTTATGTTCTTATTCAATGGGAAAAATCCCGAAAACCCGACTGGAATGCGGCCCTCGAGGAGAGACTTTGACACCCCTGGGTTAGAGCAACAGCCTCGGCACCGTGAGGTTGTGGGTTCAAATCCCTTGCTGCTCCTGGTGACCCTGGGCAACTCACTTAATTCCCCCAGACACACTCGATAAAGTTCGAGCCTGCCGGGACAGATGGGGAATTTTGATAAAGTACCTGAATTACATATGCTGTGCCCCGATATCTTCCACGCAAGCTACACTTCTCCCTCCGTATTCACTGTGATAGGGGATCAACAGAACCGCAAATACAGAAAAACCGCGAATCATTTTTTCATATGTTATTTGCTGTTTTCTATTAAAGCCATCGCGAATATGGTGAAACCGTGAATAACATGGTGGGAGACCTGGCCTGTTCCTGAAGGAGTAGCAAAACACGGTGAAGAAAGGGCTGGGAATCAGTGATTTCTCCTAGGACAAGCAGGATGAGTCAGCCACATATGGGTGTTGTCCCAACAGCTCCCAATTTGCGGATAAGTTCTCCAATAGCTCAGAGAGATTTTTTTTATTTTTTTTTTTTCCCTCTGAGCACGTGCAGTGCCCGGGCCCCACTGGGCATGCCCGAGCCCTACCCATTTCCCCCTGCTTCCCCCTAATCCCCAGTCTTTGGTTTCCGCCCGTTCCCAGCGGTTTGATTTTCTACAGCTCTCCATTACTTTTCTACTCATCTCCTTGAAGATGCCTGAATCATCTAAAGAAACAACTGGGATGCAGGAGAAGGATGAATACACTGGATCCTCATGAATTGTGCGCCCACTGATTGGATCCGGCGCTCGAGGTTTCCGTGTTGCTTGCATTGTGCGCACATGTCACCACGTGCATGCAAGCTAAGGAAGAGGGCACTGAGAGACTTCATGAAGAGAAGTGAGGCCCGAGATTCTTCCTCCAGCAGCCATCCTCATTGGAATGCAGCAGCGAGGGATCCACAAGCTACAGCGGTTGGGGGGAGGAGCCAGCAAGATAAAAACCGTGAATAATCGAATCCGTGAATGCTGAAACCGTGAATACGGAGGGAGAAGTGTACCGTATTTTCACGCATATAACGCGCGCGTTATACGCGTTTTTACCTACCGCGCATACCCCTCGCGCGTTATACGCGTGAGCGCGGTATACAAAAATTTTTTTACATAGTTCCCACCCCGCCTGACGCCCGATTCACCCCCCCCCAGCAGGACCGCTCGCACCCCCACCCCGAACGACCGCTCGCACGCGCTCCCACCCGCACCCGCATCCATGATCGGAGCAAGAGGGAGCCCAAGCCCTCTTGCCCGGCCGACTCCCTACCCCCACCCCGCACTACATTACGGGCAGGAGGGATCCCAGGCCCTCCTGCCCTCGACGCAAACCCCCCTCCCTCCAACGACCGCCCCCCCCCAAGAACCTCCGACCACCCCCCCAGCCGACCCGCGACCCCCCTGTCCAAACTTTTTTTTTTTTTTTAACCAGCTACATTAACTGCTCTTACCACATCCTCTAGCAACACATTTCCTCCTGTTGGTTTTAAACGGACAAGAGGACATGGTTTGAAGCTAAGGGGGGACAAGTCCAGGACAAATGTCAGGAAGTTCTGCTTTACACAGCGAGTGGTAGACGCCTGGAATGCTCTCCCAAAGGAGGTTATTACGGAATCCACTGTGCTAGGATTCAAAGGCAAATTAGATGCACATCTCCTTACGAGAGGCATAGAGGGATATGGGTGACTAAAACTACATCAGGTGTATACCTGACTGGGCCTCCGTGTGTGCGGATCGCCGGACTCGATGGACCATGGGTCTGATCCGGAGATGGCAGTTCTTATGTTCTTATGTTCTTACTTTTTACCTTCAATGAGCGTCCCCTAGTCTTTGTAAATCCTGATGCAGTAAAAAAATTAATAAATAATCGATCCACTTGTACCCGTTCTACTCCACTCAGGATTTTTTAGATTATGTACAGTTCTCTACACCCATTAAAAAAAGGATAAAAGGAAATTTTTCTCTTCCACTTGATCTTTTTGGTATCTTGGGGTGTTTTGTTTTTTTTTTTAACTGGGGGAGGTGGGAGGCTGCACGTAAACCCAGGGAAATGATTTGGCCAGCACGATCACCGCTTCCAAAAATACATTGCCAATCGTCACCTTTCAACGTGGCCCCTGTGGTGCTTTTGACTGCCACCCACTGGCCACTTGTTGCAAGCACAGGCCTGCTGCTACACTTTTTCTTGGAGGTGGATGACTTTACGGCGGCAGGAAATGGAATTGGGAACTGTACAGAGCGGCTGAGGTCTCTTCCTCTTGCCAAGAGCTTTGGGAGAACTCATGTGAGCTACTGTTTGGGGGGGAGGGGGAGCACTTTGCTTTTCCAGGAAGCTGTATGAATAGAGGGTGGAAATGATTAGAACACATTTTGTGTCACTTTTGTTTTAAATGTGCTTTGCTTTGAGGACATATAAAGTGGGGCATCCAAAGCTGTACAGAACGAGCCAAAAAAGAGGAGTTGTGATGGGGGATGGGGCAAATGACCTATAATGTCTACACTTCCCCCTCTGCATTCGCAAATTCCGTATCTATGGCTTCGCTTATTTGCGGTTTTAAATCAAAAATTTATTTTAATGTTTTGGGCTATTTTAAGCCCTGTAAGCCCCCCCTTAAGCCTTACCTGGTGGTCTAGCGGGTTTTCGGGGCAGGAGCGATCTTTCCGCGCTCCTGCCCCCGTGCAGATCGCTCACAGGAAATGGCTCGAGAGACTACGGGAGCTCAAGGCAGCCTTTTCCAGTGAGTGATCTGCACGGGGCAGGAGCGTGGAAAGATCGCTCCTGCCTGAAAACCCACTAGACCACCAGGTAAGGCTTAAGGGGGAAGGGCTTAAAATAGCCGGAGGAAGCTGGAATTAGGGGCAGAACCAGCCCAAATATTATTCACGGTTTTTCAATATTCGCAGGCCGGCTCTGCCCCTAACCCCCGCAAATAAGGAGGGGGAAAGTATATTTCCTTTTGTGTCTCTTTTTAAAATGATTTAAAAGCTTATTCTACCTCCCTGAAATACTCTTGTTTATCACCATACTATAGATCAGAATCCATAAAGACCTTCTTCCTAGGAGTCTCATCTCATAATCACCACCTCATCCATTTTTAGCTTTCATTTTAAAAGACTATAGAGATCTGAAATAAAAAGTCTGGGTAAATAAAAAAAGGTTTGATCAAGTCTCTGGAGGAAAAGTCAATCGTCTGCTATAGAGACAGCGATGGAGAAAGCCACTGCGGTCCCTGGGATCAATAGATAGAATTTTGCTACTCTTTGGGATTTTGGACTCGTCCTGCAGCTGTAGCCTGTACCAGTGGTCAAATGACATGCCTGCACACCGTTCTCAGCGCCTTACCACCCAGAACATGTCAGCTTGCACGAGTTTGCACTTAGTGCTGTCCATGTCTCTAAGATAGGGTTCCCAGACAGACAGGAAAACCCGGACAAGTCCTCTTTGTAGAGGACTCTGCAGGCTCCCGGATGGACTTTCCAAAACCTGGCTTTTGTCCGGGTTTTGGAAAGCCCCGGCCACATCTGGAGGGCCTCTGAGCGTGCGGGGATGACATCACACACATCCGCGCACGCTCCAAGCCTTCCAGTTGCTTCCCGAACTATTTGTGTTTGGGGTCATGACCTGGTCGGGTGCTTCATAGGACTTTGTTGTCTTGCACTTGCACTGCTCTGTGGTTGCGTGATTTGTGCAACCGTGAAAAGTCAAAGGGACCCCCAAATCGCATATTCCTTGGGTGTGCTGGTGGATGCATCACTGAAGCCATCTGCACAGTGCGCAGCAGCCTCGAAAAAAGCCAACAGGATGCTGGGCATCATAAAGAGGGGCATAACAACCAGGACGCGGGAAGTCATCATGCCATTGTATCGAGCGATGGTGCGTCCACATCTGGAATACTGCGTTCAGTATTGGTCGCCACACCTCAAGAAGGACATGGCGATACTTGAGAGAGTCCAAAGGAGAGCAACGAAACTGGTAAAAGGGCTGGAACACTGCCCATACGCCGAGAGGTTGGATAGGCTGGGGCTCTTCTCTCTGGAAAAGAGGAGGCTCAGGGGTGATATGATAGAGACCTTCAAAATCATGAGGGGCATAGAGAGGGTGGATAGGGACAGATTCTTCAGGCTGAAGGGGACAACAGGTACGAGAGGGCATTCGGAGAAACTGAAGGGAGATAGGTTCAAAACGAATGCAAGAAAGTTTTTCTTCACCCAAAGGGTCGTGGACACTTGGAATGCGCTACCGGAGGAAGTGATCAGGCAGAGTACGGTACAAGGATTCAAACAGAGACTGGACGGATTCCTGAAGGATAAAGGGATCATGGGATATTGAGAAAGCTAACCAGAAAATAAGTATAGAAACCCAGGTCGTGCATGTGCAAGACCGGAGGGCTAGGAAGGGAAACCAAGACGGCATGGGGGCCCCTTCTGGTGAATTAGACAGGTCGTGACCTGTTTGGGCCGCCGCGGGAGCGGACTGCTGGGCAGGATGGACCTGTGGTCTGACCCGGCGGAGGCACTGCTTATGTTCTTATGTTTCTTGGGGATCTAAAGAATATTCCTGAAATACCTTCAGAGAAAATCCATGGGCATCTCCATAGGAAGCTGAGAACTATTAACTTGTCCCTTAAGCTGTATTACCAAAAATTACATTGGTTACCGATAGAGGCCAGAGTTTTTTATTCAAATTTTCATGAATCTGCTTCAAATCAATTTTCGCTGTCTTCAGCTTGTCTCCTTAAATTACTCAAACAAGCCCACACGTAAAGTCCAGTTATTTACAAACCCTCCTGTCAAATTATGTCGTTTTAAGATATTTTTAATAATAATAATAACTTTATTTCTTCTATACCGCCATAATCTTACGACTTCTAGGCGGTTCACAGTGAAGAAAGCTGGACAGTCAGCGAATTACAGATTACAATTAGTAAAATACAATACAGTTAGTACAGTACACGTATTTCTCAAGTTATCAGCATGGAGTTAATCGTTTAGAACTGGTAACTGATTAGGAGATAAATCTTTCCAAAATGCGACGTAGGTCAGCCTAGCTCTGTTGATGGAGTCGCCTAGGCCAGGTCTGCTGTTTGCTAGTTTGAGACGTCAAAGTTCTGTCCATAAAGGACCTGTATTTGCAATCGGTGATCCTTGGGTAGGCAAAAAGATTGAAGTTTCTGGTTGTCCTACTGGGAATGTGTAGCTCGAAATGTGGGAAGAGGTAGGTAGGGGCCATTCCCCACCCCAGTTGAAAGCATAGGCAAGAGAACTTGAACATTATTCGCGCCTCCATTGGTAACCAGTGTAGCAGTTTGTCTTTTAAAGCGGACGGCCATGTTCTGCACTATTCTTAATTTTTTTTACAGTTTTTTTTTTAGGTAAACCCACATAAATGATGTTGCAGTAGTCCAATGTGGAAAGGATCAATGACTGAACCAGAAGTCTAAAAGATAAGAGGGTCGAAATATTTTTTAATGGTCTTCAGTTTCCATAGTGCATAAAAGCACTTTTTTGCCACCAGGTTTGTGTGTTCGATCATGGTCAGGTGGGTGTCTAATGTGACTCCTAGTATTTTTATGGTTTATTGGGTAATTGTGACCATTTAGGTGTGAAGATGTTCTGGTAATTTTATCTTTTGGGCTTGCCAGGAAAATTTTTGTCTTTTCTGCATTTAATTTCAATTTAAAATTGATTGTCCACTGTTTGATTTCGGTCATGATATGGGTAATGTGTTCTAAAGTTTCGTTGTTCATCAAAAAATAAAAAATATATATAATAAAATATGTATTAGAGTGCTCAGTGTGAAATCTTATTCAAAACCAACAGGTTTAAGGAATAAAGATGTATTGTAACTACATCATTGCACTCACCTGCCTACCTACCCTTCAATACTGGTTAAATCAAATCTGACTCAAAAGATATCAAGCAGTGTAAAAAAAGTACTTAGCTGGATCCTGAAGAAGATGAGATCAGATGATAAATACAAAGTCCAATGTTGTTACACTCATCTTCACAAGATGGAAATATAAATATGTGTACTTGTAGGTTGTTGCAGGTGCTAACAATCATGCAACGAACTAATCCATATTGGTAACGCTGGCTTTGAAAAAAGTATTATGAAAGTGAGTCCCCCAAAAACAAAAAAGTTGTTTTAACTGCTTCTACAAAAATCACCATGTATCCAAAAACTCCCAAACTCCACTACGTGAAAAGTTGAAATATCCAAAATCTCAACACCGATCGTGTATACAATGTCAGGTGCAACTCTGGGGAAGAGTGAACAAGAAAGGGATCTGGGTGTACTGATAGATAGGACCCTGAAGCCGTCGGCACAATGCGCGGCAGCGGCAAAGAAGGCAAATAGAATGTTGGGCATGATAAAGAAAGGAATCTCAAGTAGATTGGAGAAAGTTATAATGCCGCTTTATAGGGCAATGGTCAGACCACACTTGGAATACTGCGTCCAACATTGGTCTCCCTACCTAAAGAAGGATATAAAACTGCTGGAGAGGGTGCAGAGACGAGCAACCAAACTAGTGAAGGGTATGGAGAAACTGGAATATGAGGATCGACTTAAAACACTGGGATTGTTCTCTCTTGAGAAAAGGAGACTGCGTGGGGATATGATCGAGACCTTCAAAATACTGAAAGGAATCGACAAAATAGAGCAGAGAAGATTATTTACACTGTCCAATTTGACACGGACTAGAGGACATGTAATGAAGCTAAGGGGGGACAGGTTCAGGACTAATGTCAGGAAGTTCTGCTTCACTCAGAGAGTGGTTGACACCTGGAATGCCCTCCCAGAGGAGATTATTGCGGAATCGACCGTCCTAGGCTTCAAGAGCAAACTAGATGCATATCTCCTTAAGAGAGGCATATAAAGATATGGTGGACTATAAATTACGCCAGGTGTACACCTGGCGGGGCCTCCGCGTGTGCGGATCGCCGGACTTGATGGACCGAAGGTCTGATCCGGAGATGGCAGTTCTTATGTTCTTATGTTCACTATGAATTGCTTCATCAGGAGGAAACAATGTAAACCCCTAATGGAGGAAGCACATCGCCAGAGAATCTCAGCAGAGATCATCTCATCTTCTTCAGGATCCAGCTAAGTACTTTTTTACACTGCTTGATATCTTTTGAGTCAGATTTGATTTAACCAGTATTGAAGGGCAGGTAGGCAGGTGAGTGCAATGATGTAGTTACAATACATCTTTATTCCTTAAGCCTGTTGGTTTTGAATAAGATTTCACACTGAGCACTCTAATACATATTTTATTATATATTTTTTTTATTTTTTGATGAATAATTTATAATTACATTCACTTTATTTTGATATATTATAAGTTAGGTGAATTTATGAATATAATTTTTCTCCAATTTATTTATTGTTCTAAAGTTTCGTTGGTCACGTTATTCAGCGGAATTAAAATATAGAGATATCATCAGCATATAGGTAGTATTTTAGGTTTAACTTTTGTAATAGATGACCTAAAGATGAAATGTAGATATTAAATAAGGTGGGAGATAGTGGAGAGCCTTGGGGCACCCCCAAAGGATTTTCCCAAGAGCTGGAGTATTTCCCATCGCAGACTACTTGATATGATCTTTTGGTCAAAAACCCTGAAACCAGTTCAAAACTCTTCCCGAGAGCCCCAATGCGTCCAAGCAAAGTAGCATCATTTCATGATCCACTAGGTCAAAAGCACTGCTGAAATCTAGTTGCAAGATCAGAGCACTAGTACCTTTGCTAAAGAGACCGTAAAGGTGATTGAGTATTGAGGATAACACTGTCTCTGTGCTGAATCCTTTTCTGAATCCTGATTCGTGTTCACTAAGGATGTTGCATTTGGCTAGGTAATTCATTAGTTCCATATTGACCAGTCCTTCCAGTAGTTTTGTGAATAAGGGGATACTCGCTATGGTCCTGTAATTGGACTTCAATGCGATAGAGTTTTTCTGGTCTTTAGGGAAGGGTGTGATCAGGATGTGTCCCATTTCCTCATGATATGTCCCTCCGATGAGAGTGGTTGTTATCCAATTAAATAAATCCCTTTTAAACTCAGGTACTGCCACTTTCATGATCTTGGATGGGCCTTCGTCTAGCAAGCAGTTTGATTTGGTGTATTTGTTAAACAAAGTGATGCCAATTGGGGAGCTCAAAATGTCCACTCTGGGCACCCTTTCATGTGGTCTGAACTGGAATTCGAATTCGGGTGTGGGTGTAGGTATTGTTGCTCTTAAGTCTAAGATTTTCTCGTTGAAGTAGCTGGCCAGGGCATCAACCGATGGGATGCGTTCATTTTTCTTTTTCAGAACCTGTGTTGTGTCTGTTAACCTATTTACCAGTTTAAACAGTTCTCTGCTATTTATTTTAATTGTTCCTATTTTCTGAGCATAGTGTTTTGAACGCTTTTCTTTTATCAGAGTTTTGTATTTTTTCATTTTTTTTCCTTCCAGTTTCTTTTATTTTCCTGTTTATTTGTTTTAAGCCATGTTCTTTCTAGTTTTCTCAATTCCTGTTTAATAACTAGTAGTTCGGAATCGCTTTTCAGGCAGCTAAATTGAATACCTGGTTTGGCCAAATTATGCTAGAAGTTCCATCTTACTATAATTTTAGAAAATAACTAAAAACACAACTATTTGATAAATTTGTAACTTAAGTGTTCTAAAGTGAATGCTTTTAATCTATAGGCATTTATGTATCTTCTAGAAATAGCTTTTCTTGTATTGTAAATTGGCTGGATGTTCAGCCTTATCTTGCTGTGAACCGCCTAGAAACTTTTATTGGTTTGGCGGTTTATAAGAAATAAATTATTATTATATCATATTCTAGTCCAGGGGTGCCTAATAGGTCGATCGCGATCGACGGGTAGCTCGCCAAGGCAAAGTGAGTCGATCACCCAGGACTCCCTTTGCCTTGGCGATCTATCGGGCCGATCAGTCTTCCTCTCTCCCACGTCAATTCTGCCGTCGGAGAGGAAGTTCGGGCCAGCCAATCGCTGCATGGCTGGGTGGAACTTCCTCTCTGACGGCAGAATTGACGTCGGGGAAAGGAATGCTGGTCGGCCCGAAGAAGGGAGAGCATGGAGCAGAATCGGCGTCGGCTTTGGGGCCTGTTATCCATTGGTGGAGGTTTAGGTCCTGTTCCCCGATGGCAGTGGCAGTTGCTTGGGGAAGGGCAAGGAGAAAGAAAGAAAGGGGGCAGGCAGGGAGACAGAAGGAAAGAAGAGAAACAGAAAAAAAAAAGGGGGCATGAAGAGAGAAAGAAAGAAAGGGCAGGGAGAGAGGAAGAAGAAGTTGGGGGAGGGAATGAGGTTTGGAGGAGAGGAAGCATACAGGCTGAAAGAAAGATTGGATGCACAGTCAGAAGAAGAAAGTGCAACCAGAGACTCAAGAAATCACCAGACAAGGTAGGAAAAATGATTTTATTTTAAATTTAGTGATCAAAATGTGTCTGAATTTATATCTGCTGTCTATATTTTACAATATGGTCCCCTTTTACTAAACCGCAATAGTGGTTTTTAGCGCAGGGAGCCTATGAGCATCGAGAGCAGCGCTGGGCATTCAGCGCAGCTCCCTGCGCTAAAAACTGCTATTGTGGTTTAGTAAAAAGGGAGGGGGTGGGTATTTGTCTATTTTTGTATGGTTGTTACTGAGGTGACAGTGCATAGAGTCATCTGCTTTGACCTCTTTGAAAAAACCCCGGAATAGGAATGATAATTAACAATTCTATGCGTACAGTGTGCGTTGTGTTTTTTTAAAATTTTATTGTTGGTAGATCATTTTGACTTGGTCATTTTAAAAGTAGCTCGCGAGTCAAAAAAGTGTGGGCACCCCTGTTCTAGTCTATATCCTGTATCCGCTTGGTAAAGCAGATACCTGGCTCTTGATGTCTGTTCCAGACAGACAAACCATTCAGTCAAAACCCCTCCGTCAAAATGGCTGCTGAAAGTTCCTGTGGCAACCTTGCAAGATTGCCACTGGAGGTTCTGGCAGTCATGTTGAGCTTGGTACCAGTAGGGGAAGGGGCACAGGCAGGAGTATTCTGGCATCAATGCAGAAAGCCACCTGTTAGAGCCGCTGGGCACATGGCTTGACGCACAAGCTTTTCGCAAAAAAACCTGCTGCCTGAGATCAGTCGTCTCTTCATAAACCCTGCCTTTTACAAAACAGTAGCGTGGATTTTAGCGCCAGCCACGGAGGCAACAGCTCCGACGTTCATAGGAATCCTACGAGCATCTGAGCTGTTACCGCAGTGGCTGGTGCTAAAAACCGCGCTTCTGTTTTGTAAAACGGGGGGGGGTGGGGGGGAAGTCCGCACATGCAAATGTGTGTGTGACATCATCACGTGGCATCCGCGAACGCGCGGGCGCACTCCTGCCCGAAAGCGATTTGTTCCAAGCTTTTCAAAACCCGGAGAAAAGTGCTGGGTTTTGAAAAGCCGTCCGGACCCCCAGATGTGTCCTCAAAAGGAGGATATATCGGGGGAATCTGGTAACCGTAAATGACGCCCAACAGTCCCTGTACACCAGGGGTCTCAAAGTTCCTCCTCAAGGGCCGCAATCCAGTCGGGTTTTCAGGATTTCCCCAATGAATATGCATGAGCATACAATGAAAGCAGTGCATGCAAATAGATCTCATGCATATTCATTGGGGAAATCCTGAAAACCCGACTGGATTCCGGCCCTCAAGGAGGGACTTTGAGATCCCTGCTGTACACAGACCTCCTCCCCCTCCCCCTCCAGTTTATAGAAACATAGAAGATGACGGCAGATAAGGGCCGTAGCCCATCAGGTCTGCCCACTCTACTGACCCACCCCCAAGTCTACTATCCTAGGGATCCCACTCCTGGTGACAGGTTCCCTTGGCTTAACCCTCAAAGTCCCTCCTCGAGGGCCGCAATCCAGTCGGGTTTTCAGGATTTCCCCAATGAATATGCATTGAAAGCAGTGCATGCACATAGATCTCATGCATATTCATTGGGGAAATCCTGAAAACCCGACTGGATTCCGGCCCTCGAGGACTGACTTTGACACCTGTGCTCTAAGGGATCCCACATGGGCATCCCATTTGCTCTTAAATTCTTGCACGCTGTTTGCCTCGATCACCTGCTCATTCCAAGGATCAACCACTCTCTCGGTGAAGAAATATTTCCTGGTGTCGCCATGAAATTTCCCGCCCCTGAGTTTGAGCGGATGCCCTCTTGTGTCTGAGGGTCCTTTGAGAAAGAGAATCTCTTCTTCCATCTCGATACGGCCGGTAATATACTTAAACGTCTCGAGTGAGTACAGCCGCAAATTTTTCAGCCTTTCCTCGTACGTAACTCAGTGCCCAGATTAAAGGGAATGGGGGCGACCCACCCACCTCCCCCCATCTTTGACCAGATTAAACCACTTCTTCATGCAGCTGTTCTCATGCCGAGACAAGTCCTGACTCCTCCTACCTCTCAGAGGCACCTCCCTACAACAAATTAGAAAGAACAGGTGGAAAAAGGTCAATCCCCCCCCCCCCCACACACACACACCTGTCACTGATGGTGAAAAGTTTGGGCAAAGCCTAATCTAACACGAATAGATCACTTTCTTCACCACTGAGTCCAGAGCAGTTTACAATAACAGAACTAGAAATCGACAAAAGATAAGAAATTAACATTTAGTCAAAAACCTTTGGAAGGAATGAGCCTTAAGACATTTGCAAAAATCATCTCATCTGTAAAAGGGGGAATAGTCCAGGTTTCAGTTGCTTTATAAACTCATTGTGTTATGAATTGCCTTAAAAGTTGGAAAAATCAGCACTTGAGAAGCTCGGGAACTGGAAGCTTCTTGGGGAAGAGGAAATGTCACTAGCCGAGATACTTTCTAGAGCTAGACCAGGGGTAGGGAACTCCAGTCCTCTAGAGCCATATTCCAGTCGGGTTTTCAGGATTTCCCCAATGAATGTGCATGAGATCTATTTGCATGCACTGCTTTCAACGCATATTCATTGGGTAAATCCTGAAAACCCGACTGGAATACGGCTCTCGAGGACCGGAGTTCCCTACCCCTGAGCTAGACCATCCAAAGTTTTCAACATAAAACAAGCCAATTTAAATATCACATGTGCTTTGATTGGAAGCCAATAGACAGAAGTCAACAAAAGGGAAACAGGGTCAAACCTTTTCTTGCCAAAAATGAGTCTTACTGCTGTGTTCTGCAAGAGCTGAAGTTTTGGGTTTTTTTTTTTTTTTTTTTTCAAAATCCTTACAGTTCATACAAAATGAAGTAAAGAATAGAGAACGACATGGGGGACAAATTTTTCCCTGACCCCGCAGGAACTTATTTTCCCGTATCGTCAAGTTCTTTTCCTGTCCCTGTCCCATTCCTGCAAGCTCCGCCCTCATCTGCACAAGCCTCAAACCCTTTCAAATCCTAAGTAGCAACATTCTAGAGCTCAGATTGTGATGTCATAATGCCTCATTCCACCAATGCCTAAGCTCCGTCCTCATCTGCACAAGCCTCAAACACTTTCAAATCCTAAGTAGCAACATTCTAGAGCTCAGACTGTGATGTCATAATGCCTCATTCCACCAATGCCTAAGCTCCGTCCTCATCTGCACAAGCCTCAAACACTTTAAAATCCTAAGTAGCAACATTCGAGAGCTCAGATTGTGATGTCATAATGCCTCATTCCACCAATGCCTAAGCTCCGTCCTCATCTGCACAAGCCTCAAACACTTTCAAATCCTAAATAGCAACATTCTAGAGCTCAGATTGTGATGTCATAATGCCTCATTCCACCAATGCCTAAGCTCCGTCCTCATCTGCACAAGCCTCAAACACTTTCAAATCCTAAGTGTTCAAGTCTTGTGTGGTTAAGGCTGAGCTTACAGGAATGGGGCAGGGGCAGGGACAGCGACAAAACTCACGGGGACGGGATGGGGAAATTTGAGTTCCTGTGGGGACTGGGACAAATCTGTCCCCGTGTCATTCTCTAGTCAAGAACAAACTTGATTGAAATCTACAAAATCCTGAGTGGAGTAGAACAGGTAGAAACATAGAAACAAAGAATATGACGGCAGAAAAGGGCTGTAGCCCATCAAGTCTGCCCATGCTAATGACCCACCCCCAGACTTCACCCCGCTAGAGATCCCACATGCATATCCCATTTCTTTTTTAAAATCGAGCACGCTGCTAGCGTTAATCAGGTACAAGCAGATCGATTTTTCACTCTGTCAAAAATGACAAAGACTAGGGGGACACTCGATGAAGTTACAGGGAAATACTTTTAAAACCAATAGGAGGAAATATTTTTTCACTCAGAGAATAGTTAAGCTCTGGAACGTGTTGCCAGATGTTGTGGTAAGAGCAGATAGTGTAGCTGGTTTTAAGAAAGGTTTGGACAAGTTCCTGGAAGAAAAGTCCATAGTCTGTTATTGAGAAAGACACAGGGGAAGCCACTGCTTGCCCTGGATCGGTAGCATGGAATATTGCTACTCTTTGGGATTCTAGAATCTTGTTACTCTCTGGGATTCTGGAATCTTGCTACTCTTTGGGGATTCCGCATGGAATGTTGCTCCTATTTGAGGTTCCGGAATCTTGCTAATCTTTGAGATTCTGGAATGTTGCTACACTTTGGTATTTGGCCAGGTACTAGGGACCTGGATTGACCACCGTGAGAATGGGCTACTGGGCTTGATGGACCATTGGTCTGACCCACTAAGGCTTTTCTTATGTTCTTAAACTCAAGTAAAAACACTCCTCTTTCCATATGAATTACAGAACAAGGTCTCACGTAAATCTCATCACTTAAGAACAGGGCAACCGTCCCAGCTGCCTCAGCACCTACTGTGCGTATACATCCAACGCAAGGAGCACCCAGCAGAGGTCCCAATTTGGCGCTGCTTCCCTACCACCACCCATGCCAGCCTCCAGCTCTGGCTTGTAACTGAGCCATGCCGCTGGCATCGGAACACAAGCCCACGCCCAGGAAGGAAACACTGTGCTGTTTACCTTAATCACCACCCTGCCAGGAGCCTGAAGGATACTGGCACCTGCCTCCCCCGTAAGCAAGGGCTTTCCCGCCTCTCCCCCCCCTTTTATCAATTCCACGGCAAATCAGTGATAACAGCTTACAGGGCAACAGGAAATATAGCATTTAAAAAAATTATTAACAGCCCCTTACTCCCTCCCATAAAGACACAGATTACCAAATGTCAGCAAGAGGAATCAATTTAAAAAAAAAAACCCTAAGCGTTCCCACTCTTATAATCACAGCTAAAAATCTTCTGCTTACTTTAAGGGAAGGATGCACAACGTTCCAACATAGGGTTACCAGACGTCTGGGGAAAACCCGGACATGTCCTCTTTTTAGGATACTGTCCGGTCGCCTGGAGGGATTTCCAAAACCCGGCAGTTTTAACGGGTTTTGGAAGTCCTGAGCTCGGAGGCTGCGTACGGGCGGCCGTCACCATGACGACATCTTACACACTTGTGCATGCACATGACATCATCGTGTCGACACCCACGCATGTGCAAAGGCTTCTAAATGCAGCCTTCGACCTCGGGGAGTTTCGTGTGGGGGTGGAATGGGGCAGGGGCAGGCACCCCTCTATTTTCAAAGAGGAATTCTGGCAACCCTACTCCAACGCAGGAAAAAATTCCGTGTTGAAAACGATTTCCTTTTACAAATCATATGCATGCTATTTTGTTCAGAGTAGCTCCATAAAAGAGGGGAGAATTGTGCCTGGCGCCTGATCAGAACAAACTGCTAGGCCCAGCTCCTCCTCCTGCCTGCAGCTGCTGCTCTTCTCTGCTCAGCTGATGGTGACTCTGGAGCTGCGATCAGCTGAGCTGGCAGGGAGAGCAGGGGCTGCTGGTTTAGCTGTGGACTTTTCTTTTTTAATGGGTGCAGCTATTGTGCATGAGACTGGAAATTTGTCCCGTAAAATGGGCGGGGGGAGCACTCTCTTTTATGCATCACAAGGAGAGCTCATTTAAATGTGATGCATATGCATAAATTCTCGGTGCCTGCTATGAGAATCAGTAGCAGCCCCCGAGAACCCTTTTGAATATCGGCAAGAGAGATTCCATGCCAGTCTATTCCTCCCCTGCACAAATTACTTATTCCACGGCATGAATTATCCGGTGGGGGGGGGGTCGCTGACCCCATGACACTGCCATATGGGAGACCTAGGTCTGATTCCCCAACCAAGAAACGTGTTATGCAGGGGTCTCAAAGTCCCTCCTTGAGGGCCACAATCCAGTTGGGTTTTCAGGATTTCCCCAATGAATATGCATGAGATCTATGTGCATGCACTGCTTTCAATGCATATTCAATGGGGAAATCCTGAAAACCCAACTGGATTGCGGCCCTCAAGCAGGGACTTTGAGATCCCTGTGTTATTGTATCCAGGCTCAGCAGCAGAGGGTTTGAGGGAAATCTCACACTATTGCTCTGTAGTGACACCTAGTGGCCAAAATCAAGAACCACATTAGCATAGTTCCAACCCCCCCCCCCCCCCACACACACACACACACACACACAAAAATGAACACACCCAAAGGTATAACCAAATCATATGCAAATAAGGTGCCCAAAACCCAGGAGCACATGCTGGTTGCCATGGAACCATACATACATGAGCCTAGATTAGCAATATGAATATTTTGCATGCAATTATTTCAACACCTGAAGGCGCTGTGTGGGCCATTATACCCACATCTGCATCCAGAACAGCACGTTAGTTAATATGCACAAAGTAAGCTGATCTACATTTCTGCAGTTAAGGGCTTTACCCATCATTTCATGGCTGTGGGAGCACTAGGATCACTAACATTAGCCATAGAATGAGTCAATATCTTGCTCCCTCCCACACTACGCAGTAAATTCGCTGGCTGTTAGAAAACCGTGCATTCTCTCAAGAAAAAGACTCTCTCAGATTGGCAGATAATTTCTTGCAAATAAATTCAGATGCAAAAAAGTGTGCAGAAGAGCCAAAGGCCGAGCCCGTGGTTTTCCAAAGTCAGTGTTTGAAAGGGAACAGAAAGCTCATTCCTCTGCAGCTAGCATTAGTGAGCATTTCAAACTTGTTTCTTCTCTTTTTTGTAAGCCTGATTGACCCCCATCCCCTCCAAAAAACAGGAAGAAGCAACAGGTGCATGGGGTAGGTGAGGGAAGCTACCATGGCTGTAAAGTCATGGCTACAAGCATTCAATTGCAGAAATCTAGAACACTATACCAATATTTCTGTATGGACCAACCTGAACACAATGGAGAGGATTGGGAACAAAGGACACTGAAGAAAGAAATGAGAGTTGCACGGTGCGGTATCGGGAGGTGGGAGCTCAAGGTCCACTGCTCTGCATGGTACAGGGGCATAAAAACATGTGGCTCCCTAGAGCAGTGTTTCTCAGATCGGTCCTGGAGTGCCCCCTTGCCAGTCAGGTTTTCAGGATCTCCACAATGAATATGCATAAATGTAATTTGCATACACTGCCTCCATTATATGCACATTTTTTTTGCATGCATATTCACTGTGGAGATCCTGAAAACCTGACTGGCAAGGGGTTACTCCAGGACCGAATTGAGAAACACTGCCCTAGAGCAGGAGTGTGAAACTGCAGTCCTGGAGAGCTGCAATCAGGTTTTCAGGATCTCCACAATGAACATGCACGAGACATTTGCCTAACGGCATGCATGGTGAAAATCTTGTCCAATGGCTACGCTTGAGGACTGCACTTGGACGAGCTGGAAAAAAAAAAATTTGCTCTTCAAACTGACTTCCTACTTAATTTCTGGGTTTAAGGAGCTGAATACTGAACCTGCTCATGACGGCAAATCTCATTCTGAAGGGATGATGTACCAGACATGCTAAATTGTTTCTACAGAAGCGATTGGAGAGATTTTTTTTTTTTTTTTCCTTCTTACAAGGAAATGCAGACTTGTCAAAGTCTTGCATCCTCTGCATTCAGGATAAAGGAAGTGCCAGTCACGCTCTTGAGAACGGTAAACACGCAACTACTGGGCACATTGCATCATGGCTGCGTTGCCCTTTTAAGCATCCCGGCCAGCTCAAGGCCTTCCAGGAAGTCAGTTGCAGCAAGTACATGTCTATTGTGACAGTGAGTCAGCAATTGAGTTCCTGCCCTGCTCAGCAACTAATACCTGCAATACTTATACCTGCTCCAGGCTGAAGTAGACACAATTAAAAAGAAAAAAAATTTGCTTCACACCCCCCCCCCTTATGATTTATCGATTCAACCTATTGCAACACACAAACAAGTGTTGCACCCCCTGCAAAACCCTCTTCCTTAAAAATACAAGATTAGGTAGCAACTCTGAGCCCTCACTAATTCCATGTCGGTGACACACACCCATGTGCCTTCCCAGGCAGGCAGATTAGCTGGACAGAAAACAGAGTCTAGCAGTAACCGGAGGCGGATGTATCGGAAGGGAGGGGAATTGCTTTGCCCCGTCGTAGCTGAAGGCGACTTACAATCGCGTGCAACAGGTAACTTTTCGGCCCCAGCGGGCTCACAATCTAATTTTCCCAAAGCAGCGAAAAGGGTTAAGTGACTTGCTCAAGGTCACAAGGAACACCAGCAGAAGGTGTACTCTCTATTCCCTGGTTCTCGGGTCACTGCCCTCACCACCCAGCAAAGTATGCGCATTGATCAGATGCCGCTCCGGAACACTGTTGTTTAGGCATTTCACTGTGTTTATGTGACCCCCCTCCTGAAGACGTCATTTAGGCGAAACTCAGGTCTGGGTCGAGGGGGGAGCGGAACATTGAGAGCACTTTGAATGAGCAAGTGCCTGCAGTCATACAGATAAGTGCCCAGCTCCAGCTTTACATTGTTGATATACTTTATGGATGGGGACATAGAAGTCCGATGATGGTCCCCAAGATACCGTAGTTTTCGATCTATAAGACGCACCTGTCCATAAGACGCACCCCCCTGTAGAGGAGGAAAAACCAAGGAAAAATAATTCCTCCTCTACAAAGGGGTACATCTGGTGCTAGGAAGCCTAAAGCAGCCCGCCCGCAGCTGAAGGAGCTTGTCCGCAGCCCCCCAGTACTTTTTTAAAGTTGTGGTGGTCCAGCACGCTCTCCTGCTGGCTTTGGTAGCAGAGCGGCGTGAGGCAGGAGCACGACCTTTGCACTTTCTGTCTGGTCCCGCGCTGCTCAGTGATTGGCCGAGGTCAGTTCTCATCACCCTTTTGGGGGGTGGAAAAAGTGTGTTTTATGGAGCAAAAAAATACGGGTAATCTCTTTAGTGGCTCAATTGAAGGAGATTTGGGTTCTAAACACTTCACACACACATTTTTATTGTGTATTTGATTTTTATAGTATTTTGTACATTTATATGGATCATATCCTATATTTTGTTCAATAATTTTTGGAGCTGAACATATGTTATAATAATACACTGATTTCACGATTGCTCCCAAACCAAACTTTACACTGTTTTCTGTGACCTGGAGATACCTGCTCTAACATTGGAGAAGTCTATTCCCATTAAGCTTCGTAGAAGCTCCAGTCTAACCCTCCAAAATGAAACCAGTCTGGCACATTGCTATCAGAAGCACCGAGGCACGGGGTCAGCTCTAAAAATGTGGCATCTGCTCTGTTTGTATGCCTCTACCAGAAACTGTCCGCCTCTCCCTCCCATCTCTCCCTCCACCGCACCCCCCCCCCCCATTGGTTTGGCACCCATCTTCTTCCCTCTGCTCCCCCCCAGTCTGGCATCTCTGTCTTCCCTTCCCTCTCCCAGGTAGTTTTTAGCCTCTCTTGCCTCCTTTCCTCCCCTCAGATCTGGTATCTGTCTTCCCAATCCAACATGTGCCCTTTTTTCTTTATCCCCTCCTTCCATCCAATAAGTGCTCCCCTCTCTCCCCCTCACTTCCTTTCAGCGTCTGTTCCACTCTCTCCTACTCCCCACTTTCCTTCAGCGTTTTCTCCCCTCTCTCTCCTATCCACTAACACGCAGCGTCTGCTCCTCCCCCCTCCACTTCCTTCCAGCGTGTTCTCCCTCTCTCTCCTCCCCATTTCCCTTCAGCGTCTGTTCCTCTCTTCCCTCCCCCTCTCTATCTACTTCCCTTCAGTGTCCTTTGTGTGGTCCAGCAGACAACCTCTCTCCCAATTACCACAGTCCGGGCATCTCCCTCCCTCCTTCCCCTCACCTTCGTTGGTGATTTTCATTGTTCTGTCTCCGAGTGACATAAGCCTTTTCACAAGTTGCGCGCGGCTGCCTGAGACTTCTCCTCCAATGCAACTGCAAACAGGAAGTTGCGTCAGAGGAGAAGTTTCAGACAGCCACACCGACTTGTAAAAATGCTTGTACCACTCGGAGATACAACAATGAAAATCGCCAACGAAGGTGAGAGGAAGGGAAGGAGATGCCTGGACTGCAGGAATCGGGAGGAAGGGAGGGGGGCTGCTGACCGCACGATCGTGAGGGGTGATGTGAGGCAACACATGCAAAATACTTAACTGCGGGGACAAGGCCATTCACCGTTCCTCGGGGCAGTGAATGGCTTTGTCCTCAGACCCACGGCAACCATTTTTTTCTCCTCCCCATTTTGGCGGGTTACCCGCGGCTACCAGCGGGAAGACACCGTGTCATTCTCTAAGCTCAGTAAAACAATTTTTAGTTATTTTGTTAACTTATAAGAGTTGATAAATACAATTTGAAGCAGATTATATAAATTTATTTCTTTTTTTTTTAATTGAAAGGCCATAAGCAGAACCGGTGCAAGGTAGATGGGGACCCAAGGCACCCTTCAGACTTTTCCATATAGTAACATCTAATATAATAAAACGCTAGGCCGCGCATGCGCACTCCCATCTGCGTGCGCCGGTTTTCTGTGAGCTGTAGGGCACCGCAGATAGGAGTGCGCATGCGCGCGAAGCTCTCTCTCTCTCTCTCTCTCCCTCCCCCCGAGGTGGATGTCGGCCGCGGCGGCTGTCGGCGGCCCGAGGCGGATGTTGGCCACGGCGGCTGCTGGCCGCCCGAAGCTCTCTCTCTCTTTTCCTCCCCCGCCCCCGAGGCGGATGTCGACAGCGGCGGCCCGAGTCGGATGTCGGCCGTGGCGGCTGTCGACGGCTGCAGGCCGCGGCAGCCAAACCCGGAAAGCATTTTAACATAAGTAGGGCATGGAGTTCAGGAGGAAGGTATGGGGGGGGGGAGGAAAATACTGCACAGGGAAGTGGGGTGGGAGGGAAATGCTGCAACACACGGAAATGGAGGGGCAGAAAAGGGGTTGATGGACAGGGGAACAGGTGCTGATGAACAGGGAGGGGGGCAGAAAAATGAAGACAGGGGGAACAGGAAGGAGGTGATGATGGACAGGAGGAGGTAAAACAAAGGGAGAAGGGCTTCTGCTGGATAAGGTGAGCAGTGATGGGGTGGTGGAGGACACAGGGGAGGTAAAAGGATGGGAGAATGGACAGGGGGAGCAGGCAAGGGGTGGAAGTGGACAGCCAAGGAAAAAAAAAAAAAAAGACAGACAGAAATACAGAAAGCGGCTAAGGAGAGAGAGAAAAAAAATAAAGACAGACACACACACATATATTCTAGCACCCGTTAATGTAACGGGCTATAAGACTAGTATTAAATAACACCTCGTGCAGTTTATTCAGTCTGCTCAACAGACTAATTTTTTTTCTTTGATATTTCGGCCGTTGAAGTCTGTCCAAGCTCACTCCAGCCTTTCTTAACCAGCCCAAATGATTGTAGCTCCCGTCAAAGCCCTCTTCAGCCCATCCCAACCGTAAATACTCTAATACAGGGATCTCAAAGTCCCTCCTTGAGGGCCGCAATCCAGTCAGGTTTTCAGGATTTCCCTAATGAATATGCATGAGATCTATTTGCATGCACTGCTTTCAATGCATATTCACTGGGGAAATCCTGAAAACCCGACTGGAATACGGCCCTCGAGGAGGGACTTTGAGATCCCTGATCTAATATAAACCGATCTGAAAATAAACCGAGGTAACCTTCTCCTCCCCCCCCCCCAAAAAGGAGGAAAAAAGGTCGACGCAAATAAACCGGCGATTTATATTCAAGTACTGGTGCAGGGCAGAAGCGACCCCTCCTCCCTTCCTGTCTGCCGGCTCTGCGGTCAATCTGCATCCCTTCCCGGACCCACCGCGGGCCTGCAGTACTGCCCTGGTGGTCCAGTGGAGCGGGGAACTGGAGCTGCCTTCAATCTCTCCCTCACGGCGACTTTGTGCAACTAGCCCGCCCTCAGGATCATCTATATATGTGTTACCAAGTGTTGTATTCAACACACAGACCCCATTATATATAAGTACTGTATATAAAACATGCATACATATATATAGCCGACATCCTTTCATTAGTAGTTCACAGCAGGTTATTATTTATTCCAATTTCTATCTAATTCAGTGGTTCCCAACCCTGTCCTGAGGGACCACCAGGCCAGTTGAGCTTTCAGGATAGCCCTAATGAATATGCATGAGAGCGATCTGCATATAATGGAGGTGCCAGGCATGCAAATCTACTCCATGCCTATTCATTAGGGCTATCCTGAAAACCCGACTGGCCTGGTGGTCCCCCAGGACAGGGTTGGGAACCACTGATCTAATGTACCTGGGGGCAATGGGAAGGGAGGGTTACGTGACTTGGCCAGGGTCACAAGGAGCAACGTGGGTTTGAACCCACAACCTACTCGAAAGGGTCCAGAGAAGAGCGACTAAGATGGTTAAGGGGTTGGAGGAGTGAACAGCGAAAGATTAGAGAAACTGGGCCTCTTCTCCCTCGAACAGAGGAGATTGAGAGGGGACATGATCGAAACATTCTAGGTACTGAAGGGAATAGACTTAGTAGATAAGGACAGGTTGTTCACCCTCTCCAAGGTAGAGAGAACGAGAGGGCACTCTCTAAAGTTAAAAGGGGATAGATTCCATACAAACATAAGGAGGTTCTTCTTCACCCAGAGAGTGGCAGAAAACTGGAACGCTCTTCCGGAGTCTGTTATAGGGGAAAACACCCTCCAGGGATTCAAGACAAAGTTGGACAAGTTTCTGATTGAGAGGGAACATGATCGAAACATTCAAGGTACTGAAGGGGATAGACTTAGTAGATATGGACAGGTTGTTCACCCTCTCCAAGGTAGAGAGAATGAGAGGGCACTCTCTAAAATTGAAAGGGGATAGATTTCGTAGAAACGTAAAGAAGTTCTTCTTCACCCAGAGAGTGGTGGAAAACTGGAACGCTCTTCCAGAGGTTATTATAGGGGAAAACACCCTCCAGGGATTCAAGACAAAGTTAGACAAGTTCCTGCTGAACAAGAACGTGCACTGGTAGGGCTAGTCTTAGTTAGGGCACTGGTCTTTGACCTGAGGTCCACCGCGTGAGCTAGGCACGATGGACCGCTGGTCTGACCCAGCAGTGGCAAATCTTAGGTTCTTTAACCAGTGGCGCCACACTCTTTCTGGTTGGCCTTTCTTTCTCTTTTACATGCTCGTCGGAAAAAGATGTGTGAATCTTTTTTTGAATTTCAAGGCCCCAAAGTTTGGAATAATCTGCCCACTGCGCTCACGTCAACAGGAATCACATTACCAATTCAGGAAAATGTTAAGACACCTCTTCTCTCTTTATTCCACCGACTGTCAACCATATTAATGGTTTAAGAGTCTTATTGTAATCTGCATTGAAACCTTGTTGAAATTTGCAGTATATAAGAAACTCTATGGTACGGTTCCCACACCCCTGTAATTATATGTTCACTAGTGACTGACAGCTCCGTGTTCACTGTTAGCTGCTAAAAGTGCTAACCTGACAATAATCACCGCAATGTACATTGATAACTATCAATGACTAAGCTAATAACTTAATAACGGCCTTCACTGTCTAGAGCAGGGGTCGGCAATTCCAGTCCTCGAGAGCCAGAGCCAAGTCAGGTTTTCAGGATCTCCACAATAAATATGCATGAGATAGATTTGCATCTCAAGGAGGCAGTGCATGCAAATCCATTTCATACATATTCATTGTGGTTAGCAGGTCAGGTTCTCAGGATATCCACAATAAATATGCATGAGATTTGCATCTGTAGGAGGCTGGACATGCAAATCCATCTCATACATATTCATTGTGGTTAGCAGGTCAGGTTCTCAGGATATCCACAATAAATATGCATGAGATTTGCATCTGTAGGAGGCTGGACATGCAAATCCATCTCATACATATTCATTGTGGTTAGCAGGTCAGGTTCTCAGGATATCCACAATAAATATGCATGAGATTTGCATCTGTAGGAGGCTGGACATGCAAATCCATCTCATACATATTCATTGTGGTTAGCAGGTCAGGTTCTCAGGATATCCACAATAAATATGCATGAGATTTGCATCTGTAGGAGGCTGGACATGCAAATCCATCTCATACATATTCATTGTGGTTAGCAAGTCAGGTTCTCAGGATATCCACAATAAATATGCATGAGATTTGCATCTGTAGGAGGCTGGACATGCAAATCCATCTCATACATATTCATTGTGGTTAGCAAGTCAGGTTCTCAGGATATCCACAATAAATATGCATGAGATTTGCATCTGTAGGAGGCTGGACATGCAAATCCATCTCATACATATTCATTGTGGTTAGCAGGTCAGGTTCTCAGGATATCCACAATAAATATGCATGAGATTTGCATCTGTAGGAGGCTGGACATGCAAATCCATCTCATACATATTCATTGTGGTTAGCAAGTCAGGTTCTCAGGATATCCACAATAAATATGCATGAGATTTGCATCTGTAGGAGGCTGGACATGCAAATCCATCTCATACATATTCATTGTGGTTAGCAGGTCAGGTTCTCAGGATATCCACAATAAATATGCATGAGATTTGCATCTGTAGGAGGCTGGACATGCAAATCCATCTCATACATATTCATTGTGGTTAGCAAGTCAGGTTCTCAGGATATCCACAATAAATATGCATGAGATTTGCATCTGTAGGAGGCTGGACATGCAAATCCATCTCATACATATTCATTGTGGTTAGCAGGTCAGGTTCTCAGGATATCCACAATAAATATGCATGAGATTTGCATCTGTAGGAGGCTGGACATGCAAATCCATCTCATACATATTCATTGTGGTTAGCAGGTCAGGTTCTCAGGATATCCACAATAAATATGCATGAGATTTGCATCTGTAGGAGGCTGGACATGCAAATCCATCTCATACATATTCATTGTGGATATCCTGAAAACCTGACCTGCTTGTGGCTCTTGAGGACCGGAATATCCTACCCCCTGGGTCTAGAAAGTTCAATAAATTGCCTCAGATTTCACCCAATTTGACCTCTTCCTGCACACCTTGGGGGGGGGGGCCACCACAGGTTAAGACCCCCCTGCCCTAGGTGAACCTTCAGTTGTGTGTCCTCCGGGTGGTTCAAGGACCTTCCTCCACCCTACTTCTCTCCAGAATCTTCTCTGCTCTATCCTCCCCATCACCACCGCCAGTGTTCGGCATCTCCCTCCCCACCCCCACTGTCACCGCTAGCGTTTGATATCTCTTTCCCACTCAGAGATTTATTTAATTCGTTTTCCATCCCGACCTCTCCAAAGAGCCCAGGATTGGTTACAGGTCAATATACACAATATACAGTTAACAGGATACAATTTTCCCTAGTTACAAGTTTCTTTCCCTAACTCGACATATACTAGGGATCTAATATCAATATCCATAATATGCACTTCCCCCTCCATATTCGCGGGGGGTTAGGGGCAGAGCCAGCCCGCGAATATTGAATAACCGCAAATATCTTTTAGGCCCGACTCTGACCCGCCCCCGCCTCCCGGGCCTCTCCACACCTTACCTGGTGGTCTATGCTCCTGCCCCATGCAGAGTTCCCACTGTAGTCGCGTGAGACCACAGGAACTCACGGCAGCCATTTTTGTTGATGGCTCTGCACGGAGCAGGGGCGTAGGAAGATCGCTAATGGCCCGCTTGACCGCTAGGCCACCAGGTACGGCGTGGAGAGGTCCGGGAGGCAGGCCAGGGTTTAGAAAGTCGCAAATAACTGACGTTGCGAGTCCTAAACCCACGAATCTGCTCCGGCACTCATAGGATTTCTATGAGCATTTAGCGCTCCAGGCTGCAGTAGAAACCTAGTATCCAGTACCAATATACATTTCTTTGTAATCTATCAGTCAAGGGCAGGAGAGTTAGGTGAAGAGGGTTCATAGACAACCTCTCGAAAGACAAAGGTGCGCGCCGACAACTGAGCGCAAGATGGAGGCACGCGTCGAAGAAAATTACAGTTTTTAGGAGATCCAATGGGGGGTTTTGTTGGGGAGCCCCCCCCCCCCAGTTTACTTAATAGAGATCGCGCCAGCGTTATGGGGGGTTTGGGGGGTTGTAACCGTCCACATTTTACTGTAAACTTAACTTTTTCCCTAAAAACAGTAATTTTGTGCGGCGCGCACCCCCGCGTTGCACTCAATTGTCTGGGCGCGCCTTTGTCCCGGTGCGCTTTTGACCTGACACCAGTGAAGAGATATGTTTCTATTGCTTTTCTAAAGTTGAGGCATCCTTCAAGGGATCGAATCTGCGGGGAACAGTCAATTCCAATGGCTCGGTACAAAGTGGAAGTAGAAATGTCGTTTGGCGGTTTGCGGTTGAAGGGCACGGCCAGGGAGCGTTCAGCTGCTTCTCTTCCGTCCCCCTCCAAAGCGACATCAACGTAGCTGCCGACATACCTATGAAACCCATCACAGCTCAGCATGGGACCTTGAGTATCTACGCTTGCTCAAGACCCACCAGAAGTTTGGAGGAGGCAGGTCCCAGAAGGCCCAGTTCAAGGCAAGTCACATTTAGGTCCTGCGGGTATTTCCCTCTCCCCAAGATGGTTTACAATCCGAGTTTCTACCTAAAGGAATGGTAGATTTACTGCCGAAATTCACCCCAGGCACTGTATCTGAGCGACTTGCAAGTAGAGAATGACACAGTGGCAGTTACCCGCGGCTAGCCGCGTTTAGCCGCGGGTCACCCACCGGAACGGGGAAATAAAAATAGCAGTCGCTGCGGGGACAAGGCCATTCACCACCCCGTGGAGCGGTGAATGGTCTTGTCTCCGCAGTGAGGCATCAAGGATCGCGCGGTCCCCGCAAACACCACCCGCCCGTCGCGTTTAGCCAGCTCCCTCCCTCCACCTCACCTTATATTCCGAGTTTGCCGGCTTCCTTTTTCCCGAGCCGCACGCGTTCAAAAAGCCGTGCACGCGCGGCTGCGCGAGTCAATCAATCTTCTCCTCTGACGCAACCAGAAACAGGACGTTGCAGGAGAGGAGAAGTTTGATTGACTCGCGCAGCCGCGCGTGCACGGCTTTTTGAACGCGTGCAGCTCGGGAAAAAGAAAGCCGGCAAACTCGGAATATAAGGTGAGGTGGAGGGAGGGTGGGGGCTGCTAGTCCTTTCATAGATCTGTAATACATAAATACTGTTTCGTTGTGGGTATTCTCCCCTCTTTAGCAGAACTGGTTTATCATTTTAAAATCACGTGTGGCACCAATGGCAAGAAAATATAATGATAAAATAGCAACTAATTTTGCCTATTTTTATATATTAAAAAAAGTACTACATTTGAAATGTATATCACCCAGTCCCATAAGGTGAATGTCCATATTGCTGTCTGGATGCTGCGGGGACGGTGACGGGGCAGTGAAAGGGATGGCGGTGACAGTGATGGGGCAGTGACGGGGCGGTGCAGAGGATGGTGGGCCGGGGACGGGGCGGTGACAGATTTTTTTCCCCCGTGTCATTCTCTACTTGCAAGGTCCTAAGGAGCTCCTGTAGGATTTGAACTGGGCTGCCCTGGTTCTCCGACAGCTCCTCCTGCAATGTACCCCACAGAACCTCCCTTGAGTTAGTTCAGTGTGGAAAAGCTTACACTTCCAGGAAAGTGTTGTGAAGGGACAAACGTCACAGAAAATGGGATAGCCAATTGCAAACATTTCCTAGCTCCAATGCACAAACATCACAAAAATACATATATAAAGTGATGTCTTGAATCTCCAGGTCCAGTAACATAGGACATGCATAACCTTCCAAGCATGAGTGGGCTCTCCTTTGGCCTAGGTACCACCATGGCCTTTTCTAAGCTTACAAGTTCTCTGAAACCCTTCCTTCTCCTGGGGATCTGTTGTCTGGTCTTGCCTAGATTATACTAGAGCAGACCAGGCTTGGTTGGTCTCTTCTCTGGCTACCCCCGAGAGCACAAGGGGAAAAAAAAACCCAAACAGAATTCAGGTGAAGCCTCCAATCACTCCCCTCCCAAGAAGTGCAAAAATAGCATCATGCAACAAACCCCTGGCCTAAACTCACCTATCATTGCAGGGACTGAGGCAATCCATTGCAATGACCATCCTAGTTCAATTAGTCCGAAACCGCCCAGCCAGCAGCCTGGAGAGTTCGAAGGGAAGTCAGCCTGCTTGTAACCTACTCGGTTTCGGCCCAGGTCCGAATCCCGGCCAAACAGCAGGTGGTTTCAGCCCAGATCCGAATCCCAACCGAACAGCAGGTGGTTTCAGCCCAGATCCGAATCCCAACCGAACAGCAGGTGGTTTCGGCCCAGATCCGAATCCCCCGCCAAACAGCAGGTTGTTTCGGCCCAGATCCGAATCCCAGCCGAACAGCAGGTGGTTTCGGCCCAGATCCGAATCCCAACCGAACAGCAGGTTGTTTTGGTTCAGATCCGAATCCCAACCGATCAGCAGGTTGTTTCGGCCCAGATCCAAATCCCAGCCGAACAGCAGGTGGTTTTGGCCCAGACCCGAATCCCAGCCGAACAGCAGGTGGTTTCGGCCCAGACCCGAATCCCAACCTAACAGCAGGTTGTTCCGGCCCAGATCCAAATCCCAACTGAACAGCAGGTTGTTTCGGTTCAGATCCAAATCCCAACCGAACAGCAGGTTGTTCCGGCCCAGATCCGAATCCCAACCGAACAGCAGGTGGTTTCGGCCCAGATCCAAATCCCAACCGAACAGCAGGTTGTTCCGGCCCAGATCCGAATCCCAGCCGAACAGCAGGTGGTTTCGGCCCAGACCCAAATCCCAGCCGAACAGCAGGTAGTTTCGGCCCAGACCCGAATCCCAACCGAACAGCAGGTTGTTCCGGCCCAGATCCGAATCCAAACCGAACAGCAGGTGGTTTCGGTTCAGATTTGAATCCAAACCGAACAGCAGGTGGTTTCGGCCCAGATCCGAATCCCAACCGAACAGCAGGTGGTTTCGGCCCAGATCCGAATCCCAACCGAACAGCAGGTTGTTCCGGCCCAGATCCGAATCCCAACCGAACAGCAGGTGGTTTCGGCCCAGATCCGAATCCCAACCGAACAGCAGGTGGTTTCGGCCCAGATCCGAATCCCAACCGAACAGCAGGTGGTTTCGGCCCAGATCCGAATCCCAACCGAACAGCAGGTGGTTCCGGCCCAGATCCGAATCCCAACCGAACAGCAGGTGGTTTCGGCCCAGATCCGAATCCCAGCCGAACAGCAGGTTGTTTCGGCCCAGACCCAAATCCCAACCGAACAGCAGGTGGTTCCGGCCCAGATCCGAATCCCAACCGAACAGCAGGTGGTTTCGGCACTGCAAAGTCTGCGGAAATCGCCAAGCGCTCGGCCACTAAACAATCCGGCAGCAACGATCGGCTTTGCCGCTACGAAATTAGATGCCAAGAGACCCCACGATACCGGTACCGGTACCAGCACCGGCGTCCGATCCATGCAAGCGATGAAGGAGCAAAGGAAGTTGGCAGATGCACGGACATGGCCCGGGAGCCTTCTCTTACCTTTGGGAAGCGACATGTTGCAGCCGCTGCCGAGCGCCCTTTCCAGGCAGAACCGGCCCGCTGGAGCCAGGCGGAAGCCTCCGCGCGCCCACTAGCCTGCAAGCGCCGCGCGGGGAAAGCACCGGTGACGTCAGGCCAGGGCGGGGCGCGGGCTGCGTGACGTCAAGCGTAGGCGGAGTCTCTTGACAGCTGTGGGAAAGCCGCCGAGCACTTCAGTGGGAACTGGAGGAGCTTTGGAAAAGTGCATGAGGAATGGGGAAGATCCAGTCGGGTTGTCAGGATTTCCTCAATGACTATGCATGAGATCTATTTACATGCACTGTTTTCAATGCATAGTCATTGGGGAAATCCTGAAAACCCGACTGGATTGCGGCCCTGGAGGACCGACTTTGACACCAGTGATCAAATAATGATATGAAATGGTCCAACGTGGGTCCTCGTGGGATGCAATCCAGTCGGGTTTTCAGGATTTTCCTAATACATTTGCATGAGATCTATTTGCATGCACTGCTTTCAATGCATAGTCATTGGGGAAATCCTGAAAACCCGACTGGATTGCAGCCCTGGAGGACCGACTTTGACACCAGTGATCAAATAATGATATGAAATGGTCCAACGTGGGTCCTCGTGGGATGCAATCCAGTCGGGTTTTCAGGATTTTCCTAATACATTTGCATGAGATCTATTTGCATGCACTGCTTTCAATGCATAGTCATTGGGGAAATCCTGAAAACCCGACTGGATTGCAGCCCTGGAGGACCGACTTTGACACCAGTGATCAAATAATGATATGAAATGGTCCAATGTGGGTCCTCGTGGGATGCAATCCAGTTGGGTTTTCAGGATTTCCCTAATGACTATGCATGAGATCTATTTGCATGCACTGCTTTCAATGCATTGTCATCGGGGAAATCCTGAAAACCCGACTGGATTGCGGCCCTGGAGGACCGACTTTGACACCAGTGATCAAATAATGATATAAAATGGTCCAACGTGGGTCCTCGTGGGACGCAATCCAGTCGGGTTTTCAGGATTTTCCTAATACATTTGCATGAGATCTATTTGCATGCACTGCTTCCATTGTATGCTAATAGATCTCATGCATATTCATTGGGAAAATCCTGAAAACCCGACTGGATTGCGGCCCTCGAGGACCAATTTTGACACCAGTGATCAAATAATGATATGAAATGATCCAACGTGGGTCCTCGTGGGATGCAATCCAGTCGGGTTTTCAGGATTTTCCTAATACATTTGCATGAGATCTATTTGCATGCACTACTTCCATTGTATAAGAACATAAGAAATGGCTTCGCCGGATCAGACTCTAGGTCCATCCAGTCCGGCAACCCGCACCCATGGAGGCCAAGCCAGGTGTTCCCTGCTGAGAAATCTTGTTTACTCGTATCCCCCAATGTGATTTGCAAGAAGGTGTGCATCCAACTTGCTCTTGAATCCCAGAATGTTGGTCTCCATCACGACCTCCTCAGGGAGAACGTTCCAAGCGTCCACCACTCGTTGTGCTGGGCCTGGTGCCCCTCAGTTTCAGCCCATGACCTCTTGTCCGGGTCACATTTGACAATGTGAATAACGATGTTTCTTGCTCTATTTTGTCAAATCCTTTTAGTATTTTAAAAGTCTCTATCATGTCCCCTCGCAGTCTTCTCTTCTCGAGGGTGAACAATCCCAGTTTTCCGAGGCGTTCTTTGTAGCTCAAATTCTCGATGCCTTTAACTAGCTTCGTGGCTCGCCTTTGCACCCTCTCCAGTAGGGTTATATCCTTCTTTAGGTAGGGAGACCAGTGTTGGACACAGTATTCCAAGTGTGGTCTGACCATTGCTCTGTAAAGCGGCATTATGACGTCCGCCGATCTACTTGTGATTCCCTTCTTTATCATACCCAACATCCTGTTTGCCTTCTTTGCTGCCACTGCGCATTGAGCCGACGGCTTCAGGGTCCTGTCTATCAGTACCCCCAGGACCCTTTCTTGCTCGCTCTTTCCCAATGCTGCACCTAACATTTTGTATTCATGTTCCTTGTTTTTCTTACCCAGGTGCATCACTTTGCATTTTTCTATGTTAAACTTCATCTGCCACTTTTCCGCCCATTTCTCTAGCTGGTTCAAATCTCCCTGAAGTTCTTCTCTGTCCTTTTGTAACCCAACTACCCGACATAGTTTTGTGTCGTCTGCTAATAGATCTCATGCATATTCATTTGGGAAATCCTGAAAACCCAAAGGAGGGCTGAGGTTGGACACCCCGAGGAAACAAAAAAGACATCCAGCCATAGCATGCAGTAGCATTGCCAGAGGATGTGGTAAAAACGGTCAATGTAGCTGGTTTTAAAAAAGGTTTGGACAAGTTCCTGTTGAGATAGACATGGGAGAAGTCACTGCTTGTCCTGGATGGGTGGCATGAAATGCTGCTACAATTTCGGTTACTGGCCTAGACGGACCAATGGGCCCATCCAGTAAGGCTATTCTTATGTTCTTATAAGGTTAAACAGAAAAATTAGTAGAAATCACCATCATAGGTGAAGAAAAAAAAAAGACTTCACCTCAGCACATATTACTCTCCCCCCTCCCCCCCCCCCCATTCTGTATAGGTTGCCCGAAGTTGAGAGCAACATTTCGATCACACAAATCCACTGCAAACTAATTAGTTTATTGGACATTAACAAGCACTTAATTGTTAGTAATTAGGAGTTATAAGTGGCATGCAACACCAAGGAGGGTGGGGTCATGGGAGAGGAAGGCTAGGTCAGGGGTGTTCCCTGAAATTAGGTAAATTGTTATAGAATGCCCACATCTGTGTGCCTGCCTTCAGCTGGGCACAAGTATTTATGCCAGCCTTTGCTAGGCATATATGCTTGTGCCCAACATTAGGAGTGAAAGCCATTATTCGCTACGGGTCATTATGACCACTACTATTAATCATTTCTATAGCGGGGGGGGGGGGGGGGGGGAGGGGGGTAGAGTGTGGTGCAGTGGTTAAAGCTACAGCCTCAGCACCCTGAGGTTGTGGGTTCAAACCCCATGCTGCTCCCTGTGACCCTGGGCAAGTCACTTAATCTCTCCCCAGGTACATTAGATAGATTGTGAGCCCACCAGGACAGACAGGGAAAAATGCTTTGAGCCTGAATAAATTCACGTAAACCGTTCTGAGCCCCCCCCCCCCCCCCGATAACTAGAGCTGGTATTGTGATATCATAATGCCTCATTCCACCAATAAGAGCCAACCTCATCAGTGATGTCACAATGGCTTGATTGTCCAATACTCAGCTCACCCTCATCAGTGATGTCACAATGGTTTGATTGTCCTATTCTCAGCTCACTTTTACTATGTTTTGATTTCTAGAGTGGTGCAGTGGTTAAAGCTACAGCCTGAGCACCCTGAGGTTGTGGGTTCAAACCCCCACTGCTCCTTGTGACCCTGGGCAAATCACTTGATCCCCCATTGCCCCAGGTACATTAGACAGATTGTGAGCCCACCGGGACAGACAGGAAAAATGCTGAAGTACCTGAATAAATTCATGTAAACAGTTCTGAACTCCCCTGGGGAGAACGGTACAGAAAATTGAATAAATAAATGTCACATTAAAAAAGAAAAAAACCCTCCCCTTTTACAATGGTTTTTAATGTCAATGCATCAGACCTGATACCGCCATGACCAGTGCTAAAAAACCAAGCACATTTTAGTAAAAATGGGGGGACGGGCTTATGCAGGTGCTTTCTCTGTTCTAGTGAGCTCACAATCTAAATCAATGGTCCCCAACCCTGTCCTGGAGGACCAACAGGCCAATCGGGTTTTTAGGCTAGCCCTAATGAATATGCATGAGAGAGGTTTGCGTATACTGGAAGTGATACCATTCACACACCCTCCAATCAGAGACATCAAACGGAAAAAAACTGTACAATGGCCTTCTAGCCCCACAGGCTGCAAAACTAGACCGCCAACTCAAGATCGACTGTCGGCTCCGGGCGGCTTTCCTGCAGAGGAGAGAATCCTGCATTCACCGTGGGCCTCATCTGGGGCAGCCTCCTTGGAGCGGCTGGGGCACGGGCAGTGTGTCTGGGAGGGAATGCATGGATGGGAGAACATCGCAGGGGAGGAGACATAGGCATCCTGGGACTGTCTGCCAAGTCTCTTCCCTGAAGAAGCCCTTTCTGGAAACGTCAATCGCTCCTCCTAAACTTACTTGCTCACTTCATCACTGACGCTGAAACCGTGGATTGAAGACAAAGTTTTATTTTATTTTTCTTTCCAGCTTATGATTTATCTTTAATCTTATCTATTGTTTTGCCTTTTGTCTTTGTTTTGTTCTATTTCTATCATTTAAATTTCTCCAGAATTCTACTGTTCAACGGCTCCCCCTTCTGCTTCTATTCCTTTCTCTCCTCTCTTCTACCTTCCAAAGTATTTAGATCAATGCTGTCTTGTTAAAATGTTTATTTTATTTTTATTTTTCCTCTATCTCTACTTTTCACTTCTCTATTACCCTCCAGGTACTTTAGTTAGATTGTGAGCCTTCGGGACAGTAAGGGAATTTTTCAAGTACCTTTCTTATTTCTAATCTTAATGTATATTTTCTGTAAACCGCTTAGAACCTAACGGATGTAGCGGTATATAAGAAATAAATTACATTACATTACAATCTACTAATCCCGACCCCAGACTACAAAACTTTCAGAAAAGAAATAAAACCCCTGCTATTCAATAAATCCATGAAGACTAACACACACCGTATGAAACATATTAATCCTCTGAAGCAATCCACTCTACTCTGTAACACCTCTGGACGTGTCCAGAAATCCTCTTCTGTAATCCGCTTTGAACCTCAAGGTAATGGCGGAATAAAAATCAGGCATGCAAATCTGCTCCATGCATATCCTGAAAACACAATTGGCCTGGTGGTCCTCTAGGACAGGGTTGGAGACCACTGATCTAAAAGTTCGTACTTGGGGCAATTGAGGGTAATGACTTGTCCAGGATCACAGTCCACTGCGCTAACCATTAAGATACTTTTCCACCCTTACAGAATACTAACTTAGCGCACATCATTTCGATGCTATTTACAGAATCTCTAGCTCAGTGGTTCCCAAACCTGTCCTGGGGGACCCCCAGCCAGTCAGGTTTTCAAGATATCCCTAATGAATATGCATGAGAGAGATTTGCATATAATGGAAGTGACAGGTATGCAAATCTCTCTCATGCATATTCATTAGGGATATCTTGAAAACTTGACTGGCTGGGGGTCCCCCAGGACAGTTTTGGGAACCACTGCTCTAGCCCCCACTATTGGTATTCATACCAGTTCTCAGCAGGGCTGTGGAGTCAGTTGGAAGCAATTTTGGGTGGAGCTGGTGTCGGTAAAAACATACTGACTCCAACGCCAGCTTCAAAATAAATAAAAACCAACACATTATTATATATATATATATATATATATATATACTAGTCTTTGAGCCCGTTACATTAACAGGTGCTAGAAAGCAGCCCCCTTTCCCTCTCCCCGTCCAGTTCCTCCCTAACTGTCTCTCCGTGGCCCCCCTTCTGTCTTCCCCCTAAGCAAAATGATCTGCCTCCCAGCACACCCCTCCCCCCGAAGCAGCCCCCTTTCCCTCTACCCCTCCAATTCCTCCCTGACAGTGTCTCTGTGGCCCCCCTTCTGACTCCCCTCCCAAGCAAAGCTATCTACCTCCCAGCACACCCCTCCCCCAAAGAAGACCCCTTTCCCTCTGCCCCTCCTGTTCCTCCCTGACTGTGTCTTCGTGGCCCCCCTTCTGTCTCCCCCCCAAGCAAAGCTGTCTGCCTCCAAGCACACCCCTCCCCCAAAGCAGGCCCCTTTCCCTCTTCCGTTCCAGTTCCTCCCTGTCTCTTCGTAGCCCACCCGATTTTCTCTTCTCGCGGTCTGGCCAGCTCCCCTAGTCCCTTGCCGCCGCCGCCGCCGCCACCCCCCTTCCCTTCCTGCGGTCGACAAACCTCTTGGCTCCAGCAGCGGCTGCAGCACTGTAAACACGCTGCTTCGCGGCCTCTATTGCCCTGATTTGCTCTGCCGCGTATCTGATGATGTCATCAGGGACACGGAAGAGCAAATCAAGGCAGTAGAGGCTGCGAAGCAGCGTATTTACAGTGCTGCAGCCGCTGCTGGAGGCAAGAGGTTTGTGGACCGTGGGAAGGGAAGGGAAGGGGGTGGCGGCGGCGGCAAGGGACTAAGATAACTGGCCAGACCGCGAGAAGAGAAAATCGGGTGGGAGGCTCAACGGGGATTGGGGGGGAGGGGAGAAAACGACGACGAAGATGCACTGAGCCCTTGCTTTCTCCCTAGCTCCCAGTGCCCTACCTGTCTGTACACCGCGATCTGGAGAGCAGGGAGTAAAACGCTTGCGGCTGGGAAGCAGTAAGGCTGGGGACTCGCGCATGCGCACGTCTGCAAAGCCACGGATATACATCTCAGGGATTTCAGATCACGCAGGTCTGAGTGCGCATGCGCGGCTAGCGTTTTATTATATTAGATATACACACAGCGAGGCAAAAAATAACAAAAAAACCCAACAACAACCCAACAAGATAACGCCCTAGAGCTTTGGGTCATTCTCTCAACAACCACTTTGAATTTCAAAAAGAAATATGACCTACTTACCCCCTTTTACTAGGCCGCAATAGAAGGTTCTACCATGGCTCGGAGTGCTGAATGCTCTGACACTCATAGGATTCCTTATTTAGGCCCTCGTTTACTAAGTCATGGTAGAGGTTTCTACCGGGCTAAATGCTCCAACGCTGCTCCGGCACACATAGGAATTCCATGAGCATCGGAGCATTTAATACTTCTCTACTGAGGCTTAGTAAAAGGTGGGGTGAGTCCTCACACATACATATTACTATTAAAGAATATTTAATTATCTTAAGCTATATTGATGTTACTGGCATTATAGGGGATCTGGCCAATTGGAATCTTAGGCCACTCCCACTGCATCCCAGAATGCACTGGAAGATGGGCCTAACATTCCAGTTGGCCCAGGTGCCTAAGGCCCCACCTACAGGAGGAGCCTTAAGTGCTTAGCCCAATCGGGCCCTTAGGCCCCTCCCCGGTACATCCCAAGATGCACCGGGAAGGGGCAGGCCCGCCATTCCTTTGAAGGTGGGCCTGCCGGCCAATTATACCAGGTTGGGGAGGGTCCAGGGGGGGTCCTAGTGGGGGGGGTCCAGGTGGGGGTGAACTTTTGGTGGAGTCCGGGGGCGCGGTGAACTTTCAGGGGGGGTTCACGGGGTGTTGGCAGTAGGGACTGGGCATTCCTCCTGCTGTTGATCATTGGGGGGATTCGCGGAGCATCACAGCAGGAAGGATTGTGCATCCCTCCTGCCGTGGAACATTGCGGGAGGGTTCGGGGGGTCACGGCAGGAGAGATTGGGCATCTCTCCTGCCGGTGATCATTCAGGGGGGGGTCGTGGCAGCTTTGGGCAGGAAGGACTGAGCATTCCTCCTGCCGCGATCATTAAGGAGGCGGGGAGATGGGTTGCCTTGGCCGCTGAGCTGATCGTGGCAGCCGCAATCAGTTCAGCGGCCCAATCCAGAACTTATACCTGTTTTGACTTGGTCTAAGTCAAAATGTATAAGTTCCGTCCAGGCAACCTGTCAAAGTTTTTGATTATGGTTGCCAGACGATTAAGTGTAAGTCGGCCCACATCCCGCCTTACCCACTCCTCAAAAAATGCCCCTTTTCACTCTGGGTGCACAGAGGCAAGGAAAAGGCCTAAGCTGGTTTTAGATACATCTAAAACCCTGTTCAATTTTCGATACTTGGATGACTTGTCTTTTTAATCGTCCAAGTGCCAATTTAGGCAGGTTTTTAAACTTTTTTTTTTTTTTTAAATTATGTAACTCCAAGTATGAGATCTATTTGCATATAATGGATGCAGAGCATGCAAACCGATCTCATGCATATTCATTGGAGAAATCCTGAAAACCTGACTGGATTTTCGACGTCGAGGACTGCCACTGAGCGCCCCCTGCAGAATAGGGATAAAAGTGAAATGGTTGAGTAAAGGCTATTCGTGGTTTGGCCCTTAAGTATTTGCAGGAGAGTGTGATGTGACAGGACAAGATTTTGACAGTGCCAGAGGAGGGAAAGGCAGAGTTACATTGGTTGCTTTGCCTTGAAAAGTGAGATTCATGGTTGTACAAAGTATCTGGATTTCAAGGAGGCCATGACAAGTTGCTGCTATGGAGGATGTGTTGGTTAGAATTAGTAGGTGCTGGTATCAGGGAGGAGAAAGAAACAGCAATTATGATCTCATGCTCAGCTTTGTGAATGTGATGTTATATAATCTTGTCTAAACTTGTTTTGTTTTTTCTACATATGTTGTGGTTAGTTATGGTTTTGTTTTGTTTTGTTTTTTATTTATTTCATTTTTCAATAACATATCAAGTATCCACTTGTACAGAAAGGTAAAGTCAAGCCAAAATTAAATGTAATACAATATGATACTAAACAGATAATCAAATAATCTGCTATCTTAAAAGAAATATATATAAAACTTAACTTTAACTCAAGTCCTCTAAATAAGGAAAGCAAGATGTAGAATCAGCGAGTATAATATACATTACAAAATAAAATGAAGACTAAAGGTTGTATATGCTGAGAAAGTTAGTTATGGTTATAAGTGTGTATATGTCTAATTTATTTTAAATCTACTTTATTGATACAACAAACCAGAGAACATGAAACATAATTTCCCAAAGCAGATAAATAGTCAAATCTTAAAACAAGCATGTTTATTCCCTAAAAAAAAAAAAAAGGACCACACTGTTAATATTTAGTAAACTCAACCTAACGAGTCAGGAGGTCCTTGTTTCTTAAAGTCTCCCAACCCATCCCAAAGATTCGGTTGGCCCATATGCCTAAGGCCCCACCCATGGGAGGGACCTTAGGCAACTGGCCCAATTCCGGTTGGCCCAGTTGTCTAAGGCCCCTCCTATGGGCAGGGTTTTAGGCGCCTGGGTCAATCAGGCCCTAGGCCCCTCCCCGGTGCATCCCAGACGGACAGAGAGACGACCCAGCCGGCCAACATTTGAGGTTAGTGGAGGGGGGCGGTCGTGGGGGGAGGTTTGCCAGCTTGGGATCCCTCCTGCCGGTGATTGTGGGTTCGGGGGGGGAGGAGGGTGTCAGCAGGAGGACGGGATCCCTCCTGCTGTGATGGGGGTAGGGGGGGAGTCAGTTATAGGATTCTGTAACCAGTGTTGTTTTTGACAGACTGCTTACAGAATCCTGCTTTTAGGCAAAGGACTCCTTTGCCTCGAAAATACTAAGTAAAAAGTGCAGCTATTGGAATAAAATGCCATGTGACATAGATATCATAACATGAAATAAAGAATTGACAATACTTAAGATAAATGATTTATGCATGGATTTTATCATTGGTTGCTAATAAAGAGGGTTTTGAAGACAAGGCACTCTCTGCTCTCTTTCTTTGAACAGGGCAGGGCAAGCAGGTCCCAGTCGGGTTTTGAAGCTTGCCACAATGAATATGCATGAGATGGATTTGCATGTGCTGCTTCCATTCTATGCAAATACTGTAGATCTCATGCATATTCATTTTGGAAGTCTTAAAAACTTGACTGAAGGCTAGGTGCACTAAAGTCTCCGATTACCTAATGATCATCGCTAAACCGGTTTGACCGGTTTACTGACCGATCGTATTTGCTGATCCGATGCACAAAACAGCTCACTGTGTGTTTTTTTTCCACGTGATCGCTCGCTTACCGATCCGGCCATGCGAATGAGGTTGTTAATATTAAAACGCCATGCAAAGTAGCTGACTGATCAGTGCTCTAACATCGGTTCGACATGCACAAAAAACAGCAATCACCTGTAGCAATCCACAAAACGCAACAGGTCAAGACCAGTCGCTGACGTGTCCTACCGACTGTTCAGCACTGAAAATAATAGTATTTATAACATTTGTACCATAAAAACAGTTTACAGTGCAGTAGGGATATATACATGTTACTAGTCTTTAAGCCCATTACATTAATGGGTGCTAGAATAGATATGTGTGTCTGTCTTTCTTTCTTTCTCTCTCTCTCCTTGGCCGCTGTCTGTCTGTCTTTCTTTCTTTCTCTTTCTCTCCTTGGCCGCCTTCTGTCTGTCTGTCTTTCTTTCTGTCTCTCTCTCTCTCTTTGGCCACTGTCTATCTGTCTTTCTTTCTTTCTCTCTCTCTCCTTGGCCACTTTCTGTCTGTCCGTCTTTCTTTCTGTCTCTCTCTCTTTGGCTGCTGTCTGTCTGTCTTTCTTTCTTTCTTTCTCTCTCTCCTTGGCCGCTGTCTGTCTTTTTCTTTCTTTCTTTCTCTCTCTCTCCTTGGCCGCTGTCTGTTTGTCTGTCTGTCTTTCTCTCTCTCTCCTTGGCCGCTGTCTGTCTGTCTTACTTTCTCTCTCTCTCCTCCGCTGTCTGTCTGTCTTTCTTTCTTTCTCTCTCTCTCTCCTTGGCCACTGTCTGCCTGTCTTTCTTTCTTTCTTTCTCTCTCTCTCTCCTTGGCCGCTGTCTGTCTTTCTTTCTCTCTCTCTCCTTGGCCGCTGTCTGTCTTTCTTTCTTTCTCTCTCTCCTCCGCTGTCTGTCTTTCTTTCTTTCTCTCTCTCTCTTTCCTCGGCTGTCTACCACCACCCCTTGCCTGCTCCCCCTGTCCAGCAGTAGACCTTCTCCCTTCCTTTTACCTCCCCCCCTGTCCAGCAGCATCCCTTACCTGCTCCCCCTGTCCAGCATCCGCTAGCCCAGGCAGCCTCAGGGCTTTTGCTAGGCCGGCCCACCTCGCATTATTGAAGTAGGCTGGCCTAGCAAATGCCCCGTGGCTGCTGCGTTTGCTGGTCAGGGGGTGAGAAGAGGTGTCCCGGCAGCAGCAGCGCAGAAGTCAAACTGCCACTGCCGCTGAAATCGCAGCACGTGCCGCAAGCCGGCGCATACCGCTCAAGCCGCCGCACATGCCGCACATAGAACACGGCCACGGAAGCAGAAATCATGGCGGCAGGGATCACACCGTTTCAACTACGCATGCGCAGGTAAGGGTTTTATTATATTAGATATGCGCATTGTGAGCACATGTATTGAAGGCGTGCGTTATGCACACCCATTAACAGCGTAAAATATAAAATATAAGAGAGGGCTGCGAAAATATGGGTGCCAACGAGAGAAGGTGAAAATTTTCATCCCTCATGATTAAAATATGTAGGAGCTGGGCCAGAACTTTATACCGTACCATCCTCATTTACGCCCCGCTTATGCGTAGTCTCCTGCTACCTCTTCACCCCCCTCGCCGTACTATATAAAATCGCATGAAATACCAACGTTTGTTAACCGTGTGTGCCTTGTGCTCCATGGGACACGTGCACTTTGCGCTCCAACGATCAGCATTATGGATGGCGGTCGTAGGCTTCGCTTTATGCAGGCTGTCCTTTCCCTGGGAAGAAGAGGAAACAATGACGGCGCCAGTGACTGACGTAGCAAATCTGGCGCACGCGTACACTGTCGCTGCATCAGCTAGACCGCACATGTGTGAGAATCGCTCTCAAAGCGATCGATTGGACGGGATCGGACGGGAATTACGGCGAACCTCCGCGCAAATCATTTGCACGCAATCTTATTTGAGCATCGATCGCTGTTTTTGGAATCGGCCCAAAATAATCGGCCCTCAGCGACCCACACGGTCTTACTGGCCATGCGTAGTGCACCTAGCCCTGAGTTGTGGCTCTCAAAGACTGGTTGCCCACTCCTGCCACAAACTTCTCTTTGCGGACAATTAATTTACCCAGAAAACCAAATATCTTCCCCCATCTTGTCTTTCTGCTGCTGTTTAAACCAACCCTTTGCAGAGATGTCAAGTTACTCAGTTCCAGGCTGGAGATAAGACCACCCCGTCTTGTTGCATTATGGGACTTGCAGCACTGATTTCAATGGCAAGATAGGGCACTACAAGTCCCACACTGCTTTGGGATATAAGTTCAAAGCCAGGCGTGGCCAAAATGTTTCCAGCCTGGAATTGGGTCAATTGGCTTCACTGCCTTTGGCGTTTATTTAAAGGTCATAAGAAGAAAGAGTTAAAGAACATTCCTGCTTCTAGTGGTCAGCCTTCACAACCTAGTTACCACCTGTTCTACTGACATTCTTGGAGCTGAGTCTATTTTGGGCTGGCTAGCACAGTAGAAGCAAGGATCTGTCTAATTATGTCAGTTCATCAACAGTGAGGTGTTCTTGAATCAAAAAAAAAAAAAAAAAAAAGGGGTATGAAGGATAATTAATACAAAAATTATTTTAAATAGATTTTATTTTGTGTATTTATTTTACACCTCGATTCTTATTTATAAAGCGATCTGTTACTAGTAAACCGCACCTACCCTATAAATCTTTATCTTGAACATGCACTTTTACCCTAATATATAAATAAATTCATTCATCAAATTTAAATTAAATTAATGTAATTTAGTTTAAGAGGTCGGAGTATCATAATGAATGCATTGTTCTCAGTAAAGAGGCCTCCTATAACTTAGATGTTATTTCAAGTTTTCATCCTGAATGCATGTGGTATAATCACTTACTTCGAACCTCCTTCCTACCTTTTAAAATTGTTATTTTTATTTATTTAGTCAGTTGGTTAAACTATCAGCTAATTCATTGAGTGCATAATTTAATTCCTTAACTTGAAATGACTTTATTAAGCATATCAAAAATCTTTTTTTATATAGGTTTAAAACTTATCTAAAATTCAATTCAATTCATCCAATTTATCAAAAAATCTAAATTAAAGTGTATGAAAGAAAGAAAGAAAAAAAACCAGCAACACTTATCTTTATGGCTTCCCAGCCAAAACCAACATTGGTGGGTTGTGGGAAGGGGTAAAATGCGGACCTCACGGACCTGACGGACCTGGCGGATCTAAATCCGTACGGCCTTAAAAATCTGAGGTCCGTGTCCGTGCCGCTTGTAGTTTCTGTCGCTGACAGACCTTGATGAGATTTTAGCGCTGACGGATCCGTCTCAGCATAGGGAGGGAAAAGTGTTAGGATCCGTCAGTGCTAAAAATCTCTTCCAGGTCTGTCAGAGCTAGAGACTAGTGCTGGACTTTGGAGACTTCTTTTCCGTAACGCAAGTCCAAAACCTATGTCCCCGCTCTCTTGGCTTCTGCTCTGCCGCTCCAGCACAAGTCTCTGGCTCTGACAGACCTCGAAGAGATTTTTAGCGCTGACGGATCCTAACACTTTCCCTCCCTATGCTGAGACGGATCCGTCAGCACTAAAATCTCATCAAGGTCTGTCAGCGACAGAAACTACAAGCGGCACGGACACGGACCGACATGGACCTCAGATTTTTAAGGCCGTACGGGTTTAGATCCGCGAGGTCCATCAGGTCCGCGTTTTACCCTTTCCCATGGGTTGTGAACTGCCCGACGCTCAGACTATTCTAGAGCGTTTCATTGTTCGTCGGGGGACAATGTGGTTTGCTGTGCCGCTATATAGTTTCTCAACCTTATTTTTCATTGCCAATTTTGTGGGTTGGATATTGTTAGTAATGATCCGTGTGTTTGTTAACTGTTTTCACTAGTCACAGGAAGTCACAAAACAGCCTCACAGAGGTCTCAGTTTTGCCATCTCCAAAGGTTTTGTCAGAGGGTCCTATTAAGATGCCCCCATTTGCTCCAAGAAGTAAATCAGGGCCCAGGGGTAGCAGTCAGCGATCCAACCCCCATAGGCTACGTCCAGGAGGAAACCGAAACGGAGAGGGAGGTAGGATAATGGTACTGGGAAGAGGGTGTGACGAGAGAGAAGGGGAGAATGGATAGTTGATATACCGTCCATCAATAATTTATCTAGACCAGGGGTCTCAAAGTCCCTCCTCGAGGGCCGCAATCCAGTCGGGTTTTCAGGATTTCCCCAATGAATAGGCATGAGATCTATGTGCATGCACTGCTTTCAATGCATATTCATTGGGGAAATTCTGAAAACCCGACTGAATTGCGGCCCTCGAGGAGGGACTTTGAGATCCCTGATCTAGACGGAGCGTTAAAGGAATCTAGAAGTCACTGTTATCGTGTTAGGGCCATTTTTGTATTTCTTACTGTCTCTTCAATTTGACTCCTTCTAATTATTAATTTAATTGGGCTGAATCTTCCCTTTATTTTGGTCTGAGGATCTGAAGTTAATAGCATCAAAAAAATTGTCCTTTTTTTTCCTGTATCTGAATTTCTGTAACAAGCAGATGCTTGTAATAATTTCTGTTGAAAATTAATAAATAAATAAATAAATAATTGATCTAGACAGTTTGCAATCATTAAAAAAAATTAAAACATGTAATAAAATAAAATCCACATACTGATAATTAGGATTTGCTGTAGAGGGGGAGGGGTAATTATGTTTGGCGCAGTGGTTATAGCTACAGCCTTAACTCCCTTGGGCTGTGGGTTCAAACCCACGCTGCACCTTGTGACCCTGGGCAAGTCACTTAATCCCCCCATTGCCTCAGGTTCATTAGATAGATTGTGAGCCTGCCGGGACAGAGAGGGAAAATTGCTCGAGTACCTGAATAAATTCAGGTAAACTGTTCTGAGCCCCCCTGATAACTACAGCTGGTATTATGACATCATAATGCCTCATTCCACCAATGCCTGAGAGCCAACCTCATCAGTGATGTCACAATGGCTTGATTGTCCTAGACTTGGCTCACTTTTACTACATTTTACTTTCTAGAGTGGTGCAGTAGTTAAAGCTACTGCCTCAGCACCCTGAGGTTGTGGGTTCAAACCCGTGCTGCTCCTTGTGACCCTGGGCCAGTTACTTAATCCCCCCATTGCCCCAGGTACATTAGATAAATTGTGAGCCCACCGGGACAGACAGGGAAAAATGCTTGAGCACCTGAATAAATTCAGGTAAACGGTTCTGATCTCCCTTGGGAGAATGGTATAGAACAGTGGTCCCCAACCCTGTCCTGGAGGGCCACCAGGCCAATCGGGTTTTCAGGCTAGCCCTAATGAATATGCATGAGAGAGATTTGCAAATAATGGAAGTGACAGGCATGCAAATCTGCTCCATGCATATTCATTACGGCTAGCCTGAAAACCCGATTGGCCTGGTGGCCCTCCAGGACAGGGTTGGGAACCACTGGTATAGAAAATTGAATACATAAAAATGTACGGTAGAAAGCTGGTTTGTGTTATACCCACAAAGCATAGGGTCATATAACACAGACCACAAAGCTGAACACTGAAAAGCAGGGCAGGATTAATTCGTGGAGGGCCCCTAGGCACACAAGTACACTGGGCCCCTCCCCTGCCCCGCCCCACCCCACCATGCACCCAGGCGGAAACAGGAAGCTGCGTCAGAGGGAAGCAGCACCGCTTGCACAATTACAGTTCCCGTTGCCTTTCTTACCCGCGTGGCTTGCTTGTCTTACTTTCCATCGATGGGGGGGGGGGGGGTTGCCGATCGGAGGGCCTGCATTGCCGATCGATGCTGGAAGGGCCCATCGCCGTTTGGAAAAAAACAATGTTGATGGCCTCCTTCATCGGGCCCCCCCGGACCATTTCGGGCCCTAGGCACGTGCCTACTTGGCCTATTATTTATTTATTTAGATTTTTATCCCGTTCTCCCAATAGCTCAGAACGGTTTACAAATGAACATACACAGTGCGGAGTAACTAGACATATACGTAGTACAACAGGTTTAGTGGTTGGATTTATAGTTTTTGGAGAGAATTAAATACAGGGAGATTAAGCAGAGAGAGAGAAGGGGGAAATACAGTAGTTTAATTTAAGGAAAGTTATAAGCGTATAGGTGCAATTTTTTAGTGGATAGAGTAAGAGAGGGTCATACTGGAATTTCGGGAAGGAGATAGGAGAGTGGAGGGTGGGGCATAAGGGGGGGAGAGACAGAGGAGATCTTTAATTGAAGAGGAGGGTTTTTACCGATTTACGGAATGCTAATAATGAGTTCTGTTGTCTAAGTTGGGGGGGAAGTTGGTTCCAGAGGTGTGGAATGAAGTGGCTGTAGGATCTTTTGTGGGCAGTTTCTGTGAGCAGGGATCTTCCGGGGGGGACGCATAGGCGTGTCTCTGACTTTGAGCGGAGGGTGCGAGTGGGGTTGTAGATGGGAAGTTTGGATTTTATGTAGGAGGGGGTGGTGGAGTAGATTCTCTTGTGGGCAATTGTTAGGGCTTTGAAAGTACAGCGTTAGTTAATCCTGCCCTGCCGAAAAGTGATGTGTTCCCTCAGTGCTGAGCTTCTGCGCAGCTTTCTACCATCTGCAATGACCCCCAAACTTTGCAATGCATGCAGTAGCAACCGTGAAGCAACCCAACCAGATTCCAGAGTGTGGGAGTGACCTCAGGGTCCTCACACTCCCTACACTTTTCCAATTAGGTTTTCCCCAGTGACTGCTGGTTGAAAAGGCGTGTTTCGTTCACGGCATGATGTAGAGACCACAGCAATGTCAGGTGTCTCTTTGCAGCGCTCGTGAGCCAGGAAAAGCCTGCTATTACTCAGACGTGCGTTTGGAAACATGCATTGGAACCAGGCCGGCTTGTACAGGCGCCAATGGCATATTATCCCACATCACGGTCCTGGTATGTGCGTTTGTGTAGGTGTGTACAAAAACAGGCATTTTCTTTGTTGGGCTGACTTGAATTAAAATACCATTTACATATTAATGTTCATGTTTGGCATTCCAGACCACTTTATCATAAAACTTAGCATGAACTATTCAGGAGCTCTTACTTTATTTGCCTAATAAAAATTGCTTGTTATTCTGTCAGCCAGCCATACGCACCCTTCTGTAGGGTTAGTGAATTGCAATGAATTAAGAAGGCTTAGCAGTGTTCTTTGATGAGAAGGACACAGTTCGGAAGCTTGCATGATCTGTTCTGATCAGAGTCCAATCCTGACTCCTCTCTCCAGGGGTGAAAGCACTATAGCAGTGGCTCTGACCATCTGTCTCAGGGCACATTGACCACTGCCAAAGTTCACTACGCACAGTTTTAGGTGCTTTCACAGGGCTATAAAGTGTAATACAGTACTCTCCCAAAATCCGTGGGGGGGGGGGTTCTGTTCCAGGACCCCCTGCGAATTAAAAAAAAAGCCCCACGAATACGGTTTTTTTGCCTGTCAAAAGGCAGGAGAGGGCAGCTGGAGCGCCGGCGGGTGACGAAAATCACTCGCGGTCTGCTCCGACCGCCTCTTCCTTTAGTAAAGTCGGGCTACACCAATCAGGAGCTGCTTTGACATGCAGCTCCTGATTGGTGTAGCCCAGTGGTCTCCAACTCAAAGCCTTTGCAGGGCCACATTTTGGATTTGGAGGTACTTGGAGGGCCTCAGAAAAAGTAGTTAATGTCTTATTAAAGAAATGACAATTTTGCATGAGGTAAAACTCTTTATAGTTTCTAAATCTTTCCTTTTGGCCAAGTCTTAATAATAATATTGTCATTTATAGCTAAAGAGACAGATGATCAAGAAACTGTTTTATTTTACTTTTGTGATTATGATAAACATACCGAGGGCCTCAAAATAGTACCTGGCGGGCCGCATGTGGCCTCCGGGCCGCGAGTTTGAGACCACTGGTTTAGCCCGACTTTACTACAGGAATGAGTGAATCCACGAACCATGAATTTGCGAGGGAACACTATACAGGAAGGGCCAAAGGTAGGTATACAGTATTTATGAAGTATGTCTTTTTGTTGTACAGGTATTGAAAAAGTCCGGTTTATATACAGGGACAGTTGAAGTCTTTTTCCAGTGTTGTGGTCATTGATATCAGGTGTACTGTGTTATTTTGGAACGTAATTAACTCTTCATTGCCTCAGGTACAGACTGAAACCTTCCAAGAACAAGAAATACTGTTCATGAACATAGCTCACCTTCAGCTACAACCCAAAACTTCCAGGTTTCTGTGACAGCAACCTGTGGGCTTCAAAACAGAGAGGCTGGGTTACAAAAAGGTGAGAAAAAGGTTTAGACAAAGGCAACCTAGTCTGGACTACGATTCCGCTCGCCAGTCAATTTTTTCAGTCATGGTCTCACACTGTGGAACTCTCTCGCCTCGCATACCAGGCAAGAATTGTGCGCCCCCCAAATTTAAATCTGGCCTAAAAACTCTTATTTTTAAAGATGCCTTTGACTTATGTTCAGTCTGAGGTCTCCTTTACCTTCCGTCAAGCTGAAAAAAACTGCCGGCCTCGCCAGTGATTCAGTGACGTTGCCCGCGGTTCCCCCTCTTGCTTTCCGTGTCTGCCCTGTCTTTCTCCAATGATGCAACTTCCTGTTTCCGCCTGGGTGGACTGCGGCAGACGGAAAGCAGGAACTGGAGCTGTGGGCAACGTCGCTGAATCACTGGCGAGGCCAGCAGTTTTTTCAGTTTGACGGAAGGTAAAGGCGACATTGGTCAGCCAGTAGAGAAGGGTAAGAACATGCCAGCCCTGAACTAACTGTTTGCTTTTTTTTAAGTACAAAGGGGGAAAAGCAGGGTATTAATTAAGAAGTGCCAGATTGGGCATGGGAGGATGGGGAGAGATATGTGGGGGGGAGCATTAGAGAAATGCTGGACCGAGGGGATTTGAGAGGGAAAAAAGAAAGATGCCAGACCTCTGGGGCAGGGAAGGGAAGGGGAGGAGAGAAATGCCAGATCATGGTAGGCAATAGGAAGAGGAAAGAGAAGGAGAGGAGATAGCAAACCACAAAAAGGAAGGAGATGGAGAACAAAGGTAGGAAAAATGATTTTATTTTCAACTTAATGATTGAAATATGTTGGTTTTGAGAATTTACATCTGCTGTTTCTATTTCCCTGGTGTTGTACTACATGCATGCAGAGTCTGGCATTAGAGTTTTGTGCATGTGTATTAGGACTTTTAATTTGTGTTCCTGTATTTGCATAGAGTTGGTCTGTGTTCTGCACGTGTGATCAAGGCCAGATGTTCTGGCAGAAATGAATGACGAGAAACGTTATTGATGGCATGGCCCAAAAAAGGAACATATTTGTTGGCTCTCTTTGGGCTCAAAACGGCCCTCACTTTATGGAAGCGGGGAGGAGAGGGGGGGCAGAGGCAGGCTTTTTTATCGCCAGCCGTGGCAATATTAGCTTCCAATTCTATGAACTTCTAAGCGGTTATGTTGCGGCCAGTGCTAAAAACCGCGCTACAATTTTGTACAAAGGGGGGAGGGGGAGTTTATGATTACATATTCCATACCGGGCGAAGATGTTTTCTGTGTTCTATGTGTACGAAAGACATGGTTCTCTGTTAGCATTGACTGTGCAGGATCAATGGGGACTAGTCTGACATGTTTACACTTCTCCCTCCGTATTCGCTGTGATAGGGGATTAACAGAATTGCAAATACAGAAAAACCGCAAATAACTTTTTCATATGTTATTCGCTGTTTTCTACTAAAAAAAACCATTGTGAATATGGTGAAACCGCGAATAACCTGGCGGGAGACCTGGCCTGTTTCTGAAGGAGAGGCAAAACACGGTGAAGAAAGTGATGGGAACCAGCGATTTTCTCTGTAAACCCTTGGAATTAGTGATTTCTCTATGCAAGCTGATGTCATCTGGGGGGGAGGAGCCTGCAAGCTAAAAACCGTGAATAATCAAAACCGCAAATGCGGAGGGAGAAGTGTAGTTTTAATGATGTTCTACAGATGTTGCCTTTTCCTAGGTACACTCTTGTTGTGGGATATGTGGATTGTTACTAAAAATCATGTTTTTCATATAGATGCTAGGTAGGCCACTGACCACCACCACAGTAAAGTTTGGAAATGACTGGTCCCTGAGCAGATTATTTGTTTGCACAAGGTTTCCCTTAACTTTCAGTGGAAAGCATTTCGCTTCCAACCCAAAATGCAGGTTGCAGCAGAGGGAGGACGAGGTCGCCTGACTTTTTTTTTTGCACCCGAAAATCTTTTAAATGCGAATATGGCTTGGTCAGGGCAGGATTAATTCGTGGAGGGCCCCTAGGCATACAAGTACATTGGGCCCCCTTCCCCGCCCCACCCCATCATGCGCCTAGGTGGAAACAGGAAGCTGCGTCAGAGGGAAGCTTTGGGCATGCAGCACCGCTTGCATAATTACAGTTCCCGTTGCCTTTCTTACCCGCGTTGCTTGCTTGTCTTACTTTCCGTTGATTGGGGGGGCTGCATTGCCAATTGGCGTGGGGCCCGTGTTGCTGATCGGGGGGGGGGGGGGGGGGCCGCGTTGCCAATCGATGCTGGAGGGGCCCATTGCCATTTGGAAAAAACAATGTTGATGCCCTCCTTCATCGGGCTCCCCTGACCATTTTGGGCCCTAGGCACCTGCCTACTTGGCCTATTGGTTAATCCTGCCCTGGTCAGGGTTGCCCCCTTTCGCTTCTTCATTTGTGGCTAAATGCAAGAGGCCTGCTCCTTGCCCTGATGGCCTGGTGGAGGGGCAGGGGCACGACCTGGGCACAACTTCACCGAAAGCCAGCCAGTAAAGGGGGAAATCCCCCCCCCCCTAAGTGGTTAGATCGAACTCCCTTAGGCACGAAGCAGATCGCAATGGCAAGAAGGCGTGCAGAGAAGTGCGAGAGGCTCTTTAAGAATCGAACGTCCGCTGCGATTGGGCCCGGCGGGCCGCACGTGACCTCACAGCTGATCTCCCGGGTTCCACCGCCTTGTTGTGATCGCCGCGACTTCCTCCTCCTTCTCCTCCGGGGTCTGCGGAGGGGCGCGAGACGGGCATGGCGCACTCCGGCCCGCTCGGTGCCCTGGAGCAAGGCTTCCCGATCCGCGTGGAGCACGACCGCAAGCGCCGGCAGTTCACGATCAGGCTGAACGGTGGGTGCCCGATCCGGGGGGGGGGGGGGGTCAGCCGGTGCCAGCCTCGCAAGGCTTAGATTAGATTGTAAGCTCTTCTGAGCAGGGACTGTATGCATGTAAATAGGGTGCAGGGAGGGAAGTGGCTCAGCTGCGCCCTGGGCTGGGGGGCTGTTGCTAGATGAGCGCCCGCTTTATTGCAAGCTATTTGGGCAGAAGCGGGGGGGGGGGGTTATTTTACACCTTAAGACGGGGCCGCTTTTGATTTCCTCAAAGTTCTGCTTTGAAACCCTGGACTCAGCCACGAAGTTTTTCCAAGCTTTTAACAAATGGGAGGGGGGAGGGGGCGGCTTTGGGACCTTTCTGGGGTTCCCAGCAAAGCGCTTTACATATTCTATACAGGGTTACGTGACTTGCCCAAAGTCACAAGGAGATGCAGGGGGACACATTGGATGGAAGGGGGAGATGCTGGATGGAAGGAGGGAGGTTGGGAGAGAGAGAGGAAGGGAAAGGGACTCAATACTCTGTATGTCTGTGGTTTACAAATTATATACAGGGACTTATTTTGTACCTGGGATGTTGGAGGGTTAACTGACTTGCCCAGAGTCACAAGGAGCTGCATGGAGACACATTGGAAGGAAGGGGGAGAGATGCTGCAAGGAAGAGAGGAGATAGGAGGAGATGATGGATGGAAGGAGGAACAGAAAGGGACTTGATATACTGCCTGTCTGTGGTTTACAGATTATATACAGGGACTTATTTTGTATCTGGGACGTTGGAGGGTTAAGTGACTTGCCCAGAGTCACAAGGAGATGCAGGGGGACACATTGGATGAAAGGGGGAGATGCTGGATGGAAGGAGAGAGGAAGGGAAAGGGACTCCATACTCTGCCTGTCTGTGGTTTACAGATTATATACAGAGACTTATTTTGTACCTGGGACCTTGGAGGATTAGGTGACATGCCCAGAGCCACAAGGAGATGCAGTGGGAACACATTGGATGGAAGGGGGCAGAGAGAAAGAAAGGAAGGGAATGGGACTTGATATACTGCCTTTCTGTGGTTACAAAACACTTTATGTTTTCAGGTACTTATTTTGTACCTGGAGCAACAGAGGTTAAGTGACTTGCCCAGAGTCACAAGGAGATGGAAGGGAGAGATGCTGGATGGAAGGAGGGAGAGAGAGAGAGAGAGAGGAAGGGAAAGGGACTCAATACTCTTTATGTCTGTGGTTTACAGATTATATACAGGGGCTTATTTTGTACCTGGGATGTGGGAGGGTTAACTGACTTGCACAGAGTCACAAGGAGTTGCAGGGGGACACATTGGATGGAAGGGGGAGAGAAAGGAGAGATGCCGCAAGGAAGGGAAGAGATAGGAGGAGATGGTGGATGGAAGGAGGAACAGAAAGGGGCTTGATATACTGCCTGTCTGTGGTTTACAGATTATATACTGGGACTTTATACCTGGGATGTTAGAGGGTTAAGTGACTTGCCCAGAGTCACAAGGAGATGCAGGGAGACACATTGGATGGAAGGGGGAGATGCTGGATGAAAGGAGGGAGAGGAAGGGAAAGGGACTCGATACTCTGCCTGTCTGTGGTTTACAGATTATATACTGGGATTTTGTACCTGGGATATTGGAGGGTTAAGTGACTTGCCCAGAGTCACAAGGAGATGCAGGGGGAGATGCTGGATGGAAGGAGGGAGAGAGAGAGGAAGGGAAAGGGACTCGGTACTCTGCCTCTGTGGTTTACAGATTATATACAGGGACTTATTTTGTACCTGGGACGTCGGAGGGTTAAGTGACTTGCCCAGAGTCACAAGGAGATGCAGGGGGAGATGCTGGATTGAAGGCAAGAGAGAGAAGGAGATGCTGATGGAAGGAGACAGACAGGGAAGGGAAAGGGACTTGATATACTAAAAGCTCCATCACTAGCAGTATTTAAATCCAAGCTAAAAAGTTCACTTTTTTTTTTAGGCTGCTTTGAACTCCTAACTCCCACTTAAAGATACTTAGGCTTATCTTACCATTCTCCCTGTGAAAAACTCCCCAACCCCTGTATGTACTGTTTGTCTAAACTAAATTGTAAGCTCTTCTGTTACATCTTAAATGCTCATGTACAGCGCTGTGTACGCCTTTCAGCGCTTTAGAAATGTTAAGTAGTAGTAATACAAAGTGCTTTACACATTATATACAGGGACTTTTTTTGTACCTGGAGCAACAGAGGGTTAAGCGACTTGCCCGGAGTCTCAAGTTGCTCCAGTGAGAACACATTGTATGGAAGGGAAAGAGAACGGAGAGATGCTCAGTGGCATAGTGTGGGTGGGAGGCGCCCAGGGGGGTGTTGCTTCCTCCTTGACACTCCCCCACTCCTTCTGCACCCCCATGCCATACTTGCGCTGTCCCTTTCCACTCCCGTACCTCTAAATTTTCATCAGCGTGAACAGCTTCTCCACCTGTGGCTCACGCTAGCTTTCCCTCTGACATCACTTCTGGCTCCGTGACCTGGAAGTGATTTCAGAGGGAGCCAGGCTAGAGTAGTTGCTCACGCTGTCAAAGATTTTAAAAGAGGTACCAGGGGTTGGAGAATGGAGGACACGAGCGGGGGGGGGGGGGAGGGTGGCCAGGTGCCGGCACCCTCACCCTCACCGAGAATGTGCCCGAGGCTGTCCACCCCTGACCACCCCCCTTACTATGCCACTGGAGATGCTGCAAGGAAGGGGGGGAGATGCTGGAAGGAAGAAAGCAGACAGAGAGAGAAGGAATAGAAAGGGACGTGATCTAGTGCAGACATGGGCAACTCCTGTTCTCAGGGGCTGGAATCCAATTGGGTTTTCAGGATTTCCCCAATGAATATGCATAAGATCTAGTAGCATACAATGAAAGAAGTGCATGCAAACATATCTCATGCAAATTTATTGGTGAAATCCTGAAAACCCAACTGGATTGCGGCCCTCGAGGAGGGACTTTGACACCCCTGTTCTAGACAATATAGCAGACAGTACTGTACTTTGAAATCCATTGCTCGATGTACAGGAGTGACAAAAAAAAAATCCCAAACAGAAGGTTGGGAATTATTAGGAAAGGCGTAGAGAACAAAGCAAAGAGTATCTTAATGCAAATTTGTGAAACAGCTCCTTAAATATTGTCTGCAAGACTAGGGGACACTCGATGAAACTGCAGGGAAATACTTTTAAAACCAATGGGAGGAAATAGTTTTTTCACTCTGAGAATAGTTAAATTCTGTAACGCAATTGCCAGAGGTTTTGGTAAGAGCAGATAGCGTAGTTGGTTTTAAGAAAGGTTTTGGACAAGTTTCTGGAGGAAAAGTCCATAATCTGTTATTGAGAAAGACCTGGGGGAAGCCACTGTTTGGCCTGAATCGGTAGCATGGAATGATGCTGCTCTTTGGGTTTTTGTCAGGTACTAGGGACCCGGATTGGCTACTGTGAGAATGGGTTCCTGGGCTTGATGGACTGTTGGTTTGACCCAATAAGGCTGTTCTTATGTTCTTAATTCTGGCTGCCTCATCTAAAACAAGATATAGTGGAATTAGAAAAAAGTACATAGAAAGGGATGAAATGACGTTCCTATTAGGAAAGGCTAGGGCTCTTAAGTAGAGAATGACATCCCCGCAGGAACACATTTTCCCGTCCCATCCCATCCCATTGAGTTCTTTTCCTGTCCCTGCCCCATTCCTACAAGCTCTGTCCTCATCTGCACAAGCCTCAAATGCTTTAAAATCCTAAGTGGCAACATTCTAGAGCTCAGATTGTGATGTCATAATGCCTCATTCCACCAATGCCTAAGCTCCATCCTCATCTGTACAAGCCTCAAACCCTTTCAAACCCTAAGTAGCAACATTGTAGAGCTCAGATTGTGATGTCATAATTCCTCGTTCCACCAATGCCTAAGCTCCGTCCTCATCTGCACAAGCCTCAAACCCTTGAAATCCTAAGTAGCAACATTCTAGCGCTCAGATTGTGATGTCATAATGCCTCATTCCACCAATGCCTAAGCTCCGTCCTCATCTGCACAAGCCTCAAACCCTTGAAATCCTAAGTAGCAACATTCTAGCGCTCAGATTGTGATGTCATAATGCCTCATTCCACCAATGCCTAAGCTCCGTCCTCATCTGCACAAGCCTCAAACATTTTAAAATCATAAGTGTTTGAGGCTTGTGCGGTTAAGGCAGACCTTACAGGTATGGAGCAGACAGGGACCATGACAAAACTCACAGGGATGGGACGGGGAAAATGAGTTCCTGTGGGGATGGGGAAAAATTTCTCCCTGTGTCATTCTCTGTACTACGCTGCACCACTCTAGAAATCAAAATGTAGTAAAAGTGAGCCAAGTAAAGGACAATCAAGCCATTGTGACATCACTGATGAGGTTGGCTCTTATTGGTAGAATGAGGCATTATGATGTCTGGTTATCAGAGGCTGAAACTCTTCACACTATTTATTTGTTCCATTTTCTACACCAGGGGTAGGGAACTCCGGTCCTCGAGAGCCGTATTCCAGTCAGGTTTTCAGGATTTCCCTAATGAATATGCATGAGATCTATTTGCATGCACTGCTTTCAATGCATATTCATTGGGGAAATCCTGAAAACCCGACTGGAATACGGCTCTCGAGGACCGGAGTTCCCTACCCCTGTTCTCCGAAGTACTCTTAAGCTTGAAGAAGAGATGACTGAGGGAGGATTTTCAAAAAAGAAAGATGTATAAAAAGGGGCAGATGGGCGTGTGTTTTTAGGGGGGTTTTAACCAAACCATTCCAATTAGCTATTTTCAAAACCTATGTTCTAGATCAGTGATCTCAAAGTCCCTCCTTGAGGGCCGCAATCCAGTCGGGTTTTCAGGATTTACCCAATGAATATGCATTGAAAGCAGTGCATGCACATAGATCTCATGCATATTCATTGGGGAAATCCTGAAAACCCAAGGAGGGACTTTGAGACTCCTGTTCTAGACTGATTTCTATGTTTTGTCTAAATCTCAAAGGTGAGATTAGGGCAGATTTATGACTTGGATGCTTTTATGCCATAATTGAACATTTAAAAATACGTCCAGAGCTCAGTTTGGAAGTCTGGGGCTAGACCTGTTTTAACAACAAAGAAGTGCCAAAAGGAGCCCAAACTGACCAGATATATAAGCCTGACTACCCACACTTTCTCAGTGGTCAACAACTCCTCCCCCCCCCCCCCCTCACTATCAAAGATGTGAATGAAACAGTATTTACCTGCCTGGTCTCCAACTCAAACTCTTTGCAGGGCCACATTTTGGATTTGTAGGTACTTGGAGGGCCGCAGAAAAAAATAGTTAATGTCTTATTAAAGAAATGACCATTTTGCAGGAGGTAAAACTCTATAGTTTATAAATCTTTCCTTTTGGCTAAGTCTTAATCATAATATTGTCATTTATAGCTAAAGAGATTTATGATCAAGAAACGGTTTTATTTTACTTTTGTGACTATGATAAACATACCGAAGGCCTCAAAATAGTACCTGGCGGGCCCTGAGTTTGAGACCACTGTTTTAAAGCAACAAGCAGGTTCCTGGAGGCCTAGTAGGCGGTGTAGTCAACCATAGAGATGGGAACTCAGGCCCATATCCCATCGTCAAGAATTTAGAAAACTCAAGAGCTTCACCAATAATAATAATTTTATTTTACACGGGTCTTTCCCATACGCTATGGCCATTTTATGCCGCGGCCGGAAAATGGCACTTTTTCCCATTTTCCAAATTAATGGCCACAGAATGTCCTCATTCTGGTTTAGCCGGGCAGCCATGGAAAGGTTTCCCTTCTCCGATGGTTGTCATTGAATATAGTGATAACAGGACAGTAGCTTCACAGAGGACTTGTCGGCTGAAGACACTTTTAGCGAAGCACCGCCGTGTGTTGAGAAGGGCTGAAAATGAAGGCTGTTAAGATCGTCAAATGATATCGTTCTCCACAACTCGTCTTAGAAGCAAATAGAAAGACAATACAAAGCTTTATCTCAGGATAAAGAGTGACAACAATTTTGATGATGAACTATTGATTGTGGACATTTCATTTATTTAACTTTCACGGTTTTATACTATTGGTGGTGTCTGTGAAGGTGAAAATAGTTGAAAACTGTAGAAAAAAATCTGTTAATGTGTTTGGTATATGTTTGATAATTGATTATGAAAAGTTTATGATAATTATTACATCAATATTTTATATATACACATATTAATTTTGCCCTTAGTGCGCAGCCATTAAAAAAATTTGTATGAATTTTGCTTAACTTAGCAATTAAAATAATTCTTGCTCACTGGAAAGACTTTTTAAGAGTTGAATACTTGGAACGGTGGAATTTAGTAAGTCTAACTGCTAAGTACGAGAGAGAGTTTGCGGAAAGAAAGGGATGTTTGCATATTTTTAAAAAAGTTCAGAATCCCCTCACAAAATATAGCGATATGTCACATTTAAAATGAATATCTTTTTTTTTTTTGGGGGGGGGGGGTAATGTACATCCGTGCTATTAGTTTTCTTATGTTTAGTCTTACCCCCTCTGCTAAGAAACCATGCTAGCAGTTTCTAGCGCAGGGAGACGTGCTGGATGGCCCGCGTTACTCCCGATGCTCATAGGAGCTCAGTGAGCATCGGGAGCAGCACGGGCCATTCAGCGCGGCTCTCTGTGCTAAAAACCGCTAGCGCGGTTTCGTAGAAGAGCGGGGGGTTAGGGTCAGCATTATTTGTATACTGATTATTGTAATTAATCTGTTTTGTGAGGTAGCACATGTCATGCGGTAATCCTTTGTACCCCCTGTTCGATTAAACTGCGCTAGCAGTTTTTTGCGCAGAGAGCCGCACTGAATGGCCTGCGCTGCTCCCGACGCTCATAGGAACTCTGTGAGCGTCGGGAGCTGCGCGAGCCATTCAGCGCAGCTTCCCGCTCTAGAAACTGCTAACGCACTTTAATAGAAGAGGCCCTTAATGTGATGTAGGCGCATGCTGGTACTTACTGCAGTTTATTAAATTGGCCCCTTAATTATTATTAAGCGTGTATTTTGTGTGTGTAGGCATGTGATTATTTTCAATTTTGTTTTATAACTCTTTCTTAGTGATTTTTAAATACAGCATCTGATATGGATGATGTAGAAAATGGACCAGGAAATGAGACTAATCTATTTTCCTGTTTCCCATATCATCACTGCACTTCTTCACATTGACTTTTAGTTGCCTTTTTCATATTTTCCACTCCCTTCAGGGCAGGGGTCTCCAACTCAAACCCTTTGCAGGGCCACCTTTTGGATTTGTAGGTCCTTGGAGGGCCTCAGAAAAAAATAGTTAATGTCTTATTAAAGAAATGACCATTTTGCAGGAGGTAAAAACTCTTTATACCTTATAAATCTTTCCTTTTGGCTAAGTCTTAATAATAATATTGTAATTTACAGCTAAAGAGACAGATGATCAAAGACACCGTTTTATTTTACTTTTGTGATTATGATAAACATACTGAGGGCCTCAAAATAGTACCTGGTGGGCCGCATGTGGCCCCCGGGCCACGAGTTTGAGACCACTACTTCAGGGTGTCCACTTTATTACAAATTTTGATATCCGTAAAAAGGCAAACCTTTCCTTTTTTTGTTTTCAACATTTTATTGAAAATTTTTAAAATACATAAAAAAGTACAAACCAATACAAAAATACAACCATAGATTCTAAGGATACAAAGATTAATAAGCTGCGTCATAGCGAGTAAGTTGGGAGCATGAAAGAATCATAGTCAGTATGTATCAAGAGGGGCCCATGTCTTGAAAAAACTGGAAATATTATTTTGTTTAAATGCTATTATTTCTTCTTATTTTCTGATAGAACAGAGATGATTCCACCATTCAGTGAAGTTCAAACCTTTCCTTCTAACTGTTCAGCAATGTCACTCACAAATATACTGAACAGAATCAGCCCCAACACCGATTCTTGTGGCACTCCACTGCTCACCTTTCCTTTCTCCAAGTGAATTCCGTTAACCACCACCCTCTGACTTCTGTCCGTCAACCAGGTTCTAATCCAGTTCACCACTTTGGGTCTTAAATTCTGCCCGTCAGGTTTATTCGAGAGCCTCCTATGTGGAAACGTATCAAAGGCTTTGCTGAAATCTTAAGTAAATTACTAGTCCCTGGTCGCCCTGTCAAATAATTTAATCAGATTCGTTTGGCACGATTTACTTTTAATGAAGCCATGTTGCTTCGGATCTTGTAACCCATTGGATTCTAGAAAGTTCACTATCCTTTCCTTCAGCAACACTTTCATTATTTTTCAATAACCGAAGCGAGGCTTACCGGCCTATAGTTTCCTGCTTCATCTCTGAGACCACTTTTGTTAAAGAGGGACGACATCCACTCTTCAATCTCACGGAACCTCTCCCGTCTCCAAGGAGTTATTGAACAAATCTTTAAGAGGACCCACCAGAACCTCTCTGAGCTCCCTCAATATCCTACACATGACATGACATAGCAACTTCTATTAATGTTTTAAACATAGTTATTCCAATTTTAAATTTAATTCGTGCTGGCATCAGTAGCTTAATGTAAGGTGGAATAGAAGGCTTTCACTGAATCATATCTTCAAACCAAAAATCATACGGAACAGCTATATTCTGAATCGTTCGCGGTCGACAGTGGTGAAAAGGCTGCCCGTGCCAGCAAACACACATGGCGCTCCTGCAGGCATTTTCAAAAAGGCTCTCTCTACATCAGTAGATTCTTTTCCAAAATGCCACCTGGAGACTTCAAACTCTAAAATGGGGCTCCGCTTCTTATGATGCAGTTTCTCACCTAAATCTGAATGTTATCAGGGAGTGATTTAAAAGTCCAGTAATTATTTCCTCTGTTGGCTGCAAGTTAAATATTAACTTAAGATAGAGATTAAATGACTTTTTCTCACACGGTATCTCTTGCCTGTTTCTGGTCAGGTTGCCACGACAGAGCGGTCTTGCTCTATGAATATGTAGGGAAAAAGACTGTTGATCTTCAGCACACGGAGGTCCCGGACGCCTACAGAGGGAGAGGGATAGCCAAACATCTGGCTAAGGTAGGTGAACACTGGCCTGACTGCACCCTCCATTCACGACTTCCCTTTATGAACTGACCTAAAACATGACCTCCTGTCCGTCCCATCTTTAAGATGTATTAATACCTGAAAAAAGCGTATTTTTTCAGATGTAGCCCCACAAACATGGAATTCACTGCCAAAACAACTGAGGGAAGAGATGTCATTAGATAAATTCAAAGGTTTACTAAAAAGCTTTCTGTATAAAGACACTTTCGACAGTTAAGACTTCCAAAAGGCTTTGATTATTCTTTTTCTGCCTGTCCTTATATTTTGTCCTCTAATTGTTTTGGAGGAGGGGGGATTTCCTATCACAAATTGTAGTTTTCCCAACATCCCTTTCGTATCTAATAAGCCACGTTTGTCCATGTCGATGTTCTTAATTGTTTTTTGGGGGGGTTTCGTATCACAAATTGTACTTTTCCCAACATCCCTTTCGTATCTAATAAGCCACGTTTGTCCATGTCGACGTTCTTAATTGTTTTGGGGTTGGGTTTTTTTCCCTATCACAAATTGTAGTTTTCCCAGCATCCCTTTCGTGACCAAGAGGTACACAAATGTTATACCAGCGGTATGATTGTAGGATTCTAATCACAGCACATAAGCTTCCAATGACATTTTGCAAAATAATAATGCAGTCTTATTAATTTGAACAGGGTAATCCAAACACTTATCTTAATCCAACAGACGAAAAAGGTTGACCCCGGCCTCGACACGAGCCACGTTTTGCGACTGCTACCTCAGGAAGCCAGACAGAAGTTTTTTTGTTTTTATTTTCAAAAATGCCTTAATCCTATTGCGTTACTAGATGTTACCCAGTAGAAACAAAATGAAAAGACGCTCGGCCTTTGATGCATAAAAGGGTCTTGGGGAGGGGGGGCTTCTACCAATCCCGGCAGCAGGCTACCGTGAACCCTATGCAAATGGATTACAAGGAGCTCCATCGTATTAAAGCGAACACTCCTTGTATGCAGAGAAGGGCGTTACGCCCACCTCTTACTGTGCAAAGTTTTCCGGCAGGTTGGAGCCGCCGGTAGCAGTTTGCGCGTGTTTTGTGCGAGTGTGTGTTCCACACCTAAGGTCAGAAGGCAGCTGTTGAGCACGGGATACACATTCAAAACAAATCTTGCTATCTTTGAGATTCTGCATGGAATCTTGTTACTCTTTGGGATTCCAGAATGTTGCATCTATTTGGGTTTCTGCCAGGTACTACTGATCTGGATTGGCCACCGTGAGGACAGGCTACTGGTCTGACTCAGTAAGATTATTCCTATGTTCTTATGCTAAATGATGGTCTCTTTTTTTACTCTGATGACTGATGCTTTCAGCGGAGGGCCATCAGCGACTTCTCATGTACTGAAGAATCGCAGTATAACAGAGACGGTTTATCTAGTTTACTTTTATATTCAATAAAAAATTAAATTTAAAAAAAATTATTTTCATGATAAATACACTGATAACCACTTGTTTTTTGAGCCTAAGAAAGTACTTCAGAACAAAACCCCTAAAAACAAACCAGCTCAGACGGGCGCCATTTCCTTGCGGAGAGAGGCCACTTTGAGGGGATAGTCATTAAAAAGTAACAACTTCTTCCCTTCATATTCCAGATGGTCCAGTTTTCTGAAAGCTTGCAGAAGGAGTTCCTTTTCTCTCCAGTTCAGGTAGCGGGCAATCGCTGCTCTGGGCCGGTTGTTGTCTCCAGAGCATTATTCGCCGATGACGCCAAACTAAGTAATGTAGTGGGCAAATGCACAACGGACGAAGATTCAATGCCCGACAACATGATGCACGACCTACTCCTACTGGAGCGCTGGTCTAGGACCTGGCAATTTAGCTTCAATGCCAAAAAATGCAAAGTCATGCACCTAGGCAACCATAATCCATACAAGACTTATACCCTTAATGGTGAGATCCTAACAAGAACAGTAGCAGAACGAGACTTGGGGGTGATCGTCAGTGAGGACATGAAGGCTGCCAGTCAGGTAGAGCAGGCCTCATCCAAGGCAAGACAGATCCTAGGTTGCATACGCAGGGGTTTCGTCAGCCGTAAGCCGGAAGTCATTATGCCATTGTATAGATCCATGGTGAGGCCCCACCTGGAATACTGTGTGCAATTCTGGAGGCCACATTATCGCAAAGATGTGCTGAGATTGGAGTCGGTTCAGAGACTGGCCACCCGGATGGTCTCGGGACTCAAAGATCTCCCGTACGAAGAACGGTTAGACAAACTGCAGCTATACTCGCTCGAGGAGCGCAGAGAGAGGGGGGACATGATCGAGACGTTCAAATATCTCACGGGCCGCATCGAAGCGGAAGAAGATATCTTCTTTTTCAAGGGACCCATGGCAACAAGAGGGCATCCGTGGAAAATCAGAGGCGGGAAACTACGAGGTGACACCAGGAAATTCTTTTTCACTGAAAGGGTGGTTGATCGTTCGAATAGTCTTCCACTACAGGTGATTGAGGCCAGCAGCGTGCCTGATTTTAAGGCCAAATGGGATCGACACGTGGGTTCTATTCACTAGGCAAAGGTAGGGGAGGGTCATTAGGGTGGGCAGACTAGATGGGCCGTGGCCCTTATCTGCCGTCTATTTCTATGTTTCTATGTTACTTTTTCTCATTGCTGCCATGTTTTTACGCTCGTTGCTTTACATGCCTGTTTTCTCCTGTTATTGTCTGCTTCCCTCTTGGTTGTATGTTCCTTTTGCAATTGCTAATAAAGATATTCCGAAAAAAAACAACCCAAACTCCAAAACCAGCTAGAATCAGAAGACCCATGAATGTTATATTATAGGGCGGCAGCACCTGACCATATGATCCCACTGCTCTTCTCACAAGTCCCACATTATTAGCACTAGGTCAGTTTCCTATGCTTTTGTAGTGCATCTGCTCCTAGAAAAGTCCTGCCTCTGTTTTTTTTTTTTTTTTTAGTGAGGGTGGGGGGAACAGTTTGGCTTGGCCCCAAATTAGATCAGCTACCCACGCTCATTTCATTACCTTCTGGTCCCACACTGCAGATTGAATTCTCAAGCAAAGTTTTGGGCATCATTATTGACTCTACACTTTCATTTAATGACCATCTCAACTGTCTGGTTAAAAAAATGTTTTTTTTAGTCTTCACATGTTGAGAAAAGTGAGATCCTGCTTCCACCACCAACATTTTGCTGTCCTTGTACAATTAATCATTCTTTCCAGACTGGACTATTGTAACTCTAAGTCTAACCAAGAAAAGTCTTCAAAGACTTCAGCGGATCCAGAACACTGTGGCTAGGTTGATCTTCGCAAAAAGTAGATTTGATCATGTTATCCCCTGCTTCTGTCAAAACTTCACTGGCTTCCAGTGATTTCTAGGGTTCACTTTCAATGTGCCTGCCTAACATTAAAGATCCTGCATGGCATTCTTCCTCCCCTAATTCCACTACCTTGGAATTCTACGAAACCTGACACTACCAGATCCACCCAAAAACTTAAACTACCTTTCCCCTCGTTAAAAGGCGTCATCTATGCGGGAAAATTAGGGAAATCTCTTTTCTTCAGAATCACTGAGCTTTGGAATAACCTTCCTGCCCTGCTGTGGAATCTGGGCTCCTTCCAATTATTCCAAAATTATTCCAATTATTTCAAAACTTGACTAGTTTCAAAAATGTAAATCTCGCTACCCTCTTTATAACCACTAATTCTTATGTTTTTCCTTCCTTATATTGAAATTCCTGTAAACCGTGCCGAGCTCTATCTTCATAGAGAGAATGCGGTATATAAACTTAAGGCTAGACGATTTAAGCCCTCTCCTCCAATTCCCTCTGCCTGAGCTAAATGTTATGTTATATGTAATCTCATATCGCGCCAAATCCTCGCAAAGAAAAGTTCGAGGCAGAATTATTGCTGCAAAAAAATAAACATACAATGCAAAAATCAAAATCAGATTACACTCCTAACAAAAACTCCTGAAACTTGATTCTTTGTATGTGTTAGCTAATTGTGAGCTCCTTTGATTAAGGTACGCGGATTTAGCGAGTGCTAAATTCTAAGGCATCGATTATATTCTATGGGCAACTTTGGGCTCCTTTTACGAAGGCGCGTTAGGGCCATAACGCACGGAATAGCGTGCGCGCTGGCCCCTACTGCCTCCTCTTGAGCAGGACGTAGTTTTTTGGCTAGCGCACACTATAGCACGTGCTAATCTGGTGCGTGCGCTAAAAATGCTAGTGCACCTTCGTAAAAGGAGCCCTTAGTATTTAGTGCGCGCTAAATCAGTTAGAGTACCTTAATAAAAGGACCCTTGTATTTTTAGAGTATAGATGTTGAATGTTGGTCTTTGAAAGACATCAAGGTTAAATTGGAGATTACGTATGCGAATTTTATAATCTGCCAAGAACAAAGGATCGTGCAGTTGAACGGAATATAATTTATTTTCTTAAATTCCTTCCTTCCTTCCCACCTCAGAGCAGACTAGTGATCTGGCCCCCCTCCCAGGGTCATAACGAGCTACATGCGGGTAGCGCCAACATTGTGCCTGTCCGTTGCCTTCCCTTCTTGGTTGCAATGCCGTGGATTGGGCAGGAACGCTAGGAATAGTGCTGCACAGGGTGCATTTCTGGCTCGGGATGGTTTTGCCCTTCCCCCAGTTTCAAGTTTAATAAATATTTTGATAAAATTGCAATTTCAAAAATACAAAGCGATGTACAATAAAATGTGGGGAAGACAGACAAAACAATTAAGAACGTCGGCATGGGCAAACGTGGCTTATTAGATCCGAAAGGGATGTTGGAAAAACTACAATTTGTGATAGGGAAAAAAAACAACCCTAAAACAATTAAGAATGTCGACATGGACAAACGTGGCTTATTAGATACGAAAGAGATGTTGGGAAAACTACAATTTGTGATACGAAAAAAACCAACCCACAAAATAATTAAGAACGTCGACATGGACAAACGTGGCCTATTAGATACGAAAGGGATGTTGGGAAAACTACAATTTGTGATACGAAAAAAAACAATCCCCAAAATAATTAAGAACGTCGACATGGACAAACGTGGCTTATTAGATACGAAAGGGATGTTGGGAAAACTACAATTTGTGATACGAAAAAAAACAATCCCCAACGTCGACATGGACAAACGTGGCTTATTAGATACGAAAGGGATGTTGGGAAAACTACAATTTATGATAGGGAAAAAAAACAACCCCAAAACAATTAAGAACGTCGACATGGACAAACGTGGCTTATTAGATACGAAAGAGATGTTGGGAAAACTACAATTTGTGATAGGGAAAAAAAACAACCCCAAAATAATTAAGAACGTCGACATGGACAAACGTGGCTTATTAGATACGAAAGGGATGTTGGGAAAACTACAATTTGTGATAGGGAAAAAAAACAACCCCAAAACAATTAAGAACGTCGACATGGACAAACGTGGCTGTGAACACCTGTTTAGAGAATGACACAGGAAAAAATTTGACCCTGTCCCCGTGAATTTTGGCGCTATCCCATTCCTGTAAAGTGTTTCTTAACCACACAAACCTTGAACACTTATGATTTTAAAGTGTTTGAGGCTTGTGCAGATGAGGACGGAGCCTGCAGGAATGGGGCAGGGACAGGAAAAGAACTCACGGGGACGGAACAAGAAAATGAGCTCCCAAGGGGAAAAAATTGTCCCCTTGTCATTCTCTACACCTGTTCTGTGAGCACAGAACAGCATTTCAATTTCTTTGTAAAGAAAATTTTGGTGAAAGTTCATTACGTTGGGGAGCTTGTAATGTAAAGTTGCAAGTAAGACTGTCTAGAACCAGTCTTACTTCCATGACAAGCTTTTGAGCATCTCCTCCTGAGAGGAGAGAGAACGCAGCAATGTTAGCTAAAATGAAGGAGGAGGGGGAGATGGAATGAAGAGACAGAACTGGATATTTACCAGATAGGCTGGATTCCAGTCAAACTGTGAACCCTGAAAGATTCAGGCCTTCACTGAGAGGCCTGACCATGTTTACGGCTGTGCAAGGGGCTGCCTGCTGCAGGGACTGAGTACCGTGGTACAGCGGCCGACAGGAATATAGAGAAGGCTCTTCTTTGTACAGGCCCAGATGATACTTTAACACTGCTGTTCAGAATAAGGGTACTGTGTGTGTATAATGGATCGAGGGGTGGGGAGAGGTTGCCCCTCTTTTAATAAAGAAAGACTTCATGGAATGTTTGCACAGCCCACAGAAATCTGCCATTGACGTGCGAGAGAGAGGGAGAGCTAATCCCTTCCCATCCCGATCCATCCCTGGTGGCTCAGAACAGAAGATAATGGCGCTCTCTTCTCACATAATATTGTCATTTCATTTCATTGCTTGCATGTTCGTTAATTGAAACACTGAGCAACAAACAAAACATTATTCGATACAGTCTAGAAAGAGAGTCGGTCCATGAAGCGGTTTGGAAGGAAGATGCGTTCTCTGATTCTGTGAGGGTTTATTGCATTTCAGCACCTTAAGTATAGACATTCGACTTCACTATTCCTTCTCCCCCCCCTGAGATTTTGTCAGCAAACAACGCTTCTGAGAGAAAATTTGGACTTCATACTATCCGTGCTTCAGGCTCAGAATTAAAGTAGAGGGAATGTCTCGCATGATAATACCTGAAAAACAGGTATTTATGTCCTTTTTGGCAGATAGTTTGCTTAAGCAGGTTAACAAATCCAGCCCTGAATGTTACTCTAGGGCAGGGGTAAGGAACTTCGGTCCTCGAGAGCCGTATTCCAGTCGGGTTTTTAGGATTTCCTCAATGAATATGCATGAGATCTCTTTGCATGCACTGCTTTCAATGCATATTCATTGGGGAAATCCTGAAAACCCGACTGGAATACGGCTCTCGAGGACCGGAGTTCCCTACCCCTGCTCTAGGGCAAAGGTTCCCAACCCTGTCCTGGAGGCCTACCAGGCCAATCGGGTTTTCAGGCTAGCCCTAATGAATACGCATGAGAGAGATTTGCATATAATGGAAGTGGCAGGCATGCAAATCTGCTCCATGCATATTCATTAGGGCTAGCCTGAAAACCCGATTGGCCTGGTGGGCCTCCAGGACAGGGTTGGGGGATCACTGCTCTAGGGTACCCCTATTACTACCACCTGAGTCCCAGTCTGAGCTCAAAATCTCTCTTGCTGAAGCTCCTAAAATTTTCTGAGTTTTCACCCCAGCGTTTTCTTGAACTTATATCTGCCTCCTCTTAAGATCACTAGGGAGTTGCACAAGTTGAAGGCTAAGGAGCCCCAGGTACCAAAAATGTATTTATATATTTGTTTCTGGTTCTGAGTTAGATCATTGCTTTCTGGGCAGATCGAGACTAGAGATGTTGAGGAGACAGCGTTATGTGGCGGGGATGCAGTCACGCCGGTGCATGGCTCCTGGCCAAGGAATGTCTCTAAAGTCCGGATATATAAAGTCCACCCCCACATTTAGTTGTGAATAAAGGTTCACAATACCATCGTCCAACCAATTTCAGTTCCAGTTCTAGTTTTTCTTTGCTATGCTGAGGCTGGAAGCTGGAACTCATCGCTGGTAGCTCCAGATCTGTCTTTGGAGTTTTATTTAGAATTGATATACCATCCATCGTGGGTACATCTGAGTGGTTTACAATAATATATATAAGGGAGATAGATTAAGCGTGCTCGACTTTAAGAATAAATGGGACATCCACGTGGGATCTCTACGTGGGTCGAGCAGCACTCTGACTTAATGGGGTGGGACAGTAGAGTGGGCAGACTTGATGGGCTGTAGCCCTTTTCTGCCGTCATCTTTCTATGTTTCTATGTTAAAATACAAATGAAAACACAATTTTTTTTTTTTTAAAGTGGATGTATGACGAGAGAATAAGAGAACTACATTGTAGAGAATGACAAGGGGACAAATTTTCCTCATCCCCACAGGATCTCTTCAAGTTTCCAGGTTTTTATCAAAATTTGAATGCTAGGGCATCAGGCAGCCAAGTGGTACAAATTAATATCTGAATATTTGAATAAGAAACCTAAAACTAGTCTAAAAGATATTTGGAGCATTGAGACAAAGCAGCAGATTTCTGCAACTCAATGGCCACGAATTCGGACTTGGAGGATCAGACGTACGGCGTCAGCATCTATGACACAAACTTGTTTTTTTCTGTTATATAGAATTTTTTGGACCCCCTGTTCGTTTGCAGAAGTTAGATAGTTCTAAGTCTAATAGATGTTGGCATTGTCATCTTGATATAGGGACACTGGACCATCTATTGTTCTATTGTCCCTTGATACTTAAATTTGGGATCAGATCTCATTGGCATTGTCATATGACGTAGTGTTGTTTCGAACACTATTAATGCCCAAGAGTCCAATAAATGCAAATAAGAATAAGTTACTTCTTATCATGACAGGAGCTGGTATGCAACTAATCACGAAAAACTAAAAAAAATGGGATAGAATAAATTATAATTTTTGGTGGGAAACCTTATGTCAAATTTATAAGTTTGAACGTATGAACTCGTTACAATTGGGCCACTATAATTTTGGATCCATTAAAAAATTTTTGTATGAATTGATCATTAATATTACCCTTTGAATGAGTGTTATGCATATCCTGGAAGGGTGGGTGGGAGGGAGGTAGAGGGATAAATACTTACCTTATTATTTGATTGTAATAAGTGTTGTTTGTTTGGTGTTTTTTTTCTTTGCTTGTATCAATTTTTTCTTTGCTTGTATCTATTGCACTTTGTGTTGGCTTTTAAAATAAATAAAGAATTGGAAAAAATTTTTTTTTGAATGAACGCTTATCAATAGTTCTAAGCAATTTACAAGTTTAAAAAATCAGGGATGCAACTGCTGATCAACTGACTTAATAGTCTCCAAAAGCATCTGAACATTTAAATTTTTCTAATGAGGATGCCTCTTGTAAGTGAATAGGGAGTGAGTTCCAGATTTGAGGGGCTGGAACTGAAAAGATGACAGTGAATTTATGTCCAGATCAGGGGTGGGCAACTCCGGTCCTCAAGGGCCGGAATCCAGTCGGGTTTTCAGGATTTTCCCAATGAATATGCATGAGATCTATTTGCATGCACTGCTTTCAATGCATATTCATTGGGGAAATCCTGCAAACCCGACTGGATTCCGGCTCTCGAGGAACGGAGTTACCCACCCCTGGCCTAGATTCACTAACCTGCCCAATCCGTGGCCGATCCCAGGCAGGCCGACTGATTCACAAATGGGGGCGATGCAAATGAGGGCGATCAGAAGCATGCCCCCCACCGACCACACGGATCGCTGGAGAGCGATCCTTGAGCATGTGTAGACCGTCTTCTTTGCCTGTAGATGGTCTGCGCATGCTCACTGCAAAGGAAGAGCTGGAAACTTTTTTGGTTTTTGTTGTTTTTTTTTTTAGAGCTGGAAACTTTCACGAACCCGTGATTTTAACCCACGGGTTGAAAGCGGGGCTGCACCGCGGGTTAAAATCATGGAGTCGGGGGCAAAGAGCAGGAGAAGCAGAATCGGGGCAGAGAGCAGGGTTTTTGTGCAAGCAGTCCTTAGCAGTCACTTGTTTTTTTATTGGGCAGCCCAATCGATGTTCCTGAAATAGTTTTGTGAATCGCATCCTTCCTACTTTGCATGCCGTTCCCCCCTCATTTGCATGATCGGATCGTAGGATGATCGGCACAGAGGTTAGTGAATCGGGTTGGAACATGATCGCAAACACAATCGGTGGGCTTAGTGAATCTAATAACTTTCAAAGAGGGGATGGATAATAGGTGTTGATCATTTAATCTCAGGAATTTTAGAGTATGGTAAGGGATTAATAATTTATCTAGGAAGGCTGGCATATTTGAAGCTCTGACTTTGAATGTCCCTGCCCTATTCCTGCAAACTCTGTCCTCACCTGCACAAGCCTTAATCGCTTTAAAATCATAAGTGTGCAGTTAAGGCAAAGCTTGTAGGAATGGGACGGAGATATTGAACTTCTGTGTATTCTGTACTACAATGTAAGATAGTAAAGTTGGAAGGGAAAAAGAAAGTAATAATTAAAAAAAAAAAAAAACACGTCCTCTGTCATCTGACTGTCCATGATTAATTATAAGCAGCATTGAAGAGGAAATTTTTTTGTGCAGATTTAAACGTGTCTAAATTGGTTTCCAGTCTTATATATAATGGTAAGGACATAAGGAGTGCCTCTGCTGGGTCAGACCAGAGGTCCATCCCGCCCAGCAGTCCGCTCGCGTGGCGGCTCATCAGGTCAAGGACCTGCATAGTAATTCTCTATCAGAATCCCTCAATCCCCTTTTCCTTCTGGAAATCATCCAGTCCTCTATCTATACCCTTCAATCCCCTTATCCTTCAGAAATTCATCCAAACCCTTCTTGAAACCCTGTAGCGTACTCTGTCGTATCACACCCTCCGGAAGTGCATTCCAGGTGTCCACCACCCTCTGGGTGAAGAAGAACTTCCTAGTATTGGTTCTGAATCTGTCCCCTCTTAACTTTTCTGAATGCCCCCTTGTTCTTGTATTTTTCAAAATTTTGAAAAATCTGTCCCTCTCCACTTTCTCCATGCCCTTCATGATCTTGTAAGTCTCTATCATGTCCCCTCTAAGCCTCCGCTTCTCCAAGGAAAAGAGGCCCAGTTTCTCCAATCTTTCGGCATATGTTAGGTTTTCCATACCCTTTATCAGTTTCGTCGCTCTCCTTTGAACCCTCTCGAGTATCGCCATATCCTTCTTAAGGTACGGCGACCAGAATTGAACGCAGTACTCCAGATGCGGACGCATCATTGCCCGATATAGTGGCAGGATAACTTCTGCCGTTCTGGTAGTAATACCCTTCTTGATTATATCTAGCATTCTGTTCGCCTTTTTTGAAGCCGCTGCGCACTACCATTACCCCCTAAGTCTTTCTCAAGGCTAATCTCACCCATTACCAGCCCCCCCACCCCCATCGTATAGCTGTACATCAGGTGTCTGTGTCCTACATGCAAGACTTTGCATTTCCCTACATTAAACTTCATCTGCCATTTATTCGCCCAATCTCCCAGTTTTTTCAGGTCCCTTTGTAAATCTTCACAGTCCTCTTTGCTCCTAACCCCCACTAAAAAGTTTTGTGTCATCTGCAAATTTTATAACTTCGCACTTCAGCCCTGTTTCTGTGTCATTTATGAAAACATTGAACAGCAGTGGTCCGAGTACCGATCCCTGCGGGACACCACTCATGACCCCTCTCCTGTCCGAGTAGTGGCCCTTCACTCCTACCCTTTGCTTCCTACCCGCCAACCAGTTTTTGATCCATCTATGTACATCCCCTTCCACCCCAAGGCTCTTTAGTTTCCTTAGCATAAGACTTACCTTTTCTAAAGAGTTGCTCGTGTAACTGAGAAAATAGTATATCGTGTGGTTATCATATGTAATTTGCCGGGTTCTGGGAAGTTAAGTTGTGAGGATTGGAATGAACGTGTTGGTGTATATAGAATAAGGTGATGATACAAGAAAAGAGGAACACGAGACGGTCAAATTTTAAAGACAAGAAGTAGGATTTTATAAATAATCCTATATTTGACCAGAAGCCAGTGGACAGCTTTGAGAAGAGTTGTAACGTAGTTGAATTTCTGGGCACCAACAATTAATTTTATGGCGGTGGTCTGAATGAGCTGAAGACGTCGTCTATCTATTATGCATAAGCTAATGTGCGGCGGTGGCTAAAAAATGCAAACGAGATGCTAGGAATTATTCAAAAAGGGATGGTAAATGATAAAGAATGTTATAATGCCTCTGTATCGCTCAATGGTGCGACCTCATCTGGAATATTGCGTTCAATTCTGGTGGCCTTATCTTAAAAAAAGTTATAGAAGAACTAGAAAAGGTTCAAAGACGAGCGACTGAGATGATAAAGGGGATGGAACTCCTCTCGTATGAGGAAAGACTAAAACGGTTAGGGCTCTTCAGCTTGGAAAAGAGACGGCTGAGGGGAGATAGGATTGACGTCTACAAAATCCTGAGTGGAGTAGAACGGGTAAAAGTGGATCGATTTTTTCACAAAGACTAGGGGACACTCAGTGAAATTACAGAGTAATACTTTTAACCCTTTAATTGGCAGATGGTGAAACGGCTTTTTTGTTTCAAGACGCTTTTGATATTTAATATGTATTATTTTGGACCCCTCATATTTTGTTATAGATATTAACCCCATTAACCCCCTTCCCTCCCTCTCGTTTTTTTCCTTTTTTGTAATTTCCAACATAAAATGAATTTGTAACTTTTCCCCCCTTTCCCCCTTCAATCATGTTTGTCTTTAATCTGACTGCAAAAAATGTTAGTCGGTTTATTTAATTTGTATGTTGTCTTTTATATCCAATTATATGTGAGACCACTAACTAGTGGCTTTTTAAATTGTTCATCGCTTAGAAAATTTGTATAAGCGATTCATCAAACGGTAATAAAACTTGAAACTTGAAACTTGATGTTGAATGAGAGCAACGGTGCCAAATAAAGGGTTAAAACCAATAGGTGGAAATATTTTTTCACCCAGAGAATAGTTAAGCTCTGGAATTTGTCGCCAGAGGATGTGGTAAGAGCGGTTAATGTAGCTGGTTTTAAAAAAGGTTTGGACAAAAGTCCATAGTCTGATATTGAGACAGACATGGGGGAAGCCACTGCTTGCCCTGGGATTGGTACACAGAAAAATAATAATAAAGTAATCACTCCTATACTGGTTCCAACATCAACAATTTCAATATTGTATACACATATTGGTAGCTTCAGTGCTCAGAATCATAGAGATAATAATGGGGACACTAATGCCCCGACGTTACCGTCTCACCACTCAATCATTGCATCTTCAAGCACCATTTGTAGATAGTGTGAATATTCAAATGGTCAACTTAGGTGCCAAACCGGCAAACTATTCTTCTTTGAATTATTAATTGGAAACTCAAAAAACTTATCTTGTAGATTGCAGGTATCAGGTTCCGACGTGACACGTTTCGTATCTGTTTCAGGGAACCCACAAAGTTGGAAATGATTTTTGCTTATGAGCTTTGTAGACCCGCTGAATGAAACTCATTTAAATTCATTTGCATAATCAAGCAAGATGTTAAAGCTTCCTCCTCTCGTGTCAACCGGCACTAGAACCGGTTCTAGTGCCGGTTGACACAAGAGGAGGAAGCTTTAACATCTTGCTCGATTATTTAAATGAGTTTCATTCAGCGGGTCTACACCGCTCATAAGCAAAAATCATTTCCAACTTTGTGGGTTCCCTGAAACAGATACGAAACGTGTCACGTCGGAACCTGATACCTGCAATCTACAAGATAAGTTTTTTGAGTTTCCAATTAATAATTCAAAGAAGAATAAGTAGTTTGCCGGTTTGGCACCTAAGTTGACCATTTGAATATTCACACTATCTACAAATGGTGCTTGAAGATGCAATGATTGAGTGGTGAGACGGTAACGTCGGGGCATTAGTGTCCCCATTATTATCTCTATGATTCTGAGCACTGAAGCTACCAATATGTGTATACAATATTGAAATTGTCGATGTTGGAACCAGTATAGGAGTGATTACTTTATTATTATTTTTCTGTGTACTTTTTCTAATCACTCAAGAAGAAACACCTTGAGTTTAGTTGCCCTTACCTTGTATATTTGACAGAGTCTGCCCTGGGATGGGTAGCATGGAATGTTGCTTCTTTTTGGGGTTCCAGAATCTTGTTACTCTTTGAGATTCTGGAATGTTGCTACTGTTTGGGGATTCCACATGGAATGCTGTTACTATTTGGAGTTCCAGAATCTTACTTACTCTTTGAGATTCTGGAATGTTGCTACTGTTTGGGGATTCCACATGGAATGCTGTTACTATTTGGGGTTCCAGAATCTTACTTACTCTTTGAGATTCTGGAATGTTGCTACTGTTTGGGGATTCCACATGGAATGCTGTTACTATTTGGAGTTCCAGAATCTTACTTACTCTTTGAGATTCTGGAATGTTGCTACTGTTTGGGGATTCCACATGGAATGCTGTTACTATTTGGAGTTCCAGAATCTTACTTACTCTTTGAGATTCTGGAATGTTGCTATTCTTTGGGGTTCCAGAATCTTACTTACTCTTTGAGATTCTGGAATGTTGCTACTATTTGGGTTTTTGCCAAGTACTTGTGATCTGGTTTGGCTACCACTTAGATGGGCTATTGGCCTGACTCAGTAAGGCTGTTCTTATGTCCTTATAATGCATTACAGTAATGGAGTTGAAAAATTACTAAAGCATGTACTAATTTTTACTAATGTTTAGTGATAATTTTTCTAATAAATTTTAAGTGAGCTGATCATCATAAAACCTGTGTTGGATTACATATAATATTTGTTGCTGAAAGTTCATCATTTGGTCTAGGATTACTCCTAAAATCGTTATTTAGTTTAGTTTACCGATGGTGTCGGTATATTATGGAGACGGATTGGTATTACCAAGTGTTGATCATGCAAATTAGTTTTTGACTTTGCAGGGTTGAGATGCGATCTGTTTTCTTGTAACCAGTTAGTGATTTTAATTAATGATTGGTTTATACTTTGTATTTCTGAAATTTTGCTTGGGTCTGGGGGTGTAAAAACTGTTTATCATGAGCGTCTATGAAAGCTGTAAATCCAAGACATTGCGTCGGTTTTAAGAACGGTGCTAGGAAGATGTTGAATAGCAGAGGCGCAAGTACCGAGCCCTGCCCATCACAAATACCTGCTTTTTGCCTTGTTCCAGCACTAATTATACACTATGGATTAAGGATGGAATCTTGAAAGAATTCCTCACATGGGAGGTGGCCATATTTCTTGCATTTCGATATCTTTGTCAGAAAAAGGTGTATGAGGAGTGTGAGGTGCAGTGATTAGAGCCTCAGCCTCAGCACCCTGAGGTTGTGGGTTCAAATCCCACACTGCTCCTTGTGACCCTGGGCAAGTCACTTAATCCCCCCCATTGCCCCAGCTACATTAGATAGGCATGTGAGCCTGTCAGGACAGATGGGGAAAAAATGCTTGAGCATCTGAATGTTTCCACCTCCCCTATCTGTGCTCTCAGGGCACGCTGATTATGGCTATCATTTATTTTATGGGCAGACTGGATGGGCCATTTGGCCTTTATCTGCCATCTTGTTTCTATGTATCTGCCTCTTCCATGATGTAGAATAGCAGTGTGGTGGGGCAGGGGGGTTTCCACTCGTGTTCTGTTTTTATGGGAATATTGTGATAGAGTGCTGGATTATATTTGATGGGACATAAGGCGGAAGAGAGATTTTGAAAATAATTGACTCTTGACTGAGAAAGTCAAATTAAGGCAAATTGGTTTTCATCGGTGTCCAGGAGACACAGTGTGTGCCCACCCCTCCCAACTTGTAAAGCCCCCATATTTGGTGCCATTCCCTCTTTGCTCTCCTACTTCTGGTCCCATATATTTCCTCACCTAAGTAACTTGTATAAGTTTTTGTCCTAGAGAATGACATGGGGACAAATTTTCCCCGTCCCTGCGAGCTCCGTCCTCATCTGCACAAGCCTCAAACACTTGAAAATCCTAAGTAGCAACATTCTAGAGCTGAGATTGTGATGTCATAATGCCTCATTCCACCAATACCTAAGCTCCGTCCTCATCTGCACAAGCCTCAAACACTTTCAAATCATAAGTGTTTGAGGCTTGTGCGGTTAAGGCAGAGTTTACAGGAATGGGACAGGGACAGAATTCACGGGGACGGGGAAGTCCTATGTCCATCCTAGTGTCTAAGTTTATTAAAATCTTATTATCCCGCACCATTGACAATCCTTCTTGGGCGGCTTACAACCTAAAATCTGGTAATACATATAATAAGAGTCTCACACAGTAGCGTACCAAGGGGGGGGGAGGCCCGCCCCGGGTGCAAGCCCTGAGGGGGTGCTCCCGGCCAGTGGGATCGCGATGCCAGCGATCCCTGTGCTGCTTCGGCACTGCTTCCTCCACCGCGGTCATGCCCCTCCTCTGATGTCAGAGGAGGGGCAGGACCACGGCGGAGGAAGCAGCTCCGAAGCAACTCAGGGTTCGCTGGCTTCACGATCCCACTGCGGGCTGCTTCGTAGGTGGTGCAGGAAGGCCAGGGGGGCGAGCGGTCCTTCGGGGTGGGTCGGGGCATCAGGCCTTCAGGGTGGGGCGGGCGGGCAGGTAAGCAGGCAGGCCTTCAAGGGGGGGTGACAGGCAGGCAGGCCTTCAAGGGGGGTGACAGGCAGGCCTTCAAGGGGGGGGACAGGCCTTCAAAGGGGGGACAGGCAGGTAGGCCTTCGAAGGGGGGACAGGCCTTCAAGGGGGGGGATAGGCAGGCAGGCTTTCAAGGGAGGGACTGGCCTTCAAAGGGGGGGCACAGGCAGGCCTTCAAGGGGGGTGACAGGCCTTCAGGGGGTGCAGGCCTTCAAGGGGGGACAGGCCTTCAAGGGGATCAGGCAGGCAGGCCTTCAAGGGGGGGCACAGGCAGGCAAGCAGGCCTTCAAGGGGGGGCAGGCCTTCAGGGGGATGCAGGCCTTCAGGGGAGGGGTGCAGGCCTTCAGGGGTGGGATGCAGACCTTTAAGGGGGGGACAGGCCTTCAGGGAAGGGGGCCCTGATGTAGAAATACAAGGTGGGAATGGGGGGGATTCAAAGAGACGCGCATATGCCGGACTTTGGGTGGGAAGAAATAATGGGCCTGAAAATAGAGAAGAGGGAGAGAGATGATGGACCATGGTTTTTAGAGAGGGAAGGAACAGAAAGGGAGAGAAGTTGGACACAAGGGATGGTGTGGAGGGGGGATAGAGATACTGGATAGGAGGGTAATTGGGAAAAGAAAGGGAGAGATGGTTGGCCCTGGGGTGGTGGGGAAGGAGGGAGAGATGCTGAATGAAAGGGTAGTTAAGAAAAGATGGATCTGTGGAGGGAGACGAAAAAAGGAAAGATGCCAGACCTCCTGGGGAGGGAAAGGAAACGGGGAGGACAGAGATGGCAGATGGATGGTTAGCATGCAGAAAGAAGGAAGAAGGAGACCCTGGCAAGCAAGTTATCAGAAGACAACCAGAGCCTTGAACCAACAAGATTTGAAAAATAACCAGACAACAAAAGTTGGAAAAACTAATTTTATTTTCTGTTTTGTGATTACAATATGTCAGATTTGAAATGTGTATCCTGCCAGAGCTGGTGTTAGACCGCAAACGTGAGCTAAGATTTAACAGAGAGAGGAAAAGTCCTTTTTGTTTCTTTATTTTATTTACACCACAGCGCCAGTGTGGTTAGGAGAAGCCAAAGGGGGGTGAAAAAGCTATAAAATAAACCCACCAGGATGTTTGAAAAAAAAAAAAAAACCCCAAAAAAACACACCCAATTGGGCAGGAAAGTTGAATCGAAAAACCAATTCAATAGGCTGAATCGAATCAAAATTTTTTTTTTTCCTTGAATCGGGCAGCACTAGTTTGTGCTACTGTCTTAGACTTTAGGACCTGGGATTGGGGAGAGATGGCATCCTCAGTACTTTATAATGCAAGTGAAACAAGGATTTGGTCAGACTTTTGAAGGGTCTGCAGAAGAAAAATATTGTATAGGCCGGGGACATGAGACAGCAGGAAACGGGAACTTTTCTTCCTTCTATTTTTGTGAATGGCAAGGCTGAGGATGTCAGAGAGTTCAGTTAAAATATGTGCTTTATAAGAAAATATAATAATATGTTTTATAAAGTTTATAAGCGTTGCTGGCCTACCCGGTGAGGTGTTCCTAATGGTGGTGGTGGTGGCAGCGTGTCAATGTGTTGAGAGGAAGAGGTGGTCTGGGAAATTCTGCTGAGCAAACTCCGGGCCCATTTCCACCCCCCCATTTAGTCCACTCCACTCAACTGGTTCACACACTGAGTGGGTCTTTGGGTGTTGTGCCTGGATAGTTGTTTTGGGATCTCTTCCAGTGGTTTGTCAGTATCTCCTTGTGGTCCAAGGAAGGAAACTTTGTTAACCTTAGCATTGACCTTCAGAATATGTTTGTAATAGCGCTGTTTGTGTGGCATTAGGCTATGTAGTGATCAAAAGAAAAAAACAGACCTTTGCACATTTTTGCACTATATGATGAGTGTATGAGGAGATTCACATTTCCTGCACAGCTAAATCCTTGTGAAGTTACCTTGTTCTTTCTGTATTTGACATCTAGCAAGGTCTCTGTTTGGAAGGAAAGATCTAAGCTTAAAAATGAAGTGGCCAGAAATTATGGTAAAAGCAGATAGCGTTGCTGATTTTAAGAAAGGTTTGGACAAATTCCTGGAGGAAAAGTCTGTTATTAAGACATGGGGGAAGTGTCTGCTTGCCCTGGATCAGTAGCATGGAATGTTGCTACTCTTTGGGTTTTGACCAGGTACTAGTGACCTGGATTGGCTACCATTAGAATGGGCTACTGGGCATGATGGACCATTGGTCTGACCCAGTTAGGCTATTCTTATGTTATGTTCTCATCTGTAGGGGCCTTTGTTTTCACTTCTTATTTTAATGTATTTTTTTTTCTGGGAACTTATCAGTGTTTTTTAGAATGGGAACAAAAATGGAAGAGAATTAATGTGTGTGGAATGGGGGGGGGGGTTTACTAATTTCTTCAGCTAAATAATTAAATCCACCTCAACCAGACATAGGAGAACTCACGCACCATTCACACACCCTCCAACCAAAAACGTCAAAAGAAAAAAACAGTTCGACAATCTCCTAACACTCGACCCCCAACTCTACAACCTATTGACCTCGACCACAAACTACAAAACCTTCAAATAAGAAATAAAAACCCTTCTATTCAAAAAACACATAAAACCGAACTAACACAATCAGAACTGTCCCAAGCATCACCTGCAACTACTCCATATGTACTTCTGATGTCATGACAATTCAGACATAATTTATGTTATGTTTGGATTAATGGTTACATATATGAGGTTCAATAAAAGAAAATTGTTACTGCCTGTTTCTATTATGAGCATTTATTTTTCATGGTTATTACAAAAAATATTTTTTTACATGGGGGGGGGTGTCAAAAAATGATGGGCCCCGGGTGCCACATACCCTAGGTACGCCACTGGTCTCACATTTCACTTACAGAAATTTAGGGTAATTTGAAGTACAACATTTTATAAGTTTCAAGTTTATTAGTTTCTTCATATACCGTCTATCAAATATATCTAAATGGTTTAAAATAAAATTGGTTATATAGTAAAGAAGGGGAGGGAAAACAATTTTATGTCATCTAAATTAGATTGTAAGCTCTTTTGAACAGGGACAATCTCGTGTGTTTATTGTACAGTGCTGGGTGCGCTTTATAAATAATAAATAGAAGTAATAGTAGAGAAAGGAATATAGACTTAATGGCCCAGGATCACAGGGATGAAAGTTAAATTCCCAGTGCAAACTTTCCCCAATATCTGAGTTCAATACTCCTTTCTTTTTTACTTCAAAATATTTAAAGAAGTAAATTTTCAAAAGCCGAGTCCGGATGTTTGCATAGAAAATGGTGATGCACGTGTGATTTGGCTGAATGCAGCCAAGTAGACTTTTCGTCTCTCTCTGAAAGTGTGCGTTCGCTCTCGGAACGCGCACACACCACGCAGCAGGGGGGAGGGGGAATTTTTCCTACCTTTTTCATTTTCAAAAAAGTATGCACAGAACAATCCCAACTTTGCTTGTTTGTTTCAGCCATATAAATCGAAAATGTTAGGTAGGTACCTTTCTATTTGAAAACCAGCTTGTTTTGTTCACATAACGTTGTAGTTAGGGGCCTATGGCAAACAGGTGGATTTAATTGCCAGCAGCCTGAAGGGGCTAGTTGACATTGGTTGAAGGCAGATGCACTGTGAGCAAAACTGGTACAAGCTGTTTGTCATTGCATCCACAAATGATGAGTTGGGGTGGGGGGGTCTCTGTGACATGCCGATGCCGTAACACTGCTTCCAAAAGTCCCTAGTTGAGATGGAAAGAGCCTTTGTTCGTTCCCTTGTGTTAACCTGGTACATTTTATCCCAAGATCAGTCGTTAACATGTTTTCTTAATATTTTCAGGCGGCGATGGATTTTGTGGTTGAAGAGGATCTCAAAGCCCACCTAACATGCTGGTACATTCAGAAGTACGTGAAGGAGAATCCCCTGCCCCGGTACCTGGAACGCTTGCAGCCTTAGTGTTGCTGGAGCTTTCAGAGCCAAACTCTCTAACACCAGCAAGCAGCAACCAGCACCCAAAACTGGTGACACCTTTCTTGCCGTGTGGTCGCAGGAAGAAAAAGTCAAACTTGATCTGTAATATTTTTTTTTTTTAATTCTGTGCATGACTGCCTGTGCTCTGCTGCCTTCAGGTGGGACACTGCGTTTGTCTAGGTTTCTTTGTGGCTGTCTGCCAGCGTCCTGAGAGGGCAGGACTTCAGTGGCCCTGGACTCCTGTGATCAGCAGCAGCAGAACCTGCATTGGGACTCATAGAGTAGACACTCTTCTTTCTTGGATCCACTTCTGATTGAGATATCCCTCACGTCTTCCTTGGATCTCTTTGTGGGAGAGGGACACCCTCAACTAATACCCTCCGTCTCTCTTAGGCTTTGTGCTCCCGCCTGTGTTCTGACCAACCATCAGCTCTACAAGTGGAACAGAATGGAAATGTTGTCGTCGAGAGGGTCCTTACTAACTTAGAAACAGCAGCACATTGGAGACCGGAAGAAACGTGACCTGATGTGGGAAGCTGTCGGCTATCCGCATTTTTATTTCAGGTGCATGAAAGATGCTGGCTACTGGAAAATATCCAGAGGGGAAGAATGTGTGAATGTGACCTGAACTCTCTTGGGTCAAGCTGAATCGGAATCGGGCTCCGCAGCAGAGTAAGGCTCCTTGTTGAGAGAAACAAGAAAGGTCGTGCCCAGATTGCACAAAACATTACAGCGACATCCTTTCAGGGTTGGATGCAAGTCCAAAATCTAGGTCTCCTACAAACCTTCAACCTCAAAATGATTAATATGTTTTATAAAGCTTTTTTTTTTTAAACCAGTTTGGTAGGATAAACACCTTGTCATACTGGTGTAAGGTGTTTAAAAGGAAGAAAATTGCGCCATGTACAAAGCAGAGCAAAGTGTTTCTGAAGATACAGTTGCAATGCAGGTGAATTCTGAGCATGGATGGCGTGTTCTGCTCCTGTTCCTCAGCCAAGTGCTTTTCAAAAAAAAAAAAAAAAAATCTGACCTCTGTGGATGATGTTTTGTCCTCCTTTATGGTCTGTTTTTAGCAGGTTGCACCTCACGCCCACTATGAGCCATCAGCAGGCAGATACCACTTTTTTGAGGGAGGTAATATTTGCCTCATTTGCGGATCAAGACACCTCGCCACTCATCCGTTGTATGTGGGCTTCCTGAGCAATAGCAACACTTAGCCTTTGCCTGCAGTATCTTGTTTCTTAAAATGAGTCCAAGTCCTTTTCGTACAGTTCTGCCCCCCTGCAAAATTCCTCCATGTTGTTTTTATACTAATGTGTTTGTGGCATCTGTATGGTAGGAACACTTGAGTAACTTCACTGACTTAAATCTCTTTAATAAGTTCTGTTTCCTATTTATATGTAGATTTGTTTTGAACCTGCCTGACTGTTATATTCTCCCTAAGTCTCGTATGATGAGTCTGGGGGTGTGGTGCTGGACTGTTGTCTCTGAAGTAGCGGGTTGTTTTGTTGGGTTTTTGGTTTTGGTTTTTTGTTTGGTTTTTTTTTTTGGGGGGGGGGGGGGGTTGGAGCCAGATGGCTGTGCCTTCATTCAGGTGCTGCTGGTGCTTATCCCAGGGTTCATCTGTCTTTTGGCCCTGGGTTACTTCCTGCTCCAGCTGTAACTACACGGGAGGGGGAAGTGTTAGTGGGGACTGAGCATGGGAGTGGGTGGCTGGTTAATTTCAGGCATTACAACATGACATGTGCGCACAATGCAAGCAACACGGAACCCTCGTGCGCCAGATCCAATCAGTGGGCGCACAATTCATGAGGATCATTTCTTTAGATGATTCAGGCATCTTCAAGGTGATGAGTAGAAAAGTTGTAATGGAGAGCTGTAGAAAATCCGACCGATGGGAACGGGCGGAAACTAAAGACTGGGGATTAGGGGGAAGCAGGGGGAAATGGGTAGGGCTCGGGCATGCCCAGTGGGGCCCGGGCACTGCACGTGCTCAGAGAGAGAGAAAAAAAAAATCTCTCTGAGCTTTTGGAGAGCTTATCCGCAAATTGGGGGCTGTTGGGACAACACCCATATGTGGCTGACTCATCCTGCTTGTCCTAGGAGAACAGGCATTACAACACAGAATCCTAGAACCACACATGATCCTGAAACCTCACTTGGTCTTATTCCTACATCTCCTATTATTCAGATGTGTTACTTTCTTTTTCTCAGACATGAAATGCACACCTAATCTGTTTACATTGCAAAGGTGGTGTTTTTTGGGGTTTGTTTGTGGGGGTTTTGGGGGGGAGGGTTATTTTATGTATTCAACCTGTTTACACATGCATTCATGGACCTGTGATGAGTCAGTGCAGCTGCATCATGATTCACAGAATGAGCGTGGCAAAGGAGGAGGAGGAGATGTGCAAATTTTTTTTAATAGAGTTTGCTAATCCCTTAAAATTAAGTTACCATCAGACAGAAAGTGGAGATCTTGATGCAGATGTCAGATCAGTAATCCACGTGAAAGTGTTGCCGCATGCATTAAAGTCCTGCCGGAAGACCTTTTTTTTTTTTTTAAGCTGCATAAACGGTGCAGGCCACTGCCCGCATAAAAGCCAAAATTCCCATCATTTTATCGATGCTGTAGTTTACGTGCATAGAAATTTAAGGCCCACTCGCTGCCATCTGTTTGTCAGTAATGATGAATTGAAAATGTTGTTTATATTTCTTGCCTTTCCCAAACAAGCTGAAGGCAAGGGTTCATAGACAGTAACGCGGAAGACAAAGGCGCGCGCCGACAACTGAGCGCAAGACGGAGGTGCGTGCCGAAGAAAAAGACCGTTTTTAGGGGCTGCGACAGGGGATTTTGTTGGGGAGCCCCCCCACTTTACTTAATAAAGATCGCGGTGGCGTTGTGGGGGGTTTGGGAGGTTGTAACCCCCCACATTTTAGTGAAAACGTAACTTTTTCCCTAAAAACAGGGGAAAAGTTAAGTTTTCAGTAAAATGGGGGGTTAAAACCCCCCATAACGCCCCCACAACGCGGCGCGATCTGTATAAAGTAAAGTGGGGGGGTTCCCCCCCCCACACCCCCCATCGTAGCCCCTAAAAACAGTCTTTTTCTTCGGCGCGCACCTCCGCGCTGCGCTCAGTTGTCTGCTCGCGCCTTTGTCCCGGCACGCTTTTGACCCAACACCGAAGGCAAGTTATGTTCAGGTCGTCACACTATGGCTTACAAATAAAATTTATATCTGCAGCAGTGGGGGGTGATGTGACAAATAGCTTTAATGGGATCTGAACACAGGACGTACTGATTCGTTACTTACTGCTTTAAGCACAAGGTTACGCCTGTTTCATCCCTATTGTCCTAATACCTTCATCCCTCCAAGAAAGCTCAGGACTTATGTATCGGATAAATGACCTTAAATGTAAAACCCAGCCTGGGCGCATGGACAGAATGGTAGTAAATGGTCCTGTAATGAAAGAAATGGCTAATAATGTCCAAAGGCGGCTTCCGTGGTATGGCGGTGATGATGGTGTAGCTGGCACCTCGCTGCTCTAGGCAGGGCCTGGAGACTGGCATCAGCGAGGGCATGTCGGGATACTTTGGTGTTCCAAGCTAATCCCTTTGTATGTGCTATACAAAATTGGACAAGATTTGATCCAATCTGAATTAACTCATGTTTTCTATATAATTTGTGGGTCCTCAGTCAGCAATCCTGTGAAATCTTAAAATTATATTATTATTTTATTTAGAAGTGAATGTTATCCTGTACGTTTGTTGTTGCGTGAGTTAGGTCTATTCTATCTACAAATAGAGTTGTGGTTGTTTTTTTTAATCCTGTTTTTATTTGATTGTATCATGTAAACCGCCTGGACCAGTAAAATGAACAAAGCATACTCGGCTTTATCTATGCTGCATCGAGTTTTAAAAATGCAAAATATTTCACCTTGATTTCAATCCACAGGGGACCCCCAAATGTATCCGAATCTTTTGTTTTCCAGAATCTCTGCGATGAATATCCTCATGTGGTAAATTTTAGGTCAAGGACCAGGTTTACTTCCATATTTTAATCGGGCCTGTTGTGAAGCGCTGACTTTAATGTGAGCAATTTGTGGCGTACAGAGGGTTCAGAGCTTTGGATGGTGCAAAGATGGTATTTGCGACTTAAAAGAAAGGGAAGATAGGAATAAACCAAGTCAATTAGGTTAGAGGAAATTTCAGCACTCTGGCCAAAAGCACCGTCTTTGGATTTCTGTTGACCTGAGGAGATTGTGGCGCAGTGGTTAAAGCTACGGCCTTAGCTAGGGTTGTGGATTCAAACCCACGCTACTCCTTGTGACCCTGGGCAAGTCACTTAATCCCCCCGTTGCCCCAGGTACATTAGATAGATTGTGAGCCCACCAGGACAGACAGGGAGAAATGCTTGAGGACCTGAATAAATTCATGTAAACCATTCTGAGCTCTTCTGGGAGAACGGTAAAAAAAAATGGAATGAAATAATAAATAAATAAGTGAGGGTGGAATTTAAATTGATTGCATGCAAGATCTGGCTGGTGAATCTGCGGCAGGGCAGCTGAATTTGTTGCACGTTACTTTCATCACAGTCCGTAGTCTGTATTAGATCTCTATCCTTCCTTCTCTCTTTTTTTAGGTCCAGCTCAAACACTAGTGTTACATTTAGATAGATCTGGATCAGTTGTTGCAGTATCTCGTTGAAGTAGAGAACTCCCCAGGGCCTTACACTAGAGTCCAGTCTGTCCCCTTTCCTTGACTCTTTTGCTTGGGCCTCACTAGTGGATCTAGAGCTGCTCGGTTGGCAGATTTACCTATTTTCAAGTGACTGAAACTCTTGATGTCGGTGTGCTAAGGGTAAGCACAGTCTTTCAGCCAGGCACAGGCTGGTTGCTGCTGCCTTAAACAATCGCAATACAAGACACCCGTCCTTGCTTCAGTCCAAGGCTCTGTTTATATTTAAGTTTTGATATCCTGCAAAGCAATCATGTATGCTCATAATCTCACTCTAGTAGGCGTTCCCAAAACGTCTTCCCCCCCTGCTGCAATAAAATGTGGTGGTGAATAGCAATCCCGTGTTCCAGGTTTGGCTGCAGCTTGTTTGCATACCATTACCCCAAAAGTTATTGTCCTCAGCTGTTGTCGCAACCTTTTTGGAACTCTTAACTGCACTGTTCATCCTTCATCAACCATAACAAAATATCAATCCAATCCTTGGTTTTATAAACTGAGTCATCCCTCCAATGGGGCTTGACTCGGTTAACAAAAATAGTTAAAGTAGAAGAAGCGGTTAGGAATTTCTGAAACAAGTAGGTTTTCAATGCTTTCCGAAAGGTTGATAAGATGTTTTCTAGATATACCAAGAATCTCCCAGCAATTACGTACCATGAGACTTGAGCCAGTGTGGAGTGGCTACAGCACTATTGAGTTGCCAATGCTGGCTTCAGCCAGGAATTACCTGGAACTCTTTCCAAATCCAGTAATTTGAAGTTGTAGAGTTCGTTGCATTTCCATCTCTACTGTGTCTCCCTCTGTATGTTTTTGGTACTGTTGAAAGACTTAAAGTGGTAACTATGTGCCTTTCCTACTCAGGACCTGTTATAAGTTCCATTTTAGCTTTGAGATGTCCCTAATATTCTCTTTCCACATCATTGTTGAACTTATGGACCCATTGCATGACGTACAGTTTAATAAAGTTGTGATTTATTAACCTGCCTCTTTTTTTGGCTAGCAATGATTGTGCTTGTGGCATAATAATAATAACTTTTTTTTTGTTTACCGCAGTACCATAGCAGTTCAAAGCGGTTAACAGAGTAAGAGACTGTACATATACAGCGATGTTACAAACAAGACAATCAGCTTAACTTAGCAAGTCGGGGGTAGTCAGGAGATCCGGAGGCATATCGGAGATACAGTCAACATTCTGAAGCAAGCGAGAGAGATTTTTTTTTATGTCCTGCTGATTTGTATGATAGTAAAGCTGTGGTTTTCAACACGGTCCTCTAGCCCCAACCAACCAGTCAGGTTTTCAGGATATCCTCAATACACTTCCATGCATCAACCTATTCCTCTGCGTATTCATTGTGGAAATCCTGAAATCCCTGCCGATTGTGTGCCCTGAGGATTGAGTGGAGAACCACGAGATGTAAGTGTCCTCCTGACAGTGGAAAATGAAGACTGATAAGAGGATAAAAAGTTCACAAGGTTAGGTAGATGATACATCTTTTTGAATTTTTCTATTTTAAAATAAACATTTGCTTTTTAATGAAAGCATCTTTAAGAGTGAACAGATAAAATAACTATTGCACGGGACGTTTTGAGAAGCTCAGATACTGGAGCTATCGTGTGTTGGTCTAGTACAGGGGTAATGAAAAGGTTAACCCACCAGGAGAAAAATATATTAAGTAATTGAAGGAAAGGATCTCAGAGTTGCCACTCCGTGGATAATAATAAAATTAACCAACTAGGGAATTGTGGCAGGAGTATCTTTCATAGATCCAAAAACCATACTATCAATGTGTCAAATTATAACACGTTTTAGAAAAATTTCAATCATTTACTACTTAAAATATTTTTTTTGTTTTTCTTTTTATAGAATCAATAAATATGAGAACTCAATAGTGCAAAATAGCTGTAAACAGATCTCTTTCTTATCTAAATTTGTGCAAAAAACTTTGTGCAAATAGCATTCTTAGAATTATATTGAAAACAAAAGCACTTATCTTTTTATCTTTTGTCAGTAGCTAGCGGTGTGAATCAAACAACCGCTACAGCCCCTTCCAGTGTTTCCAACGGGGACCCGTTTCGCCGCTAAACAAGCGGCTTCATCAGGGTTTTCAAAGTTGGGCTTAAGGTGTAGCTTTATCGTTTTCAATTCCCTAGTTGGTTAATTTTATTATTATCTACGGAGTGGCAACTCAGAGATCCTTTCCTTCAATTACTTAATGTATTTTTCTCCTGGTGGGTTAACCTTTTGAGTACCTGTTTGCTGTGGTGTACCTTTTTCCTTAATTTTTACTAGTACAGGGGTAGGCAATTCCAGTCCTCGAGAGCCAGAGCCAGGTCAGGTTTTCAGGATATCCACCATGAATATGTATGAGATGGATTTGCATGCACTGCCTCCTTAAGATGCAAATCTACCTCATGCATATTTATTGTGGATATCCTGAAAACCTGACCTGGCTCCGGTTCTCGAGGACCGGAATTGCCTACCCTTGGTCTAGTAAAAACATTAGTCTACAAAGAATGTAGGTTCCTTTATGATCAGAATGGCTTAAAAGGCTGGAAATATTCAGTGGCCTCCAGAAATCTTATAGGAAACAAATTTCCTCCATACTGGGCGGTCTATTATTTGACACAGCCTAAATATCATTGAAAATGTTCTCAGTTCTAGATTTTTATTTATTTATTTGAAAAATTTATATTCTCTATCAACATTTCTAGACAGATTCCAAGGCAAGGCAAATCATAGGTTGCATACGCAGGAGTTTCATCAGCCGTAAGCCTGAAGTCATTATGCCATTGTATAGATCCATGGTGAGGCCCCACCTGGAATACTGTGTGCAATTCTGGAGGCCGCATTACCGTAAGGATGTGCTGAGACTGGAATTGGTCCAGAGAATGGCCACCCGGATGGTCTCGGGACTCATGGATCTCCCGTACGAGGAACGGCTGGATAAGTTTCAACTGTACTCACTCGAGGAACGCAGAGAGAGGGGTGACATGATCGAGACATTCAAGTATCTCACGGGCCGCATCGAGGTGGAAGAAAATATCTTCTTTTTCAAGGGTCCCGCAGCAACAAGGGGGCATCCGTGGAAAATCAGGGGCGGGAAACTGCACGGGGACACCAGGAAATTCTTTTTCACTGAAAGGGTGGTTGATCGCTGGAATAGTCTTCCACTTCAGGTGATTGAGGCCAGCAGCGTGCCTGATTTTAAGGCCAAATGGGATAGACACGTGGGATCTATTCACAGAGAAAGGTAGAGGAAGGTCATTGGGGTGGGCAGACTAGATGGGCCGTGGCCCTTATCTGCCGTCTATTTCTATGTTTCTATTCCATACCTAATTTATAACAAATGCATTAAAATAGCAATTGCGTAATAAATTTCAAAACACTTAGGGCTCCTTTTACTAAGGTGGGCTAGCGGTCTTAACGCATGCTACAATGCCCCTGCGCGCTAAATGCTAACGCCTCCATAGAGCTTGCATTAGTGTTTTTCATTTAGCGCGTGGTTTCTGCACGCTAAAAACGCTAGGGCACCTTAGTAAAAGGACCCATTGATAAAAATATATATATATATAGGAAATTGGCATTGATATACCTCCCTAAACAAAAATGTTTCCAACAAACTCTTAAAACAAGCCAGCATCACCAAGCCCTTGCAGTTGCTCAGGCAATTGGTTCCATAACTGTGGTCAATGCACATAGAATATAGATTTCCTATGTCCCTGGCGGGGAATTGCATGAATAGATGGAACCACCAGGGCATTACCGTTCAAAGGACATAAGTTCCATGTTGGTCGATAAATGCAAAGGGAGTCTGACAAAACTGGACAACAATTGAGAATGACATGGGCGGGAAGCCACTGGTTACCCTGGATCAGTAGTATGGAATGTTGCTACTCTGGGGGTTCCGGAATCTTGCTACTCTTTGGGGATTCTGCATGGAATGTTGCTCCTATTTGGGGTTCCAGAATCTTGCAACTATTTGGGGATTCTGCATGGAATATTGCTACTCTTTGGTGATTCTCCATGGAATGCTGCTCCTAGTTGGGGTTCCGGAATCTTGCTAATCTTTGAGATGCTGGAATGTTGCTACTCCTTGGGTTTTGGCCAGGTGCTAGTGAGCTGGATTGGCCACTGTGGGAAAGGGCTACTGGGCTTGATGGACCATTGGTCTGACCCAGTAAGGCTATTCTTAATTTATATAACGAATACGATGAGAGCTGGTTCAGGGATTCTGTACAAGGGAGACCTGCCAATGCCTGTTCCCTCTTTCTGGGAGGATTTTCTCCACTTTTCATCTGATTTGGGATTTCTGTAAGCTGTGCTATGCTCTCATACAAAGTAATTAATCCAACAAACAATGTTGTCCTGCTTCATGAGATTGTGTTCAGTGACCACATGCACCGGAGGAACCTGTGTGGTCTGGTCATTGTTTTTGGGAGCTCCTAGTTCTGCCTGCCTTAGAAAAAAGGAAAGTACAAGTCCCCGAATACAATGGGGCAAAGCTGAGCCTGTTTTCAATCTGTGCCACATCATCCTTAAAGGCAGAATGAGGAATTGCTGTCAGCACCCATTAGAACAGGAGTAGGCAATTCCAGTCCTCGAGAGCTGGAGCATGAATATGTATGAGATGGATTTGCATGCACTCCCTCCTTGAGATGCAAATCTATCTCATGCATATTTATTGTGGAAATCCTGAAAACCTGACCTGGCTCCGGCTCTCAAGGACCGGAATTGCCTACCCCTGGGTTAGCTGACACATGGGTGGGCAACTCCGGTCCTCGAGGGCCAGAATCCAGTTGGTTTTTCAGGATTTCCCCAAAGAATATGCATGAGATAGATTTGCATCTCAAGGAGGCAGTGCATGCAAATCCATCTCATACATATTCATGGTGGAGATCCTGAAAACCTGACCTGGCTCTGGCTCTCAAGGACCAGAATTGCCTACCCCTGCATTAGAAGTTCAGGTCACAAAGCCCTGTTTAAACCAGTGGTCCCCAACCCTGTCCTGGAGGACCACCAGACCAATCGGGTTTTCAGGCAAGCCCTAATGAATATGCATGAAGCAGATTAGCATTCCTGTCACTTCCATTATATGCAAATCTCTCTCATGCATATTCATTAAGGCTATCCTGAAAACCCGATTGGCCTGGTGGTTCTCCAGAACAGGGTTGGGGACCACTGGTTTAAACTGCACTGGACTGGGAAAATAATAGAGCAGACAACTGAGAAGCCTTTTTTTTTTAAATCCAAAATTATGAATGAAGACTAGTTTAGAAACCTGATGAAATGATGTTCTTCAAAGGACTCCCAAAACTTAATTGCCCCTCTCTCTTTTTTTTTAAAGAAGTAGATTTTTCTATTGAGGCACTTCTCAACTCTTTCTTCTTAGAGACACAATTAATGTAATGTAATGTAATGTAATTTATTTCTTATATACCGCTACATCCGTTAGGTTCTAAGCGGTTTACAGAAAATATACATTAAGATTAGAAATAAGAAAGGTACTTGGAAAATTCCCTTACTGTCCCGAAGGCTCACAATCTAACTAAAGTACCTGGAGGGTAATAGTGAAGTGAAAAGTAGAGTTAGAGGAAAAATAAAAATAAAATAAACATTTTAAAAAGACAGCATTGATCTAAATACTTTGGAAGGTAGAAGAGAGGAGAGAAAGGAATAGAAGCAGAATGGGTCAGCGTCAGTGATGAAGTGGAGCAAGTAAGTTTAGGAGGAGCGATTGACGTTTCCAGAAAGGGCTTCTTCAGGGAAGAGACTTGGCAGACAGTCCCAGGATGCCTATGTCCCCTCCCCTGCGATGTTCTCCCATCCATGCATTCCCTCCCAGACACACTGCCCGTGTCCCAGCCGCTCCAAGGAGGCTGCCCCAGATGAGGTCCACGGTGAATGCAGGATTCTCTCCTCTGCGGGAAAGCCGCCCGGAGCCGACAGTCGATCTTCTTAGCGGATTGCAGGGGGGAATTAACCCCTTGCGTTTCAGGATTAGCACAACGAACAAAAAGGAAAGAGATTTGCATGAATCGGCAGATCTCCAGCCTATTCGTTGTGGTAATCCTGAAAACCTGACTGGCTAGGCTCACTTTCAGGAGAGTACATTGACAAGCACTATTCTTTTGACATCGCTACTGTGGTTGCCATGTTCCCTCACTAGGATACTTGTATGTAGAAATAAAGAATAAACAAATGGAAATGGTCAATACATTATTTGGTCTAATTTTAATAGATTCTTGACTAGATTGGGGAGGTTATATTCCAAGGGTGTCCTACCTCGGCCCTCGCTAGGCCAGGTTTTCATGCTTTCCTAAATGAATATGTATAAGATCTATTTGCATACAGTGGAAGCAGTGCATGCAGATTCATTGGGGAAATCCTGAAAATCCGACCGAATGCGACCTTTCACTTTCTCAGTGCAATAAAATTATATTGTTGGCTGGACTTGCAGACTTACCCCAGTTCATACAACAAGCTGATCCAGTCCTGGTTTTGCTCATTTGCATGCACGGCATTTAAATTTGACTGTCTTTGAGTGTTTTTTTTTCCTGAAGTATTCAGAACTACGGTTTCATGCAGGTAATGGTCCAAAAGACTGGAAGAGCCTGTTTACGTAAACTAAAATGTTTCAAGTTTAATAAATTCTTGATATACCGCTCATCAACAAGTCTGTTTACAGTTAAATAATTTAAAAAGACACAGGGAACGTAATAACCAACCAACACGAAACAGAGAATTAGGGGAAATAAATACAATATTTTCAAAGGAAGTAGAGGTAGAGGGGAGACACATATGGGAGGGGGGAATATTTATATTAATCTGTTCTTGATCTGTTTTACTCATACTTATGCATCTCTAAACAAGGAATATTTAAGATTTGATTTAAACTTGGCTATAGAGTTTTCCTGATTAAATTGTCTCTTCTTTGATATTTCTTGGCCATAGACTAAAGTCCACCTGGTATTGTCCTAGGTTCCAACTGCTGAAGTTGCTATCTAAGCTCACTCCAACTTATCCAACAATCCCGTTGTTTGCAGGATATCTGCTGTAAAGTCAGGGCAGTAACATCCTCATGTTCCAAGTTAGTGGTGTTCCCACTGATGCCCTCCCTAGCCCATCTTACACCGAATCACTATATATGGGACATAAATTGTACAAGTCTATCCAATACTGGCCTTAGTTCTTTAATTTATACCATTTGTTTTCTTTTTTTAAATCTTTATTTAATTTTATAATTTGACATAATAAACAGTCAATTCAAAGAAATATTCCAATACCAGTCTCAACCATTGTTAACATTATAATCAAAAAGATAAATAAAATAACAAAGGAAAATAAACAATTCAATAGTATAGTACAATAGGGAAATTTTTTCTTAAAATTCTAATTATACTGGATTGGAAAAATTAGACCTCAATAAAAAAGGAGAATGCTAATTTAGCTGAGTTTCAATCAAACATTACTAAGAAAATACAGATGGTATTGAGTAAAGGCAAGGAACCTAATTAAACTAAGCGGGTTGTAACTACAATTCTCACAGGAGTATCAAATTTGCTCTTTTGCAGAAATAAACTTTATCAACTGCTGAGGTTCAAAATAAACATGTCTATTCCCCTGATAGACCATCACGCATTTACAGGGGTATCTGAGTACAAACGTAGCACCCAGCTGTATGACCCTCGGTCTCAAAATGAGAAACTGTTTTCTTCTCTTTTGGGTCAACCTTGACACATCAGGATACATTCTCACAATTTTTGTCATAAATGGTATATCCTTAAACTTAAAAAACATCTTAAGCATCCATTCTCTGTCAGAGTCTATAGCAAATTGTACCAGCAGCGTCGCAGTTGCCGGTGGCTCATTATCCGACCTCTAAAGGAAATTTGTTAGGTCCAAACTATCAGCAGATAAATTCTGCTGACCTGGTTCTTGACCCAAAGTCCTAGTTGGCAAGTAATATATTTTAGTGAGAGGTGGGTAAGAAGTTTCGGGCACTTTCAAAATCTCTTTCAGGTATTTCTTAAACATATCTTGTGGAGACATAGTTGAAAGTTTTGGAAAATTTATAATCCGAAGATTACATCTTCTGGTCATGTTTTCCAACATTTCAACTTTAAAATTAAGATTTCCACTATCCCTGACCCACACCGAGGCCTGGGATTCCAAAGATTTTATTCTGGTCTCATGTCCATCCACTTTTGTTTCCACATTAGATAGTCTATTTTTCAATTCCATATTTTCAGAAACAACAGTTGTATATCTTGTAGTAAGTTGCTGCATTTGAGATCCTAAAGAGAGTTGCAAATTGGATATTGCTTCCCATAATGTTTCCATAGTGAAAACTTTGGGCCTCTGCATGGGAGTTAGTTCAGACCCATGACCCTCTGTTGGAAACAAGTTACCTGTTACCTCTGCTGATGATACATTCAGTCCCAACAAATCCTGAGGAATTTGCAGGTTCAATTCCTCTAAGTGCACAGATGATTCACTTGGCTTCCCCTCTCCGCTCTCCAAGACGTTTCCCGCTCTCGGTAGCGCTGGTGAGGAGACACCCTGGGGCGCTCCGACCTCAATCTGCTGGTCTAACGCCCCCGGGCGACTCGGAGGACTCCGCTCCTCCGGAGACAGCGATGTTGCTTCGAGGGAGAGATCAGACGCCTCAGCTAGCGCGTCTCTCCTTGCCGAAGAAATCTCCGGTCGACTCGTTCCTGCCCCACGCTGGAGGAAAGCATCCATCGGGCCCGCAGCTGCCATCAAAGGTTCCTCCGGGAAAACCCGGATCTTAGACTTCCGTTTGACCATTATGCGGTCCAGGTAAGAAAAAACTAGCAGCGCTGAGCCTTCGTGAATGCTCAACACCAGCGTCTCGCGGCCATCTTGTCCTGCATACGCCCCCTCCATATACCATTTGTTTTCTAATTAGAGATCCTCTATGTTCATCCCATGCTTTTTTGTATTCCATCACCATTTTCCTCTCCACCACCTCCCTCAGGAGGGCGTTCCAAGCATCCACCACTCTCTCTGTGAAAAAAAAAAAATCCTAGCATTACTCCTAAGTCTTCCTCCCTACAACCTCAAGTTATGCCCTCTAGTTTTTGCCAGTGTCCCTTCTATGGAAAAGATTTGGTTCTATATTAATACCTTTCAAATATTTAAATGTCTGTATCATATCTTCTCTGTCCCTCCTCTCCTCTAGAGTATAAATATTTAGGTCTTCCAGTCTCTTCTCGTACTTCTTTTGGTTCAAACTAGAGAATGATATGGGAACAAATTTGTCCCCGTCCCCACAAGAATTCAATTTCCCCATCCCGTCCCTACAAGTTTTGTCGCTGTCGGTGTCCCATTCCTGTAAGCTCTGCCTTAACTGCACAAGCCTTGAACACTTATGATTTTAAAGTGTTTGAGGCTTGTGCAGATGAGGACAGAGCTTGAAGAAATGGGGCTGGGACAGGAAAAGAACTTGCTGGGATGGGACTGGAAAATCAGTTCCCATGGGCTGGGAAAAAATTTGTCCCCGTGTCATTCTCTAGTTCAAACCCCTTACCATTGTTGTCACTTTCCTTTAGACCACTTTAAGTTTTTTTTTATATAATTCGCCCAATATGGCCTCCAAAACGGAACACAATAACAAGTGTGGCCTGACCAGTGCCCCATATAGGGGCTCAACACCTTCATTCTGCTGGTTATTCTTCTAGTTCTATACAGCCTAGTATCCTTCTGGCTACAGCCACCACATTATCACATTGTTTAGATACCTTTAGATTTTCAAGACACAATCACCCCAAAGTCCCTCTCTCCATCTGTGCTTATCAGCCTCTCACCTCCCAGCACATAAGGTTCCCTCGGATTTCTACTCCCCCAAATGCATCACTCTGCACTTCGTCGCCTGTTATGCTCATGTTATCCCTCTCCTCAAGTCACTTCACTGGCTCCTTGTTTGTTTCCGCATACAGTTCAAACTCCTCTTACTGACCTACAAGTATATCCACTCTGTGGCTCCTCAGTATCTTCTCTCTCCCTATATCCCATCCCAGGAACTCTGATCATCGGCTAAGTCTCTCTTGTCTGTTCCCTTCTCCTTTATTGCCAACTCCCAACTCCGTCCCTTCTGCCTTACTGTGCCACACACACCTGAAACAACCTACCCAGCTCACTGCATCAAGCACCATCTGGGGGTATTTAAATCCAGGATTAAAGCCCACTTCTTCAAAGCTTAGAGGAAAAGTCCATAGTCTGCTGTTGACATAGACCCTGGATCGGTAGCAAAGAATGCTGCTACTATTTTGGTTTTTGCCAGGTACTTGTGACTGGGCTTGGCCTCCATGAAGACGGGATGAAGTCTGGCTGTTCTTTGCCATTCCCGCTGTAGTCCCTTACCCTCTCTACCTCATCATTCCCTCTGTTTTTCCATACCTATGTCTGCCATAATTAGAGTGTAAGCTCTTTGGAACAGGGCCTTATGTACAAGTTTCAAGTTTTTATTAGTATTTGATGAATCGCTTATTTGGGTTGCTAAGCGATTTACAATTACAGAAATTTACTTTAAACAAGGTAGCTTCGGACTTACAAATCAAAGACAGACACGAAACAAGAGGGATAGAGGGGCAAAGTTACATGTTCGTGGTTTAAGAAAAAAAAGGTTAAAGCTAGGAAAAAAACAATAGGATGGGTAGAAGACTGAGCCAAAAATCTTCGTCTAAAATTAGATATTAAATGCGTCTTTAAAAAGATAACTTTTAAGTAGTTTTTAAAAAATGGTTAAGGTCTTTTTTCCTCTCTAATATACTGGGGAAGGGAGTTCCACAGCTGGGGGGCCATTACTGAGAACATATCCTGTCTTCTAATACCTATGATTTTCAATGAAGGGACCGTTAGGAGATTTTGTGAGGTTGAACGAAGGGACCGGGAAGTATTGTGGGGAATAAGTATTCTGTCAATGAATTGCGGTTCTTTAAAGATTAAAGTTTTAAATACTAAAAGTAATATTTTAAAAGTGATGCGGTGACTAATTGGGAGCCAATGGGAGTTAATTAATAGAGGGGTGACATGATCATATTTTTTTCCATTGTGGATGAGTTTAACGGCCGTGTTTTGTATTATTTGGAGGCGTCTGTTTTCCTTTTGTGTAATACTGATGAAAAGAGAATTACAATAGTCGAGTCTAGCTATGATAAGAGAGTGAATTAATATATTAATAGATTTGGGCTCGAGAACTGTATTACTAATATGGCACTACAGAAATAATAAGTAGTAGTACATTTGTTTAAATAAGAAAAACTTAGCCCTTGAACAAGAGGCCAGCTTCTTTCTTGTGTCCAGGGAGGGGCAATTTGTACTGTGTTTAGACCCCCCCCCCAAAAAAAAAAAAAAAAAATTCTTTCGCATTATTAAACGCCTTGGAAGAGGCCCCAACACGCGTTTGAACTACCTTTCCCACCATGCCCTGCGCGATGGGAGCTGACGGGAGGGGTAGCGCGCGCGGCTGGCGGCGCACTACGCTTCCCGGCACGCTCGCGCGCGGCAGCCGTGCGCGGCGGGACGGGTAGTGCGCCAGAGGGCGCTCCCCCACTCTCGCCGGCGGACCTCCCTCTCTCGGCGCACTACATTTCCCGTCAGCCCCTCCCGCTCGCGAGCTCGCCTCCGGGGAGAAAGCAGCAGCGAGCGGAGGCTCCAAGATGGCCGCCTGGGGAAGGAAGCGCGCTGGCCCGACCGGCAGAGAGCGGTTAGTCTGCGGCCTGCTCGTCCGCCCGACGGGTCGAGGAGCGGGAGGCCGCCCTCCGGAGCCTCCCCCCCGGGGCGAGCGTGGCTCGGAGCGACAGCCTCCCTGACCTCGGGGAGTGAGGGGGGGAGGGAAGGTCCAGCGGCAGCTCGGCCTGGGAGACGCCGGCCCCGAGCGCCCCTCCCCCCGGGGGTGGGGGGCGGCTGGTGGAAGCCGGGCCTGGCCTGGCCTGAGGCGGGAAGGCGTGGATCCTGGCCCTGGAAGGACTAGGTGACCCCCGCAGAGGACGTGGTGGTGACCGGGTGCGAATGAAGGCTCGAACCGGATCCGCCACGGTTTGGCCACCAGCGCGAGGGGTCGCTCGGGCCGGGGGTTTTTGTTGCATGATGTTAATAGGTGAAATGGTACAAGGGACTAATGGGGTTACCACACATTTCACATTGTTGTTTGGGGTTTTTTGTTCTCTTTTTTAAACCTGATTGCACACTGCATTGAAGCGAATGTAAATACAACTGCTAACAACCATTTTATGGCCATGGAAGAAAAAAAAAGATTTGGCTAATGCAAGAAAATGTTTTTGTCAGCTTTGAGGTACTGTAGAAGGAACAGTTGATTGAGAAGAATGAGTTTTTCTCTTCCCCCAACCTACCCTGGATACCTTTTTCTATTCGCTGCCCCTTCCCCCTTCTTAAAAATTTTTCTCTGCTAGTCTCGTGACCGCCCTCCCTCTCCAACCTAACATGAAGATCCACCCTGCCCCCTACCCACACTGCAAAACCTTTCCCTGGTACTCTAGTTCGGTGGTCCCCAACCCTGTCCTGGAGGACCACCAGGCCAATTGGGTTTTCAGGCTAGCCCTAATGAATATGCATGAGAGAGATTTGCATATAATGGAAGTGATAGGCATGCAAATCTGCTTCATGCATATTAGGGCTAGCCTGAAAACCTGATTGGCCTGGTGGTCCTCCAGAACAGATTTGGGGGACCACTGCTCTAATGTAGTGTTTCTCGACTATTTCCTGAGTACTTCCTTGCCAGTCAGGTTTTCAAGATGTCCACAATGAATATGCATGAAAGAAATTTGTATATGATAAAGGCACTGTATGCAAATCAAGTTTGTGCATATTCATTGTGGAGTTCCTTAAAACCTAACTTGCAAGAGGGTACTCCAGGACCGAGTTGACAAACACTGGTCTTGTGGGGGTTTTATATAGTTGGTACAAGTATCTACTTCAGCCAAGGAAGGATGAGGTTTTTGCACAGTCGGTGGTGGGTGTTAGCTTTCTTGTTAGTGCCTGAGCCAGTCCCTGCTCCAGCACTGGCAGAAAAGATGGCATTTTTGCAATGGGCTGTAACTTGCATGTTGTGGTAGTCTTCTGTGCTGGATCTGAGAGTAAAATATTTCATACAGATCATCCTATGTGAATCAGCATGTAGGATATTGATGTACAGCATGTGCAGCATCAAAAGAAGAGTGGGGAAGGGACACAAGTAAACCAACTATGAGAGTCAACAATTTATTGAAAAATATAACACACAGCATATACACAAAAATTAACACATGTAACAGATATCTATAGTGAGGCATAAGACAGTCTAGATAGATAGATCTTTGGCAGCAAATCTTTGTTTGGTTTATATATGTGAGACAGGCACGGACACACTGTTTCAGAGGCTTTTTTAAATATACCCCTGAGGAAGGCTGTGTTAGCCGAAACACGGACCATGTTGGGGTCCAGGAAACAGAAGATTTAAAGACTGTCATATGCCTATCTATTATATATATATATTTCATATATGTTACACGTGTCAATTTTTGTGTATATGCTATGTTATATTTTTCAATAAATTGTTGACTCTCATAGTTGGTTGACTTATGTCCCTTCCCCACTCTTTCTTTTGACATTGTATTTCCTAGGTGGTGGTATTTTTCCTTTCTTTTTTTGGATACTGCATGTGCAGCTCCTCAGTCTCTCTTCTGCCCCATCCCAGGCACTCTGCTAATTAGTTAAGACTCTTATCTGTACCCTCCTTACCTCTTCCCTTCTACTTTCTGCATCATATGCCTGGAACAAACTGACTGACTCGGTACGTCAAACTCCATCTCCGACAGTGTTCAAATCCAGACTCAAAGCTCATTTCTTTGAAGCTGTTTTCAATTCCAAACTCCAACCCATCTATTAAGCACCAATATCTGTCCTATTCCCTATGTTATTCCCCCACCTTAGCACTATGTAACAATGTACCTTCTTGTCCAGTTTGTCTGTCTTGACTAGATTGTAAACTCTTTGGATAAGGGACTGTCTTTTTTATGTTTTGATGTACAGCGCTGTATGTCTAGTAGTACTAAAGAAATGATAAATAGTAGTTTTAAAAGGAATAGTAATGAGGCTATTATCCATTCCAATGCAATGGGGCAGGGATAGGCAATTCCGGTCCTCGAGAGCTGGAGCCAGGTCAGGTTTTCAGGATATCCACAATAAATATGCATGAGATAAATTTGCATCTCTAGGAGGCAGTGCATGCAAATCCATCTCATACATATTCATTGTGAATATCCTGAAAACCTGACCTGGCTTTGGCTCTCGAGGACTGGAATTGCCTACCCCTGCAATAGGGGATGGTTTGCTGAACAATAAGGTTATCCCTCTGTGCTCATGAGTATACTGCAAAGATGTCAATTGCAGCTTTTCAACTCCTCGGCCTCCATAGTCCTTCAGTTCTTCCTTCTGCAAGCAAGCATGAAGATGTCTCTCTGATCTGCTCTGTTTATTTTTTATTATTTTGTGGAGTTTTTTGTTTTTTTTTTCAGTTTTTCGGATCACGAATTTTTGTGTAGTGTCGGAGATCCCAGTGTAAAGAGACTGCTCTGCTTGCTTAGAGAGGAGCAGATGTATAAGTCTGCAACTGGCAAGTGTATCCCTTGGGGACCTTTACAGCCAGCCTGCTGAAGATTTGAGGGGCTCAGGGTTCCGGGCCCTCAGCATTTGCTCGCTTCCTTGTCTTGGTCAGGAGCTTGAGTGCAGGCTGTTGCATCAATAGCCATCCTTTGGTGTGCTCAGGGTGCGGCAGCAACTTTGTCTTTTCCCCCTTCTCTGTGTTGTGTGTCGCAGCCCTTTGGGCTGGCAGTGGTGCCCCAAACTTTCACCAAGCTATGGTGGTAGTGGCTGCTCATCTACAGAGAGTGGGTGGCAAGTATATCTGTACTTGGACGATTGGCTTATTGGAGCCCTGTCCTGAAAAGGAGAAAAAGGCCATAGTGGCAGTTATGAAGATATTACAGAGTCTGGGCTGGATTGTGAACTTTCAAAAGAGCCACCTAGTTTCTGCATAATACCTGGAATATCTGTGGGTACGGCAGTCTTTCTTCCAGAAACACGCAACAGAAGCTTCATGGTCAAATTATAAATCTGTTGGCCAAGCCAGCACCTTCTGCATGACATTACCTTCAGATCTTTTAGTCAATGTCCATGATAAGAGGTGGTACCCTGGGCGAAGGCACACATGCGCCCCCTCCAGTATGCGTTGTCTCACTGGTTGCCTCAGAGAGACTCCCTTGGACAGTGGCAACCAAAAGCAGCATGAACTGGTGGTTCCACCTATAGTCCTATTGAGAAGCCACTGCTTGCCCTGGATTGGTTTAAATAGAATAACCCCAAAAAAGAAGAATATGATAAACTAACAAGACAAAAAAAACTTCTTGTAATAGAAACTGTCACTTGGAAGGTCGCAATGATCTCAAAAAAGCACTATTGCATGAAGCACTGAACTACTGCTCCAAATAATTTATAAAAAATTAAGTTTACGTTTAGAAGTTGTGAAAGTCCTCAGTATTCACTCCTCTTGTCAGGACAAGCCTGTAATGAGAGTCGTGAGCAATTGTTACCCAGCAGGGTATTCGAGCATGAAACATCCCTGGACTTAAAACAAATGTGTAAAATATTCAGTGCAAAAAGTGCTCAAATATGTTTGTTTGTTTTTATATACTTTTTAAAAAAATTTTTTATATGTATGTGTGGGTTATAAAACTTAATTTGTTTAGAAATCAGCACCATATTCACACCCAATGTGCAATAATCAATTAAACAAAACCTCCGATGAGATCAAACATTTAAATACAGAATCTGAAAAATTCTTATAAGTTCCCCTAGCATCCGCTATTTCAAAATCATTTGAAAAAACTTTCCATAAAAGAGAAAAGCACAACAGTCTGTACTTATCTGTACGTAACATCGATAAGGAACTGTTAAATATAAAAAAAATCCTTGCTCAGCAGAGCTCCGTTTCAGGTATATAATCCCCTTCCTCAGGAGCAAACGCTGGATGCAGGCAAAGCAGTCATAAGGGGAAAATCAAGCGTGTGTAATCCTAAATCAAGATGGTGCTTCAGCGTCCTGGATTGGTAGCATGGAATGTTGCTACTCTTTGGGTTTTGGCCAGGTACCATTGACCTGGTGAGAACGGGCTACTGGGCTTGATTGATCTGCCCTAGAAAGGCTATTCTTATGTTCTATGTCTACACTGATCAGTGCACAAGTTCTGCCTTCTTCAAATTTGCTTATGATTAACTTATCACATCAGTGGGCAAGACTTTCTTGTTACATTTGCATTAGAAGAATATAATTATCAACCTGCTCCAAATTGACTCCCCCAGTCATTAGTAGCAGTATAGAAGCTTTCCATAAACAATAAACCCTTTACTGGGGCAGAAGCTTTGGAGGGCAGTTCTCTTGGATCTGTTAATATGGACTTTTGTCCTCAATGCTTATGCCTTAGTAAATATTAGTCTGTCAGTGCTAGCAGCTATGTGTGGTCTCTTTACCTGTTGCAGGGATTTTCAACCCAGTCCTTTGGACACACCCTTTTGGTTTTTCAGGATATGCACAATGACAAGGTACAAGCGGAATAGAAATCACTAATGTAATGTAATGTAATGTATAAGAGATTTGCTTGAAAACCAGAGGACTACCTGAATTGGAAATGGTTTTTAAGGGTGATGATGCAGAGGAACTGAAAGAAATCTCAATGAATCTGGAAGATGTACTAAGCCAAATTGACAAATTAAAAAGTAATAAATCGCCTGGACTGGATGGTATACCTCCCAGGATACAAAAAGAACTCAAACAAGAAATTGCTGACCTGCTATTAGTTATCTGTAACCTGTTGCTAAAATTGTCTGTAGTACCTGAAAATTGGAGAGTAGCCAATGTTAGCTGATTTTTAAAAAGGGTTCCAGGGGAGATCAGGAAATTACAGACCAGTAAGCCTGACTTCAGTGCTGGGCAAAATGATGGAAATAATTATAAAAAATAAAATTGTGGAAACATAGACAAACATGATTTAATGAGACATTAGCGTCAGAATGGGTTCAGCCGAGGGAGATTTTGCCTCACCAATTTGCTTGACTTTGAAGGTGTGAATAAACATGTGGATAAAGGTGAGCCGGTTGATGTAGTTTATCTAGATTTTCAGACAGCTTTTGATAAAGTTCCTCATGAGAGGCTCCTGAGAAAATTAGAGTCATGGGATAAGTGGCAAAGTTCATTTGTGGATTAGGAATTAGTTATCGGATAAAAAACAGGGAAGGGTTAAATCAGTGGTCTCAAACTCAAACCCTTTGCAGGGCCACATTTTGCATTTGTGGGTACTTGGAGGGCCTCAGAAAAAAATAGTTAATGTCTTATTAAAGAAATGACAATTTTGCATGAGGTAAAACTCTTTATAGTTTATAAATCTTTCATTTTGGCTAAGTCTTGATAATAATATTGTTATTTATAGCTAAAGAGACACATGATCAAGAAACTGTTTTATTTTACTTTTGTGATTATGATTAACATACCAAGGGCCTCAAAATAGTACCTAACGGGCCGCATGTGGCCCCCAGGCTGCGGGTTTGAGACCACTGGGTTAGATGGTAATTTTTCTCAATGGAAGAGAGTAAACAGTGGCGTGCCGCAAGGATCTATACTGGGACCGGTGCTATTTAACTTATTTATAAATGATCTGGAAATTGGAATGACGAGTGAGGTGATAAATTTACAGATGACACTAAGCTGTTCAAAGTTGTTAAAATGCATGCAGATTGTGAAAAATTGCAGGCAGACCTTTGGAAATTGGAAGACTGGGCATCCAAGTGGCAGATGAAATTCAATGTGAACAAATGCAAAGTGATGCACATTGAGATGCACAGTTACCAGATGCTAGGGTCCACCTTGGGGGTTAGTGCCCAAGAAAAGGATCCGAGTGTCATCGTAGACAATACGATGAAACCTGCCCAATGTTTGGCGGCGGCCATAAAAGCAAACAGGATGCTAGGAATTATTAATACAGGGATGGTTAAGAAGACTAAAAATGTTATTATGCCCCTATATCGCTCCATGGTGCTACCTCACCTGGAGTATTGCATTAAATTCTAATCTCCTTATCTCAAGAGCACTAAAAAAGGTTCAAAGAAGAACGACCAAGATGATGAAGGAGATGGAACTCTTCTCATGAGGAAACACTAAAAAGGTTAGGGCTCTTCAACTTGGAAACAAGAAGGCTGAGGTGAGATATGATTAAAGTCTACAAAATCCTGAGTGGAGTAGAATGGGTACAAGTGAATCGATTTTTCACTGTCAAAAATTACAAAGACTAGGGGACACTTGATGAAGTTACAATTTTATCATGACTGTTTAAAAATAATACTAAATACAGATTGATAATTAAATTCTGAATTCATGCATATTGATTTCAGTGCAGTGGTATACGCCAGACTCCAGTCTCAAGGTGGCTAGGGCCATGATCCAGCTATATTCTCTCTCCTCCGAGGAGCTGGAGAAGCTACACTAGCCTAATGTGGATGCACTGGTAGCTGCTGTCATCAAGAAGACTACTCTCCTTGTGGAGGGTGGCATTGCCTTGCAAGATGTTCACGATAGGAAGCTAAAGTCCACCCTGAAGCTTTCCTTCGAGGTCACAGCTTTATCTCTATAGGTTGCAATCTGTAGTTTTTACACTGTGAGTGTGTACTTTGGTTGGGTACAAAAAGTGGTGGATTCTCTGGAGGAATTAGAATCCTCTCAGCTGCCTCCTTTTCCAAACATGGAGTTGGGGCTTGCCTATTTGGTGGATTCCCTGTTTGATCTGGTATATGCATCTGCTATGAAAAATGGCTTTGGCCGTCATGGCTCATCATTCCCCATGGCTTCACCATTGGGCGGTGTCCAATATGGCCAGAAAGATCAAACTTCTGTCTCAGGTCCGTCTGTAATTGAGAGATCTGCAGTCGTGTGCCAGGGATTATGTCCAAGTTCTTGGTTCCATGGCAGCATCCCTGGAGGTAGTCCCGTGGGAGCATACTCACGTAAGACCATTGTAGCGGTCAGTTCTCTCTTGCTGGTTCCTGGTATCTCAGGACTACAGTGGCCAACTCTGTTGGCCAACTCATCCCAGCCAATCTCAGTCATGGGATACCCTTAAAGTCGCTGTCATGGAAGGTGGTGATAATTGATGCCAGTTTTCTGAGCTGGGGAGCTCATTGTTGCTATCTCGCGTCTCAGGGGAAATGGAGCAGGACAGAGGCAATGTGGCCCATAAATCATCTGGAGTTGAGGGCAATACGGCTGGCCCTGTTCACCTTTCAGAAGTTGATTGGGGGGAAGCTAGTCTGTGTGCTGTTGGCCTACATCAACAGGCAGAGAGGCACTCGCAGCAAAAGAGTTGCAACATTTCATTCTTCTACTACTGATCAGTTCTGTAGCACTACTGGACATACATAGTTCTGTACATCAAAACACAGAAGAGACGGTCCTTGCTCAAAAGAGCTTACAAACGGGACAAGAAGGTGCATCAATACACTGCTCAGGTGGGGAATTACAGAGAAAATAATAACAGATATTGGTGCTTAGAAGTTGGGTTGGAGTTTGGAATTGAAAGCAGCTTCGAAGAACTGGACTTTGAGTCTGGATTTGAATACTGCCAGAGACAGAGCCTGACGTATCGAGTCGGGTAGTTTGTTCCAGGCATATGGTACAGAAAGGTATAGAAATATGATGTTATGTTATGGTGTCTGGAGCTAGATGTAGAGACTTATCTGATGAGCGGAGTGCCCAAAGGGCAGTGTGGGGAGAGAAGAGAGATACTGAGGACCTGCACTTGTAGGTCAGTAAGAGGAGTTTGAACTGTATTCAGAAACAGATAGGGAGCCAATTAAATGACTTGAAGAGAGGGGTAATGTGGGCACAGTGACTATCGGAATATGAGACATGCAGCAGAATTCCGAACAGATTGAAAGGGAAAGAAATGGTTTAACGGAAGGCGAGTGAGAAGCAGGTTTCATAGTTTATTAAAATTTTGATTGAACGCTAAACATAGAATTCAAAGTGTTGTACCTTAAAATAAATGGGGGCATTAATATTAAAACAAACATGAATTAGTATAAAACCATTTACATATGGGTATGGGATATAAAACCAAGAGGAAAGGGGGAGAACTCCATTAATTAAAGAAAAGAGAACAAAAAAAGATATAACATCAAGGAGGGGAGGTAGGTAAGTTAAAAAGTGATAAAATATCCAAATGGTGACTCACTCATAAGCATCTTTAAAGAAAAACCATTTGAAATTGCCCTTATATTTATCTAGATTTTTTCTGCTCTAATATGTAATGGAAGGGAATTCCAAATAGTAGCAGCTGTAATTGAAAAAAAATGAAAGTGTGGCATGTCCCAATAATTTTTAATGAGGGGATATAAGAGTATGTTCTGAAGCAGATCTTAAGAGTTCTAGAAGGCTCATATGGAATCAGGAGTCTATTAATAAATGCCGGCTCATTGGACTTTAAAGATTTGAAAGTAAGAAGAGCAATTTTGTACGTAATTCGATAAGCAATGGTTGCAGTAGTCTAGGTTTTCAAGTTTTATTAAAATTTTGATTCAGTCGCAATATCATAATTTCAAAGCGATTTACAAATAAATGAAGGGGTCCATCCTGTTTAAAATACATTAAATAGGTGATGAGGGTCTTGACAGTGCGCTCAGAAAGGTAATCCTCGGAGACGTACTCAAACAGATAGATTAAAATCTGACAAGTCTCCGGGCTCAGACGGAATCCACCCGAGAACACTGAAAGAGCTCAGAGATGAAATAGCGGAGTTCCTACAGCAGATATGCAACCTATCCTTGCAAACAGGGGTAGTCCCGGAGGACTGGAGGATAGCAAATGTTACACCCATCTTCAAAAAAGGATCCAGAGGCGACCTGGGGAACTACAGACCAGTGAGCTTAACCTCAGTTCTGGGGAAGATGGCCGAATCATTAATCAAGGACAGTATCAATGGGCATATAGAAAGAAGTAATCTAATGAGAGCTAGCCAGCATGGTTTCTGTAAAGGAAGATCATGCCAAACAAACCTACTGCACTTTGAGGGGATAACAAACAATTGGACAAAGGTGACCCCATAGACATCATATATCTGGACTTCCAAAAAGCCTTCGACAAGCTACCCCACGAGTGCCTATTAACCCTTTCAGGACCAAGGGACATATTTGTCCCATAACTTTAAAATCCTATAAATTTTGATTGGGATAGTCTACAGTTCTAAATTTGATATGTACGGATTCCATATGATACTGCCTTTATGTAAACAAACTGGTTCCGACATTCATTCATTAGTGTCGTTGCTAGATCGACGAGAAGATTCACTTGCCACACTGTCCATAAGCCAGAAGTGTGATTTTTTTAAATAAAAATAATGATATTTCACAAAAAAAATCAATTTTTTGGCATCTGCAAGCCCTTTTTACCATAAAAAATGTTGTCAAAACCACAAAAATTGGCCTACGATCCTTATGGTCCTGAAAGGGTTAAGGAAACTGTGGAACCACGGGGTGGAAGGGGATGTGCACAGATGGATCAGAAATTGGCTGGCAGACAGGAAGCAGAGGGTAGGAGTAAAGGGCCACTACTCTGACTGGAAAGGGGTCAAGAGTGGCGTCCCGCAGGAGTCAGTGCTGTAACTGCTGCTGTTCAATATATTTATTAATGACCTGGAAACAGGGATGAAATGCGAAGTTATAAAATTCGCGGATGACACGAAACTCTCCAGTAGGGTTAGAACTGTTGAGGAATGTAAAGAACTGCAAAGGGATCTGAACAAGCTGAGTGATTGGGCAAATAGATGGCAGATGAGCTTCAATGTAGAGAAATGTAAGGTCTTGCACATAGGGAAAGGAAATCCGATGTACAACTACACGATGGGGGGGATGGTATTGGGGGAAGGCAACCTTGAAAAGGACTTGGGGGTCTTGGTGGATAAAACAATGAAGCCGGCGGCACAATGTGCAGCGGCCTCCAAGAAGGCGAACAGAATGTTGGGCATTATCAAAAAAGGTATCACTACCAGAACCAAGGAAGTTATCCTGCCGCTGTATCGGGCGATGGTGCGCCCACATCTGGAGTACTGCGCTCAATACTGGTCGGCGTACCTTAAGAAGGATATGGCGATACTGGAGAGGGTTCAGAGAAGAGCAACAAAAATGATAAAAGGCATGGAAAACCTTTCATATGCTGAGAGGCTGGAGAGGCTGGGGCTCTTTTCCTTGGAAAAGTGGAGACTTAGAGGGGGCATAATAGAAATTTACAAGATCATAAGGGTATAGACAAGGTAGAGAGGGACAGATTCTTCAGACTGGTGGGGGCAACAATAAAAAGAGGGCACTTGAAGAAATTGAAGGGAGACAGATTCAGAACAAATGCTAGGAAGTTCTTCTTCACTCAGAGGGTGGTGGACACCTGGAACGCGCTTCCAGAGGAGGTGGTAGAGCAGAGTACAATTTTGGGGTTCAAAACGGGATTGGACGAATTCCTGAAGGAAAGGGGGTATGGTTAGAGGGATATTATACAAGGCAAAAAGTTTTAAGTAAAAGATCACTAACAGATCTTTGACTAGGAGGGCCTCCGCGGGAGCGGGCTGCTGGGCACGATGGACCTCTGGTCTGACTCGGCAGAGGCGATGCTTATGTTCTTATGGGTCTGGTTTTTGTGATATTGTAGAGAGATATTCTTTGATCAAGGTTCATAGCTTAACTATTCGTTGACAAGGTTCATAGCGTAACTATTCGTTGAGTGAAAAATAATTTCTTTTCTCCTATTTATTTGAAAAGTATTACCATGTAACTTCATGGTGTGTCCCTTAGTCTTTTGTACTTTTTGAAGGGAAAATAGGTGAGAAACCACATACATGTTCCATTCAGGATTTTATAGATCTCTGTAATATCCCCACTTCGCATTTTCTTCTCTGGGCTGAAGAGACCTAACCTCTTTAGCCTTTCTTCACATGATGAGTTCATCTCCTTAATCATTTCTAATTCCACAATAAATATCTTAGATTGATGGATTTTATAGATCTCTGTAATGTCCCCACTTCGCAGTTTCTTCTCCGGGCTGAAGAGACCTAGCTATTCTTAACTCATTGATTCCAATATTCTATCTATTGTAGCTCACTGAAAATGGTCAGCCCATCTCATTTGTAAACCGCATAGAACCGAAAAACGTTTGCGGTATATAAATAAAAATTTATGTTATGTTAACCTCTTTAGCCTTTCTTCACATAATGAGTTCATCTCCTTAATCATTGTGGTCACTCTTCTGTGAACCATTTCTAATTCCACAATAAATAAATAAATATAGATATATCTATATCTATGTACTGTATATCTATATATGTTTCTTAGATTGCTGTTGGTTCTTCCACATGGTTGCCATATCTAAACCCACCTCCATTTTTTTTTTTTTTTTGGAGATGTGGCAACCAGGCAGAAGAACCATCAGCAATCTGAGATACACAGATGATACTGCCATGCTGGCAGAGAGTGAGAAGGACCTCAAGAAGTTAATCCTGAAACTGAAAGAAGACAGAAGATGGGACTTTACCTGAACATCAAGAAGACCAAAATCATGACTACTGCCAACAAGAAAGTCCACATTCTGCAACGAAGAAATAGAAGTGGTTAACAGCTTTGTTTTCCTTGGGTCCCTCATTGATCACAGTGGCGGTTTGACAACAGATCAAGCGTCAGCACTGGGGTGTGCAACCATGTTGAGCATGGACCAAATATGGAAGTGCAAGGATGTCTATCACCATCAAACAAAGACTGATCACGCCATTATGTTCCTAGTTGCAACATACGGATGCAAGACATTGAACACTCACGAAAGCAGATAGAAGAAAAATCGATGCCTTTGAGCTGTGGTGCTGGAGAAGACTTCTACGAATCCCATGGTCAGCTAGAATCACCAACAAAAATGTTCTTGATCATATAAACCCAGAGTAGTCCCTGGAAGGCAAGATTACCAGACAGAAACTAACCTATTTTGGACATGTGATGAGGGCAAATTCACTAGAAAAGAAGATGCTACTCAGAATGGTCAGTTTGCAGGGGAGATCAAAGGCCCGTTGGCTGGATACCATCAGAAATGACACGGAAATGAACATCAAGCAATTGAAAAAAGCCATGGAAAACAGGGAAGCATGGCGAAGACTAGCCTACAGAGTATCCAAGGGTCGGACACGACTGAATGGATAGGAGGAGTAGTACTCTAGGTAAAATCACTCCGTGGAGCAATACAGAGAAATTATAATAGTCTTTGACTTTCTATTCCTTTCCTCATAATTCCTAACATCTGTCTGCTTTTCTGGCCACTACTGTATGCCAAGCAGATTGATTTCAACATACTGTCCATGATGACACCTAGATCTTTCTTGAATGATTCCATAAACCACGTAGTCTGTCTGCTATTACTGTATGTGTTGAAATGCCAAGCTGCTAGGATTAACATTTGATTACAGGTTGACGGAGGGGTACAGTTAAAGCTCGGATTGCTTATTGTACAAAATGAGAAATAAGTTCATAAGTTAGTAATTTAACATTACTACTAATACTACTTCATAGCGCTACCAGGTATATGCAGCGCTGTACATCAGACATGGAATAGACAGTCCCTGCTTGAAAGAGCTTACGAAATAGTTAAGACAAATTGGACAAAAAGGTGCATCTATACACAGTGTTCAGGTGGAGAATTACAGAGGGAATGAAAGATGGATGGGTGCTTATCAGAAGGGTTGAAGTTAAGAATGGAAAGCAGTTAAATTGAAATTGACTGACCTAAAAAAAATTCCTGTCCAGTTGTGATGCGTGTATACTGTATGTACTTGTATTGCAAGACATTGCTTGTATATTAAGTTAAAATTTAATAAAATGTTTTGCTTGTCTTGCAAAACACTTGCAAACCAAGTTACTTGCAATCCAAGGTTTTACTGTGTTTTAAAAGGCAGTAAGTTTAGTGCTGTTTCATGGTTGCTAGCAGACTATTTAAAGAGACCATCAGAAAGAGTACTTGACAGAAATACATTAACTGCATTGCCTGCTTTCAGAAATGCTGAGTATTCTGTGGTCTGTTAATGAGAAATGTAAAGTATTACATGTGGGAAACAGAAACCCGAGGTACAACTATACGACGGGAGAGTTGTTATTAAATGAGAGTGCCCAAGAAAGGGACTTGTGGGTAATGGTGGACATGACAATGAAGCCAACAGCACAGTGCGCAGTAGCTGCTAAGAAGGCAAACAGAATGCTAGGCATAATCAAGAAGGGTATTACAACCAGAACGAAAGAAGTTATCCTGCCGTTATATCGGGCGATGGTGCGTCTGCATCAGGAGTACTGCGTCCAATATTGGTCGCCGTACCTTAAGAAGGATATGGCGTTACTCGAGAGAGTTCAGAGGAGAGCAACATGTCTGATAAAAGGTATGGAAAACCTTTCATACGCTGAGAGATTGGAGAAACTGGGTCTCTTTTCCCTGGAGAAGAGGAGACTTAGAGGGGATATGATAGAGACTTACAAGATCATGAAGGGCATAGAGAGAGTGGAGAGGGACAGATTCTTCAAACTTTCAAAAAATAAAAGAACAAGAGGACATTCGGAAAAGTTGAAAGGGGACAGATTCAAAACGAATGCTAGGAAGTTCTTCTTTACCCAGTGTGTGGTGGACACCTGGAATGCACTTCCAGAGGGCGTAATAGGGCAGAGTACAGTACTGGGGTTCAAAAAAGGATTGGACAATTTCCTGCTGGAAAAGGGGATAGAAGGGTATAGATAGAGGATTACTACACAAGTCCTGGACCTGTTGGGCCGCCGCGTGAGCAGATTGCTGGGCACGATTGACCTCAGGTCTGACCCAGCAGAGGCATTGCTTATGTTCTTACGGGAAAGGCAGGATTTGTCAACAATTATAGAGCTAGTTGCCTTTTCTCTCTGTAGTTCATACTTATTTATTGATTCGTTAGTTTATAATTTAGATGGCTATTTGAGGTTCTTCACAATGGATAGAGCAGTTAGCTGAGAATGACCATCCTTAATGATGCTCTGTTCAAGATTAGCCACATAGATCAAAGAATGTAACTGCTATGTAAATAACTAAATCAATCAAAGTGGCTTTTTTTTTTTCTTTTTTCAAAGCGGGGTTTTTTATTGGAAAACTGGTCTTTATAGAATGTGCTGTCCCCTATATTACCCAAACCGCTAATTTCAGAATCGTTCATATTAGTACCACAGATGAGTACCAGGGATCCCTCCATCCCCCCCCCCCCCAACTCTTACTTAGAATCCCTATTTGTTTCCTTTACATGTAGAGAAATTGTTCAGCTGAAATTTCAGGGAGGGCAGATCACATTGTGCCACTGGGTATTTTTAAAGCTGCTCTGCTGTTGGTTGGAGCTTCACTGTGTATTTAGTACTGCTATAGAAATATGTTGCATTAGTACACTTCTCCCTCCGAATCTGCGGATTTGGTTATTTGCAATTTTTAAATTTTTATTTATTTATTTTTTAAAAAAAAAGCTAATTCTGGACCTTCCCTGCCTCCCTCCCGGCATCCCAGACCTTACCTGGTGGTCTAGCGGGCTTTCGGGGAAGGACGATCTTCCTACGCTCCTTTCCTATGCAGATCGCTCATAGAAAATGGCTGCGGGGAGTTCCCATCGTAGTCTCAAGAGACTATGGGAACTCACAGGAGCAAGACTTTTCACCGCTTCCACGGGGCGGTGAAAGGTCTTGTCCCCATTCCTGCGGTAAACCAGTTGCACATGTCCCCATTACTGCGGATTTACTGCGGTGGCCACGGTTTACCGCGGTAAATGTTCCCCGTGTCGTTCTCTAGTTGAGGGGCACCGTCTGCTGCTACTATAGTGCTCTGTGTGGTCTGATTTTTATTTACCTAGTTCATACATTTTAAGTCCTAACAGGATGCACATGGATTCCGTGTGCTGCATTAAATTGTCTTGCTTTTGTGTTCTCAGTTGATGCATTTGCTAAGCTAAAACGCTGTAACCTTGGCTTTACACGTGTTGAAGGTCAGCCACTATGAAAGTGTAATTACAACTTGAAAATTTATGTTGTACACAATTGACTCTTTCTCTTCATTTTGTAGGGTGGCCTTGTCCTCCACAGAGTGTTACATCGTGCATGAAATCTACAACGGCGAGAATGCACAGGACCAGTTTGAATATGAGCTGGAGCAGGCTTTGGAAGCTCAATATAAATACATAATTATTGAGCCCACGCGCATTGGTGATGAGACGGCCCGCTGGATCACTGTAGGGAACTGCCTGCATAAGACCGCTGTCCTATCTGGCACTGCCTGTCTCTTCACCCCACTGGCACTTCCATCAGAGTATTTTCACTACGTATCCTTGCCAGCTGGCATGCTAAGTGTGGCCTGCTCTGCCCTCTATGGGATATCCTGGCAGTTTGATCCCTGCTGTAAGTACCAAGTGGAGTACGATGCCCATAAACTTTCCCGGCTGCCTCTACACACGCTTACTTCTTCGACACCCGTGGTTCTGGTGAGAAAGGATGACGTTCACAGAAAGAGACTCCATAACACAATAGCACTCGCTGCCCTGGCATACTGTGCCAAGAAGATTTACGAACTTTACGCTGTATGATTTCAGGAGGAGGCAAAGGACGCGTGTATGAGCAGCAGTAACACTTTTGTTCCTTTGAAAAGCAATGGAGACGGAGAGTTTGGTTAAGAGATATATTGGGTATTTTAAAATAATTCATCTTACTGCTGCACTGAGTTTTTTTTCAGCTTTTCATACACTTGAGGTGTTGCTCTGCAGTGATCGGAGACCTGTATTAGATGGTGGAAGTTTTATTGCAAAAATGGAATGTTGGCACAAGAAAAATGGTGTGTTGAAACTTTTTTAAAACGTTATGTTATTCATTGTACTATATAAAACCAGCCAGAAGTCATCATGACCATTAAAAATGAGGAAATTTCCAAACATCCTTGGTTTTTTTTGGGGGGTAAATATACCTTCTTTTGTGGTACTCTTTAGAGAACCTAAGATGAAAAGGCACATTTTGTTGACTTTAAATTCTTTCTTGTTGAGGCTTGAAAACCATTATCCAAACCATCATGGGGTCACATGGCTGAAATCGTAAGGGCTGGGAGTTGTTCAGTTTAGATCTCTTGTGACAGAATAGAGCCATCTGTGCCAGGTTCACATGGCTGTACCGCATAAGCCCAGCACCGGTTTACTGGAGCTCTGAAGAATTCACAAAGAGCTTAGCAATGGGTTCTGCTCGTCAGTTTCTTCCCTTTCTCTGGGCACCTCTCCTCCTTGGGTCTGATCTGGAGCAAATATTGGGCCATGTAGGGTGTCTTAGACATGAAACAAGGCACCCTGCGTGATTCATTTCTTCTGTTTGGAGCCCAGAAATGATCCTGGGTTGCAGGAGAGATGCATAGCCTTTGTAAACTAGGTCTAGTATTACCGATTGTGCTGTTTTCATGAATTTGGAAAAGGAGTGTAAATGTTATCTGTTTCAGGTACATGTCAGTAAATATATTTTAATAGTCCCCCATTTTGTTGCGATACAATGCTGTCTTTATTTTGCTTTTTATCACAACTTAAAAGTGTTGAAACAGTGCACTAGAAATGTCATTCACTGCATGCACTTTTCCTTGCTTTGCTTAGTAAGAGCAGAGCAATCTTTTGCTGTGAATAATATCACCATCACTGGCTTGATGCACACCTGGAGGGGGGAAAAATTATGTTCTGGGATTCAGTTTTTTTTTTTTTTTTTTCATTTCTAGTTGACTGTACAGTTTTTTGAGCCTCTGCATTTCTCACTATTTCAGTGTCTCTGAATGTATGTTTTCTTGGAACAGCTGGCCAAGTTTTCTGGAATGTCTTTTTTTTTTTTTTTTTTTGAAAATATATTTATTAAAGGATCAATGCATACGAGAATATACAGAGTATGACCATACAATAGGGACATCATGTACAATAATCAAAGGTGCAGGCAAAGAATGAACAAACATGAGTAAATCCACAACATATCAACTCCCATGCAGATCCAATTTTGAAATGAAACCCTCCCCTCCAACCCCTCCCCCCCCCACCCTGTGCACCCGGGATCTCTAACCAGCCCTAAAAGGAGCTCCAATAATCCAAATAGGTTCTAGATTTCCAGCTCGCTGCCCCCCGGCGATGCTGCCGTTCTCACCCAGCCATCAGAGACATATGAGCCCGCCACTGTTGGCCGCGTTGTACAAATCCAGTGGCGAAGAATTAGTTTCTTTGTGATTCCTAAGGCCACTAAAAGAAAGCGCTGTCCAGGGTCGCTAACACCCGCTTCCACCAGGGGACCTGTGACACCCAACAGCAACGTTTTGTAAGACCAGTCTATAGATAGTCCTATAACGTTTTCCAGCTCCCGAAGCACAGAAATCCACAGGGGCCCTACATGTGAACATTCCAAAAAGTGATGTACCAAGGTGTCCCGACGAGCCGGACATCTGGGGCAGCAGTCATCAGGCCATAGCCCCATCTTTCGTCCCTTACATCTCGTTAAATAAGATTGGTGCAGAATCTGCAGATGTACTTCCCTCAAACTCACATTAGGGGAGGCAGAGGCACATTCCTGAAAACACCGAACTAATTCGTCAGCAGTGACCTGCTCTCCCAATGCTGAAGTCCAATCCGTTGCCATAGCATCAAGAAACCTATCAGACCGTCTTTCCCTCCCCACTTTATACCACTCCGAGAGCGTGTTAAAGTCAGATGGGGCGGACAAAAACTGGTGATCCAAGGAAGTGAAAGTGGGCAAGCTGCCCTCTGGCGAACGGAGCGCCAAACAATAACTACGCATCTGCAGGTATGCAAACATAGACCCTGCGGTCCAACCCCAGCGGTCCCGACATGCCAGAAAAGAGGGAACCGATCCTGACCCCACTTCAACAACCTGCCCCACAAAGCGACACCCAGACGTCCGAACTGAGGCAAAAAATGCGTGCAACAAACCAGCAGGAAACTTAGGATTACCCACCAATTCCGTAAAAGGCGAAGGACCCACCGCGCCCCCCAAGGAAGACCGCCACCAGCTCCAGGCCATTCGTAAGGGTCGAAGCATAGAAGGGCAGGGTCCCGCCCCATGCCACAGGAGGTTAAAAACTGACACCGGAGCTGACAAAATGTACCAGAATCCAACCGGGGCAAACTTGGCAACTCCCGTATATAATTCATGCACCCATCTCAACAAAGCAGCCACATTGTAAAGACGCAAATCGGGCAAGTTCACACCACCGTGCTCTCGCCCCCTAATCAGTTTGTTATAGCCAATTTCCACCCGGCGGGAGCGCCATACAAAGGACGAAACGACCCCCCGATAAGCCTGCACATCTTTCTGTTTAACCCAAAGGGGCACCATTTGTAGTGGGTACAGGAGTTTCGGCAAAAGGACCATTTTAATAAGGGCAACGCGTCCCGGGGCGAGAGGGGGAAACTCCATCCATCTCCTACATAGAGCTCAGACTGTATCTAATTTATCAAGTACATTCTTCCGATATACCACCCCCGGATCCGCATGCAGATATATTCCCAGATATTTGAGCGTACCCTTAGACCATTGCAACGGAAAGGAAGAATCATGCCGCAAAACACACGGGGGGCGGACCACCAGAGTTAATTCGCAACCCAGAAAAGGCTCCAAACCTCCGTATAAGATCAATTAAACGAGGAACCCCCTCTTCAGCATCTCCCAGAAAGATGAGCATGTCATCCGCAAACAAATTAATTTTAAATTCTTGGGAACCCAACCAAATACCACGCAAGTCGGGGCTCTGACGGAGCTTAGCCGCAAGAGGCTCTAGAGCCAAGACAAAAAGCATCGGAGAGAGGGGACAGCCCTGGCGCGTCCCCCTCTCGAGTTCAAAAGAAGAGGTAAGCTCCCCGTTAATCAGGATTTGGGCCGTAGGATGAGCGTATAATGATCGAATCCCAGTCAGAAAGCTCCCCATAATGCCGAACTGAGGAAGAACCCAAAAAAGATAATCCCATAACACTTTATCGAACACTTTTTCCGCGTCTAGACTGACTATAAGGGCATTCCTCTGTCCCGGGTGTTGCCCAACAAGGTCAGGATTCTGAAGCACCGAAAGCGCCCTCAGCACATTAGCAGATGAATAGCGGCCCGGCACAAAACCTGCCTGGTCCGAATGAATTAAATTGGGCAAAACCCGACCCAGGCGAGCCGCCATAATAGCAGCAAACAACTTGATATCTTGATTGAGCAGAGAAATAGGTCTATAGGATCCCAGCTGATCTTCCGCTCGACCCGGTTTCGGTAGAACCACAATATTAGCGTGAGTTAGTCTATGCGGAGGCAGTTCACCTCTACTAAGAGCCCCACACAGGGCCTGAAAGGGGCCCACCACTCGTATCCCCAACAACTTATAATATTCAGAACCCAGTCCGTCAGGCCCAGGGGCTTTAGCCAATTTTAAGGCCCGAATAGCTTGTTGAATCTCCAACCCTCGCACCGGGGCATTTAACACCTCCTGCTGCTCATGTCCCAGGGACGGAAGCTGTAGGTCTTTAAAGAAAGACGTCCTCTGTTCTGTGTCACAGGTCCCCTTATCATATAGAGCCCTATAGTAGTTAACAAAACTCTGCTGTATCCCAGCTTGGGCAGTGATCTCTCTACCATCAGGCGCCCGAATCTTTGAAATTATTTGCTTCGGAGCCCTGGAGGTAGCCAAAGATGCAAGCAGTTTCCCCGCTTTGTTACCCCAGCGGTGGAGGCGATAGCCTAGAACTCGTTGGGTATGGCGGTATATAAGAATAAAATTATTATTATTATTATTATTTATACAATCTGATATCTCTGAGGGCTCTTTCCGCCAATAAGTCATTAATTTGCCTACGTAGGTCAAAATATTGAGATCGAGCTGCCGTGGCACCTGGAGCATGTAAGCTCCCATGCAGCGCGGCCAAACGTTGTGTTAAGTCCAATAGTGTCTTATCTTGGGCTCTGCGCTTGCGGGCAGTATACTCTATAATTTTACCCCGCAAGACCGCCTTGCTCGCCTCCCAAAACACCACCTCTGATACATCAGAAGCAGGGTTGTCGTTCACAAAGAAATCCCATTGTTGTTCCAGGAAATCTTTAAACTCATCATCTTCATATAACGTGGGATTCATACGCCAACTGGTAGTCGACCCCTGGGGCCCCGGCCTATCAATGAGCTCCAGCCAAACCAAGTGGTGATCTGACAAAACACCGTCTTCAATCACCACTCGTGGAATACCTGCCAGCAGAGAAGGAGCCACCAACAGGTAGTCCAAACGACTATGAATATCATGCACTAGACTCGAGAGTGAAAAGTGAAGTCAGATTCAGTAGGATGCAGTGTGCGCCAGACATCAATCAGACCCAGTTGGTGCATCACAAAGTTCACCCCCTTGTGATCGCCTCCTTTCAATCGGGGCTTAGGCGGCTTGCAATCAACAAGTGGGTCTGCAGTGATGTTAAAGTCCCCACCTAGTACCAATTGGTATTCAGAAAAAGGCGTCAGAGCCGCTACTAATACAGAAAAAAATCTATGAGAGTATACATTAGGTGCATAAAGAGAACAAAACACATATTTCTTCCCCAAAAAAAACTCCTGCCCAGATCACATATCGCCCCTCAGGGTCCTGTATTACTTTGTGCATAGTACAAGGATGCTTTTTATGAAAGAGGAGAGCAACACCTCGCTGTCTGGAGTTATAGGAAGCAAAAGCTACTTCCCCTACCCACTCCCTCTTCAGTTTAACATGTTCTGTCACGCTGAGGTGCGTCTCCTGAAGCATTAAAACATCTACTTTTAATTTCTTACAGTATTGAAATAATTTGCTGCGCTTCACCGGGGAATGCAAGCCATCAATATTAAAACTGGCAATCTTAACAGAACTCACAATAGCAGTTGGTAAGAAGTAAGTTCCCCCAGAGACAACAGGCCTGTGGGGCAGCAGCGCCGGCCTCCCAGCCAAACCGGCACGCCACCCACTGAAGTATCAGAACATTGCTGGTCAGAGACCCCCGGGTGCTCCCAAGATGCAGCCCACCCTCCCACCCCTCCCCCAACAAAACTTCTTGTTCCTTCAGATAAACCCCCCACCCCCCACAGATATCTCCCTTATCCAGTCCCCCCTTCCGTAACACCTCCCCAACCCATAACCACACTCTCGTCCACACTCTCATAACACCAACCCCAGCAACAAGCAAACACAGATACTCTCACTCCCCTCCCCGAAGCTCCCCCTCCCCCCATCTACCCCCGTAGCCATAAAACAAATACCAGAACTGTCCAGAACCTGCAAAAAAACAAAGATATGTGCAGGGACATATAACTAGAGACATATAACTGGAGACCTGGAAGGACAACAACATAGTTCCCCTCAGAACCAAAAAAAGTTCCCGGGGAGGGGAGGCAGTCCTGCCGTAAAGATCCCTATTGCAGGTGCTCCCCGAGAGGTCCCCTCCAACCAAAAAACAGAATCAAAAAACACAGTCTCTCACAAACAGTCCCACACGCAGAGACCGGAGATATCAGCAGGGACCCCAAGGGGCCTCTCCCCTCGAGATAGAAACATAAAGATGTAAAGGGGAACAACACAGCTCTATCAGGTCCAGATCGTCCAGAAGGTAAAGATCGGTCGAGTCTTCAGAAGAGGCCTACTGGGCGGGAAGGCTCTCGATGAAGCGCTTGAGTTCCTCCGCCTGGGACACTGTGAAGGTGCGATTTTCATGGGTCAGGCGCACCTTAGCTGGATATAAGAAAGCAAATTTTATTCCCCTTGCGATCAGCTGCGAACAATATGGTGTGAAGGTTCTGCGCTGTTCAGCCACCTTAATAGAGAAATCTTGGAAGATCAAAATCTTGGCACCCTCATATTCCAAACGCCGGGACTTCTTAAATAGCTCAAGCAGCCGGGCTTTGATAGCATAATTATGAAAGCGGGCCAGCATAGCTCTCGGTCTACCAGCGCTCTCGTCTCTGTCCCACCCGGTGGACTCATTCCACCACCACTGGGCCCGCATGCTCCGGGAGGCCCAACTCCTTCGGCAGCCACTTCTCCACAATATGGAGGAGCTCAGGGTCCTTAACAGACTCCGGAATTCCGATGATCCGGAGATTCTTCTGTCGGGCTCTATTTTCCTGATCTTCAACTTTCTCCATGAGCTGACCAACTCGAGTTTCCAGCAGGTCTAGCCTCCCGTCTGCTACCCCAGCACGATCCTCCTGGGCCGACACCCTCTGCTCCACGTGCTGCAGCTGAACAGCTTGTCCCGCCAAGGTGTCCTTCAGTTCATCCATAGAGGCATGCAGTTTAGCTAGTTTGTCATCTAGCAACTGTGACAAATGCCTCATGGACACCTGCAGCACATCTTCAGATCGATCCGTCGGGACGTCGGTTTGCGTGCCGGCCATCTTGCACACTGGGCTCCCACACTGCTTCACCGGCCGAGAAACTTTCGGCGGCATGCCCCACGGCCAAAACTGCTTTCTGCGCCTCTCCGAACCGCAACAATGTGCCCCTGCACTAGCGCCTGCACTGGCGATCAAAAAATTAAAGTTTCACCCGACATGGGCGGCAATTAGGGGGGAGAAACCGGGAAGTCGGAGCGGAGCTCTGTGCACGGACGTCCGCTCAGGAACCCGCCATCACGTGACTTCAAGTTTTCTGGAATGTCTTAATCTGGCTATTATACAAGTGTCCACAGATGTGACTGCCAGTGAGCTCTACATGGGATATGCATCACAGCACGTTCTGTTTTATTTCTGCCTCCTGCAGTGATCTTTTCAGCTTACTGTTTTTCAGGTCTCTAATGGGGGAGAACTGCAGTGGAGACGAAGCTTTGAAGAGAGGAAAAGCGGTGCTGCCATAACTGTAGACCTGGTAACGGTGCTACCCCAAGCCCTAATTTGGCACCAGCATGCTCTGAAGGATGGGTTGCCCTGTAGCCACTGCTGTAGTAGGCAGATCTCTGTGGGGCTTAATGGATGTTATCTGGGAGCCATGTTTCTCCAATTGCAAACTAAGGTCTCTGAGAACTGAAGCAGACTGATTTGACATACAAATCCTTTTATGAATTAAGTTCTTTGGTTCTAAATTTATGAGAAGCAAACTTTTCTTGAGAAAAGAGGAAATATGGGTGGTTGTTTTTTTGTATTATACTTTTATATCTGTGGGATCTCCTGTTGGGCCTGATTCTCCTTATTTGTTCCCTGACAAGGGCAGTCCTTTTGCCAAGGGTGAGAGAAATCCACAACTTAACATTACAGGAGCTGCCTAGGACTTTGTATGCTGAAGTGGGGGCTCCTGAGCTGCATCTTTTATTCCACATACTGATGTTATCGGTAAGAACAAATCTTATGGGATCTCAGGTGGTGTTTCACTGACTTCAAGTGTATGTGCCCATGCTAGACGACTTGAAGCAATGCACTTACACAGCTTTGTATGTCAGAAGTTACTTAAAATGATTCATAAGGCTCAGCAGCGGTGAAGCAGAGGAGCATTTTAGTTCAGGACTCTGCAACCTTTCAACATCGAGGAGCCATTTTGTGTGTGTGTCCTGCAAAATGTTTCCAGCATTATAATCATCAAATTGATGTGTCCCCTCTCTGCCCTGCCAAGCGTCATTAATTTGCTTCTCATCCCTGGCAGTCATGCTTCAGTTTGCTCCCTCATCAATAGAAGTGACTCTTAAAACTGCTGCCCCATCTCCGTTTTCTCTTTTACAGACCAGGCCTCCTCTTGCTGGAGCCCATACTGCAAGTGGTGGTGCCAGCACACTGCCTCTCCCCCTGCAGCCTAGGTGTGATATTAATATCGGTACTTGCTTCTTTGCTCTGTGTCTAAAGCTGCTGCATCAGTGCCTGATGGAGCAAGGAAATCATTGTTCCTTGGCCCTAATGGCTCCTCCCTTACTTCTGCCAGCAGGGACACCAAGGAGCGGCTTGCATCCTTTATTTTTAGAAATCTTTTGAAAATTTGGATAATGAAATGGAAAGATATCAACTGTGAGTGAACAGGAGAAAACTAGGAAGAGCAGATAGGCTTTGAGGGTCATTTGCTGTCACATGTGATATGAGTTTAGAAGTACCTTTGGGGTGGTGTCCTTCAGAGTGGAGATTAGCACTAGAGCCTATAGGTGAAAGGCAGGAAGGTATTGCTGGAAGTACATTGAGAGAGACAATATTCATTGCAGTAACCTGGTACAAGGGAAGCATCGCTGCAGCCTCCCATTCTAGAAAACAAAAATCCATTGAGATCATTCAGATTTTACCAACCAGATTGTGAGGAAAATTCTGTAGCACTACCAGAGTATATTTATCCACCACTCCAAGAAGAGGGTATTTGCAGATTCGATGCACAAGGGTCAGATGTCTTCAGTGATTGTGACTATTATGCCATCCCAGCTACCTTCTGTTCAAATGAACTGGTCAGGTCTTTATCTACTGTGTTTATTTATGTCCTATTTTTTCCTCCTCTTGAGATTTAAGGTGGGTTATATAAAATTTAAGAAAGGGTATCACATTGCTTTGGATAGATGAACTTGAAGATCGGCAAGACCTACAAGGTAGCTTGTGAAAGAGAAACAAATGATGGGGGGAACAGGAGTTCTCTGGATACATAAAATTTAAGAGCAGGACAAGTTCCTGGAGGAAAAGTCCATAGTCTGCTGTTGAGACAGATATGGGACTGTAGCTGCTACTATTTGGGTTTTTGCCAGGTACTTGTAACTTGGTTTGGCCTCTGCACAGACAGGATAATGGGCTAAATGGACCATTGATCGGACCCATTAAGGCTATTCTTATGTTAAGACACTGGACTACTGCAGGTAGTGGTGGTACTGGTGGTTTAAATATTGTCCATACCTTTACAATTATAGTTTAGCAGCAGGCTGAAAGTTGCAAGTGCTTCTGTGTTTGTCTGGTTCTAGCTATGGGAGGATGACCTTTGTACATCCGTTGTCTTTCTGTAACTTTTTTTTTTTTTTTTTACATTTTGCTCTTCCTCATACCTTCTACTGCTCCATCTTCTGACTTTAACATTTGAAAACACCACCAGGACTTCACTGCCTCTAATGGAACCTGTGATTGGCTGTTGTAGTCAACACACAAAAAAATAGGGCAGTCTCAAACAAAGTCGGAATTAGACTGGTGTGTATACCAACCAAAGCTCCAAAAAGCCCCACTTTCACAATATAATGGCAGTATTGTATTTTCATGCATTTAACATGTCCACATTAAATGCAGATGTAAAAAAAAATAAAAAAATAAATATATTGTGCCCATTTTTATAGTGTAAAAACACCCTTCCTCCCTGGAGTCTACCTGCTTATGCCGGGGGGAGGCAGGGGGCACTGCTGCTCACTTCAGGCTCCCCCCTTCCATGTGCCAGCTTCTCCCCTCCTTGCAACTTGCTTATTTTGGTAGTCTAGTTCAGCAGGGACTCTCAGAGGCAGCCTTGTGTATCATGGGGTTGAGGGGAGGCTTTCCCCCTCTGATGTAACTTCCTGTGTATGCATCAGAGGAGAAAAGGCCCTCAGATGCTGGAGCAGATTACTAAAGCAAGGAGGGCTGCGGAGAGGGGGTGGGAAAGGGGCAGAGGACTCCAAGGAGGGATAAGCCTAAAAGCAGCAGTTTGGGTTGTTTTTTTTTCAAATAGAACTCTGAACTTTTGAATATTATACTCATGCATATAACATAGGGGCATGTCATTTGTAAAGATGCATATAATGCACATGTTAATGTAAAAATATGGCAATTATATAGTGATCTCCTGCTTTGGCATTTTGGTATCTGCTAATTGGACTTAGGTTGCAGGAAGTGCTTGCTTTTATACCATTCAAAAATGTATTAAAAATAATTTGGTCTTGGATGTTCAGTACTGTTTTTCCTGTCATCAGCAGCAGATAAATGGGTTGTGTCCATCCACCAGCAATCAGTGATAGAGAACATAGGCAACCAGGAAGTATACCATCCTATATGTCACAGCTCAGTACTTTCTTCAGCAGGCGGATGGATGGATTTCTTCCATGGTTCTGGTGATAGCCTTGCTCCAGTGAGCTGGGTGGGGTTCCTGGCATAGTACACCTGGTGGGCCAGGTCAGTTCCCACCCCCTGCTCAGTATCTCTGATGGGTGGTTGGGTCCCCTCCTCCATCATCAGTAAACAATATTAGTCAAGAAGTAGGAGGAAATAGTTTCCCTGTTTTGGTCACTAAAGTTTTAAAGAAAAGCCCAGGGAAAGACAGCTTTGACCTATTCCGGCAGAGTTTTCTGCACTCGGCAGCTTTCATCTTCAGAGACCGGGGCACTGCATGTGGGGAAAGTCCCTTGCTGTTGATTTCGCTGTGCAACTTTGCTTCAGTGTTCCTGCTCTACCAGCAGTGTTAGTGTGCAGTGGTCCATCAACTTCAGTTTTGATCCTTGTGTGGGGCCTATCTTAAGTACAGGTAGGCAGGGGAAGCCATGTGGCTATGACTGTTTGAAAAAAAAAAAAAAATTAAAAAGTGCAAACTGCACAGTGGGCCCAACAAGCCATGTTGTTGGCAGTAGCGTATCTTTTCATGGCGGTAAAGCTTGTTAAACACTGCTTCTGCTGTGGGAAGCGGAGAGCAGTGTCTGGGATTTGCTCCAAATGTTGTTCAATGTTGCGGGACACAGACAAGCCCCATTGATGGTCTACCACTGCTGAGGGCAGTGGGGGAGATAGAGTGAGAGAACTCCTGGTAAGAAACCCAGCGATGTCTTCACTTGCTCCAGCATCTTCAGATGGAGCTTTCCATGGAGGAATCTCCTCTGGGGTATCTGGTCATGAGATGTCAGATGCAGGCACATCTTCTAGGGCTTTGTATCCCAGGGGCGTTTGGAGACTTCTCAGCCTTTCTCCCCAGAGTTTGTGCTTCATCTACAATTAGTCCTTCCTTCTCAAGCAATCCAACCCCTTCATGACACTTTTTCTGCCTCAGACATCCCAGGGGGATACAGTGGCAAAGAAGTGGTCGGGGTTGCTGCCGCAGCCCAGCTAGACTTGTTGAACGCAGGAGACTCCATCTGAGGTCCTGGATGACTATTCAGCAATTAAGGTCCTTTGCAGGGAGTAGTTGCCATCATTCATTGTGAATGCTCTTGGGGGTCCTGAATATTTCCACTCCAGAGTATGACAATCCTGCCTCTGCAAATCCTAAGAAGTCCAGTATGAGACGTCCTTCTAGATCCTTCCCACTCTAAGAGGTCATACAGGAATTGATTACAGCTCAGTGGTCCCCTCTGGATGTGGGCCTTAGTCTCAGAGCGATAGCTTGCTTGCACTCTTTCTCGGAACTAGATAAGTTTAAGTGGCCCAAGGTGAATGCCCTGGTAGCTGTGGTAAGAAAGCCACTGTGCCAGTGGAAGGTGGTGTGGCCTTTAAAGAGACTCATTGTCACCTGTAATCCTCTCAAGCTCTCTTTTCAGGTAGAGGTCTTGCCCCTTCAGGCCACAGTTTGCAATGCCTAGGCAACACATGCATGTCATTCATGGATCCAACAGTTGGCAGAGTCTTCCAACCTCCAAGATCTCCCATTTATTGAGTCAGGCTTGGCTTACTTGGCTGATTATTTTCTATGATTTGGTTATGGCATCAGCTAAACAAATGGCAGTGGTCATTACAGGACATCAGATCGTGTGGTTGTGACACTGAACAGCTGAGCTGGCCTCTAAGTTACGGTTGCTTAAGCTTCCAGTTTCGAGTTGCCTTCTTTTCAGCAAAGACCTGGAGAAACTGGGGGACTCTCAGGACAATCCTCAGGAAGCTGCTGGGTCTTAAGTGATCAGAGAAGCAGTCACAAGGCCTCCAGGATTCCAGGGCATTCTCAGTAGTTGTTCAGTTATGCTCCTGAGAAGGGAGGACTCCTGCTTTGATATTGATAATACTGGGCAGCCAGGAAGCATACTATTCTGTATATCACAGCTCAGTTCTCTCTATCTTCACCTGCAGGTGGATAGACACAACCCATTCATCTGGATTTGTTTGTCGTGTCTAAAGGAAAAAAAAAATTATCAGGTAAGACCTAATTTTATCCTGTCGGTGTGTTGCTGACAGAGCATTTAAGGGTCTGATGTCCCATCTATTTAACATAAGAACAGCTAATCTGTAAAGCCAAAGGGCCATCAAACGCAGTGTATTTGTTTCAACAGTGGCCAGTCTGGTAGGATCCCAAAAAAATAGATCAATTTCTTTTATTTATATCTAGAAATAAATAGTGGCTAATAATAGTTTAATAACTTTTCCGCCGAGAGCTTGTCTAAAAACCCCTTTGAACTCAGCTATACATATGCGTTCATCACACCTTCCTGCAAAAAAAAAAAAAAAAATCTAGTTTGATAGTGTTACAGCCTCTAATTTGTTTTAAAAAAAGTGCTATTGGCTAGCGTCATGGTGTAAAATTCTTGGCAAATATGGCCTTTTCCATAGACAAGTGGTCTCAGTCCTTTTAGGTTTGTGTTTTCCACTCTGAACAGTTGGGAAATCAAAGCTCTGTGTGAATATGTATTTAATAATAATAACTTTATTATGTTCTATACCATCAACTCCCTGTAGAGTTCTAGGCGGTTTAAAGGTAAGAAGCCTGGACATTCAGTGATGAAATACAAATTTGTCAAAAACATCAATGCAGCATATTGTTCTTAATCAAGGAGAATTTTTTTAACAGATAGGAGATCTTAACTAATTTCCTGAAAGAGCAATATGATGCAGCTTGATGGATCATATTATCTAACCAGGGTTGGACTTTGCCTGCTTGATAAGCCAAAGTTCTATCAAAAAACTTCTTGTAGTGACAATTTTTAGGATTCGGAAAAGTAAATAGATGAGTATGGCGAGTAAGCTTAACTGATCTTTGCCATTCAAAATGTGAGAACAGATAGGATGGAGTTTGTAACAGATACAAGCAAATTTAAATAATATTCTAGTTTCAACAGGTAACCAGTGCAGTTGCCTGTAATAAGGGCTGACATGCTCCTGTTTTTTTTCAACCCGAAGATTAAGCGAAGTGGTGTATTTTTAATTAACCTTAATCTTCCCAGGATTGTTTTGAAAGATCCCAAATAGATTATGTTGCAATAATCAAGAATAGACAAGATTAATGCCTGAACTAATAATTTGAATGAGGTCAGATCGAAATATTTTTTAATAGTCCTCAATTTCCACATGGCAAAAAAACATATCTTTACCAAAATATCTGTGTGCCACTAGGGTTAAGTGACGGTCTAATGTAATTCCCAGGACTTTAAGAGAAGTAACAATTGGATATTCTTGTCCACTGACATGAAGTCTTATCTGTAAATTTACATGTTCTGCTGTTGTGTATCGTCTGTAAGAGAATCTTTCTTAAGTAAAAACATGTTGCTCCATTTGCGATTTCACCCCGATCAACAATGCAGCTGAAAAACCTAGACCTATGAGACCCTTTTCAGATGTCTGATTTGGGCTTTGAGTATAACCAACCTGATTCCTACAACAGAAGCATAGCTTGGAGCCCAAAAGGATGACCTTGCACAATAAGGAGCAAAACAAGTCCATTGCCCAGCAGTTAGCTGACTCTGCATTCCAGTAGCTCCTCCTCTCTGTTGGCTCTGGTGCCCTATGCAGTGATTTTACCCTGGCCAGTATGTTGCTGACCATTTGGAGGGTCTGAAGCCCCATATATTTAAAATAAGAACAGCTAAACTGTGTAAAGCGAAAGGGCCATCAAACCTGGTGTATTTGTTCTAACAGTGGCCAGTCCAGTCTGGTGGGATCCTAAAGAATAGATCAGTAGTACTGGTATAGAGCTTTCAATAAGGAAATGTCTAATCTGCATATTAATGTGGCAGGAAAAGCCATCAGCGTGCACTGAAAGTGCCCTTCCCCTAAGTCAGGGGTGTGAAAGTCCCTCCTCGAGGGCCGCAATCTAGTCGGGTTTTCAGGATTTCCCCAATGAATATGCATGAGCATACAATGAAAGCAGTGCATGCAAATAGATCTCATGCATATTCATTGGGGAAATCCTGAAAACCCGACTGGATTGCGGCCCTCGAGGAGGGACTTTGACACCCCTGCCCTAAGTGCAAGTAACTAAGCTTTCTTCTGTGGCTTCTAAAAAGCCACACAACCACAGAAGCCCAAGCAGGTTCCACAGTAAAGGAGGGAATACTAAGGAAAAAATGATGACTGGAATGCAATGTTCTTGAAATGTTTAGTGAGAACGATGAGAAATATCAGGATGGATACTTCCACTGTGCAAGTCAGGGGTCCTGACTTCACACTCAAAGCCACAGTACACATGCTGCCTTAATTCTCCAACATAGCTCCAGTTTTACTAAATATTTTGACTGTGCTGCACTGCCTCAGCTTGATTTTGACACTGACTGAATTTCTTGCTCACATATCAGCAGACTTTTAAAATATCCTCCAGCATAATTGCAGAGGTGGACTCAGTTGTCAAATTTTAGTCACAATGATTGATAAAACTATCTTTATTAGGTGTCCTGATCTTTGGGGCAATCGCATTGTTTCTGTAAAAAAAAAAAATTAAACATTGACTTTGGCAATGGCTACTGTAAGGATCTTGCATAATAAACCGCCCCCCTTTACAAAACTAGTGCAGTATTTAGAACTGGCCATAGCGGTAACAACTGTGACCACCACTAAAAACACTATTGTTTTGTAAAAAGGGGGAGGGGATGGTAAATGATGGCAGACAAAACCCGAAAGGTCCATCCAGTCTGCTCAACTGTACACTGTATAAATTAATTGACCTTTTTCTTAGATGTTTCTGGGCCAGAAACCCAGAGCTCCGTCTCGTACTGTGTTTAGATTCCATCTATTGCAAATCTGCCTGCCAAGGGGCAACTCCAGGACTTGAGAAACACTGTCCTACACTAGTGGAAGCAGCATTTAATACTTTTGAAAGATAGATGTAGCGCTTAACTGCTGAAGTGATGCAAGGAAGGGTATTTCAAGCATTGCACTGCTATTTAACAGATTTCTATCCCACATTATCTTGGGAAATTGGCAGCCTAAGCAGTGAAGACATTTCAAGCTGGACTTCTGTTTAGATTTTTTATTTTATTTTTTTCCAGTTTATAAATTATTTTTATTTTCATTCCCTGTTTTTACCCCTTTGTTTTATTTTATCATTTAAATTTCCCCAGAATTCTATTGTTTAATGGTTCCTCCCTTCTACTTCTATTCCCTCTCTCTATTCTTTCCAACCTTCCAAAGTTCTCCCTACCCTCATCTAACCCATTCCTCTGTAATGTCGCCTAGAGCTTGTACAGGTTATGTGCGATTAACAAATTAAATAAATAAATTATCTGTATCAACTAGGCAGGTTACAATTGAAAGATTTACTTTTCTGGATGTGGATGGTTGGAGAGAAAAGAATTAGAGAAATTAAACAATTGGGATAGGAAAGGGACAAAAGGAGATTTAATGGTACGCTAGTAAATGGTACATCTGCGACCAATAAATGACTCTGATCCAGGAGATTTCACATGAAGATCTATTTAGTTTGTCAGGGGAAAACAAAAACGCAAAACGTGGTTATCAGACTAGGGCGGCCCATTTTGGTGTTTACTGATGTTCTTGTCAGACGTGAAGGCTGCAACACGTCCAAAAGACAGAACAAATGCAAGGGATGCGTGGAAAGAGGCAGCAGCTTAGAAGGGTTTCTATTTCCGAACCACCACTGACATTTCCTTCACCAGACACAGTCAACCTATGACTAAAATGCATCTTTATCAAATTATTTATGGTTGATGTTGAAGGTAAGGACCAGTCATCACACTTTCCAAAACATTCAGCTCATTTGATCAGATGGTGCAGTAACTGACAAGATTACTATTTTCTTCCTAACAGTTGGATTAGGGTGCAGATTATAGCAAAGGATCCCATGTCCAGCCTTCTCACCTTGTCCTCCTACTTCTGTCTCAAACATGAACCCTTTTTCGTTCAAATTTTTATCACTGTAGATATGTAAACTGATTTTGGGGACGCTGAGCAAAAACAGGTTAAATGGGTCATTCTTAGAACTGATGAAGCAAGAATTTAAAAAGGTTTAATATTTGGGAATGGTGGTGAAGCAGCAGCGGCAAAGCTCCTCTGATTGAAGCAACAGGATGAGTTGATCCTCTGCGTGTCTCTTGGTTCAATGTTCACCTTTGCTTCTGTGATACGGAGGTCGAGCAAGGCAGAACGACTGCGATCCTGAACACCTGCAATCAAGGTGTCGTTTCACCGCGTCAAAATCACACTGATGTAACCAGTCAATGGAGGGGGGAAGGCAGGGAAATAAATTTCTCACTTGTTACTGAAACACAACTTCTCCCTGCAGAAAACAGCACACATTCTGGGTGAAGAACTGCAAAAATCAGAACATGGTTTAGGACTCCTTCGTTTTTCTCTCCTTTTTAGCTCTGGCTGCCATAAGGGTAAAGAAAAGTTTAGGTGCGAGTGTCCGTAAGTACACAGCAAATGTGGGCAATAACCCAGCGACCAGCACCTCCTTTTTCTTTTCACCCACTGCTTTAAGAACAACCTTGGCCACATCTTCAGGGGTCCTTCCTTCGGCTGTGTTCTTGTCCATAACTAGATAAAAGAAAGAAAGATGGTGAAACTGCTCTTTTAAGAACATGAATCCCTCATGACACTGTCACTCAAACTGTGTGCCAGGAGAGATTCCAGAATTTTACTTTTAAAAATTCCCTTCATAAATATACACTAGAATAGATGACATGTACGTCACATGTGCAAGAGTCTGTCAGTGTTGTGAGCGTCTGTGTGCCCAGACAAGCATCTGACATGACTGGTCCTTGAAAACTAACGCCGAGTAATTTTAGTTTTATTTTTGATGCAGTAGTTATCCTAATTTAAGCAACAAAGCAATCAAGACTTTGTTATTTGGAGCTTCAGCTCTGACAGAAATTGAATCAAAAAAAAAAGAGTGACTGGAGATGGTGGATGATGAAATGCGTGTTTGCTTGTCAACTATCGAGCCGCGTTTTGAGTTAATTAGCCCTTAAAAACAAGCTCATCCATCACATTGATTAGCAATTCTATTCTATCTACTTTAGTTTCACTGTTATTACAATTACCCATACATAGCTTAAATAACTCAAATTTAATTTTTTTGTTGGTTTTGAAATTTTATAATCTATAATAATAAAACCCTAAGCGCACATGCGCACTCCTACTTGCGTGTTCCCTGATCTGTAGGTCTGTAGCCGCAGGAATGCGCATGCGCGCTTAGGGTTTTTTTCCCCCTGTAAGACAGTTCGTCGGCATCGTTTTCGCCCCCCCCCCAGCACAACCGAACCCCCGTTCAGCCTCCCATCCGACTTTCCCACTGCGGTCTGACCCTCCCATCCAACTCTCCCCGCGGTCTGGCCGGCTCCCTTAGTCCCTTGCCGCCGCCCCTCTTCCCTTCCCGCGGTCCCGACAAACCTCCTGACTCCAGCAGCGGCTGCAGCACTCTAAACAATACGTGAACCATTTTTTCAATCTCATGTGACTTCACCTCCAGCTGTAAATCTAGCTGTACTGTCGGTTCCCTGACGCAGCAATGAAACGTGCACGTCGGAACCAGTCACTATTCATAGTTAAGTTACACTTTACAAATACAAAAATATGGAAGTGTTTATAGTGTTAGCATAGCTGTTAAGGCTAGCACTTTATTTATTGAAAATCTTATAAAAATTATTTTTTGAACACTGCAATGATTGGTGGGTGAGGCGGAGTAATCAGCCTTCATGTCTCTGAGCAGAGTTCTAAGTACAAAATAAGTTTTTTGAATGCACAAAGTATACTGTTTAATGATTTAGCAGTGACTTTATTTTTCTTCTATTGACCACTTTAGTCACTCTATAATAACCAACGGTTTGAATTGGTCACCCCTGTATATTTTTCATGACCGATCCAGGGCAAGCAGTGGCTTCCCCCATACCTTCCTCAATAACAGACTATGGACTTTTCCTCCAGGAAACTGTCCATAAGAATACTGCTTTAGTCTGCTTGACGTGGGGTTGTTGAACCTTGTTCGTGGGTTACATAAAGATAAATGCCATTTTTTAATGAATTACTTCATGTACATGTATATATACTGGAGTAATTTATAAGCATCTAATTGACTGTGTAAAGCATTGCTCTATAAGCTTAAGTCACCTAAAATTACTCCCAAAATGTACCTCACCAGTAATTTTTTTTTAACTACCTAGTTCAAAAATATTTTCATGATACCCACAGGCAGTGGAATAGAGTGGGCCATGGCCCCACCAATGTACCCCCCTTTAAACTGTAAGCTGTCCAGATGGTCTGACTGTTGGGTGGGATAGTAAATTTTAATGAACTTGAAATTTTGTCCAACACGGCATCGGCAATTAGAGGTTGGGGCAGGGCTGGAGACTTGATTTGGCCTCTCAAACCAAAAAGGATTCCACTGCTTCCGGTGTAACGTTAACTGGAGCAAACCAGTAGACAATATACCCTACAGATCCTGGTAAGTTGGATAAGCTGTGCTCTGGATCAGCCATCTACAATAACTCTTCAGTAACAGCAGAGAGTTCTTGGCAGGTATTTGATATTTACTCTGGCCCCCTCTTGGGAGTTTTCAGTCCAGGACCTGGGGCTCCTTGCTTGGTCACAAACCACAATGCAGAACAATCAGTGGTCAAATCGCTGCCACCTATTCTACTGAAATATACAAATCTGCATGCCTCACCTCCATATCGAGATCCATTCGCAGTAACGGCATTGAGAGAGAGATTAGTCTGTATGTATCCAGGACTAACTACAGTCACTTCGATCTCGTACTGCTGCATCTCAGCTCGCAAACAGTCGAAAAATGCCTGGGTGGCATGCTTAGATGCTGCATCTGCCAAACACACCCCCACCAGAAATTAGAGCACAGCAAAACATTCAGAGATAAGTCATGGTATTCTACACCCCAGATCTGCCACTTTGATTTAATTGTTGAAGTGTCATCCTATATAATAAAACCCTAGCCGCGCATGCGCACTTACCTGCGTGCTTCCGTGATCTCTGATCTGTGATCAGTAGGTCCGTGGCCAGCAGGAGTGCGGATGCGGTGGCCAGACAAAGCGGAGAAACACAGCACAGCCGGCGACTCCCCCCTCCCGCCCTCACTCACCGCCAAAACCACCACCACCAAAGCCTCCTCCTTCTGGCCAGCTCACCTGCGTTTAAATTAAGAGAAAAGCGCTGCACCGCGCTAATGCTGGCCTCGCCGTCTTCTGTCCACTGTGGCCCGCCCTCTCTGACTACTGCCTGTTTCCGCTAGGGTTGGCCGCAGTGGATAGAAGACACCGAAGCCAGCGGTAGCGCGGTGCAGCACTTTTCTCTCAATTTAAACGCAGTGGCTGGGAAGGGGGCGGCGGGAAATGCTGCTGCTGCACAGGAAAGGCCGGGAAAATGCTGCTGCTGCACAAGGAAGTGTGTGTGTGTGGGGGGGGGAAATGCTGCTTCTGCACAGGGAAGGGTGGGAAATGCTGCTGCTGCACAGGGAAGGCTGGGAAATGCTGCTGCTGCACAGGGTAGTGTGTGTGTGTGGAGGGGGGGTGAAATGCTGCTGCTGCTGCACAGGGAAGGGCGGGAAATGCTGCTGCTGCACAGGGAAGTGGAGGGGACGGAGAGGGAAAGGGGGCCTAGGAGCAATCTTGGTTTGCTTTGGGGGAGGGGAGATAGAAGGGGGCCATGGAGAGACAGAAAGACAGGCAGGCAGGCAGTGCATTAGAAAGAAAGACAGACACACAGAAAGACAGCAAGCAGGGAGAGAGACAGAAAGACAGACAGACAGACAAACAGGGTGCCAGAGAGAGAACCAGAAAGAAAGAAGGACAGACAGCGGGAGGGAGAAAGAAAGAAAGGAAGAGAGACAGGGGCAGGGAGAGACATCTCTTCAGTGTATAAGGGTTGCTATGTGTTACCCAGTCTGGCCTGGGTGCTTCAGAGACTAGTACACACAGAGCAGTGCCTTGAACTCGCAGCGGAGTCCGACTTACATGCAGATCTGAAAGGAATGCTTATTCTGCCTTGCACGCTGCTGATGACGACTATGTGGCCGCTTCGTTTCTTGATCATGGAAGGCAGAAGAGCTAGCGAGAGATAAAACAAGAGACCTTTAGAACATCTGTACCACTACTTCTGCTACATATAGCTGTGCCTTCATCGCAAAGGAACATATAACACTTCAGCTGAACCTTCATCTAATACACTCAAATAACAGAGAGAGAAAGGAGGTGCTCCAGGGGTGCCTAGGACATGCCATTTTGATGAGGGACGAACTGACAAGGGAGGTGGTTAAATTGAGAACGACACGTAAGGGTTCAGTGGAACTTCAGTTTGCAGACATGACAATATTTCACCTTGCCTACATTTGTTATTTGTTGAAAAAATTTCTAGCCCACAATTCTGAAGTGTTCTTATGCGTTTGGAATTCAAAAGAAGAAACCCCAGTTTTCAAGGGCTTTGTGTCCATCTCTTACTATTTATGTTCGATTTTAGGAAGTAAAAAACCATTTCCATCCCTTAGACATAACCTTAGATTTTTCTATATGGTTGACACAGAAAAGGTGATGGATGCATAGAACGACTGTTCTATGCATCCATCACCTTTTCTGTGTCGAGGTGGAGGTTGAGGAGACCAAAGCAGTACTGCAATTTAAGAAAACTTGGGACAAGTACAGAGGATCGCTAAGGGAAGGGGGTTGATAATAAAGTAGACTGACTCTTCCATATACCCCACTCCCTCCTACTATGTAATCCTTTTTTTCACCTTGTCATATCCTTAATTTGCTGCGAGTGTCTTTCTGTAACCCGTTCTGAGCTTCCAGGAGGAGGGAATAAAAAATCAAAATAAATAAAGCCGAGATGGAACTGAGGAAAGGCAGACCAGATGGACCTTATAGTCTACCTGCTGTCACATTCTCTGTTTCCATATGTAGCTATGGCTTGGTACATCAAGGCATCGGTAACCTTAGCTCCAGATATGGAAAGTGAGGAACTATACCCCCACAGTGATGATCAGATGTCTCTTGGAGGATGCTAGAGGGTCAAGCACTCTCTGAAGGAGGCCGTCAGCCACTTCTCAGCCAGGAGGTTCTAGGGACGACTGTGCTAGAATCCAGTAAAAGCAGTGGAGCTACTGCCTAATGTCGGTACTCCGGAGTCAGCCTCTTATCACTAGAATGCAGAGGTGACCTCACCTGTAAAAGGGACGCCCTGATCCTGACATACAAACAGAAGGAACACAAATCATGTACCTTTAGTTAAAGCTACAGGCCCAAAGTAATTGGTTTCCATCAACGTTCTGTCCACATCCACTTCAGTATCCAATATTGTGCCTCGGTAACTAATCCCTGCATTGTTGATCAGGATATCCACATGCCCAACACACTTCAGGATCTCTCCTACAGCACTCGCCACAGCTTCAGTATCAGAGAGGTCAAACGTCACGGCATGTGGCTTGTGTGTCTGTAAACAGACCAGGAGAGATCAGTAGTGTAAATGGACCAGAGAAAAAAATAACATGCCAATATCCACATACTAAGACTGAAGTCTTTCCTCATATATCGTGTTTCCTATTAAGAGACTGCACTGGCTACCACTTAACTGTTTCACAGCGGACAAGAAACATTAGCAATGATTAGGGTTACCAGATTTCATCGGCAAAAAAAAAAAAAAAAAAGAGGCCACGTGGCTCCACTTCGTTCTCAGCCCTGTCCCCACACAAACTTCGTCTCTTCTTCTGTGAGCTCGGGAGCCACGTCTGGAGAGCTTCCGAGCATGCACGGGTGCAACGTAATGATGTCATGTTGCATCCGTGCATGCTCGGAGGTTCTCCAGACACGGCCCTGAGCTCAAGGCCCTCCAATACCCGACAAACGGCCAGGTTTTGGAAATCCCCCCTGGGCACCCGGACAGTCCTCTAAAAAAAAGAGGACGTCTGGGTTTTCCTGGACAAATGGTAACCCTAGCAATGATTAGGATCGTCCTGAGCAAATCTTATAAATAGTAAGCTGTGGATGTGGACTCTCCTACTTTCTCGCTTTGGAGGACTCATGATTTCTTTTTTGACTTTGGAACGCAGAGATGTTGCTGATCTGACCTCTGTGAAGGGCTCTCATTTGCAAGTGACTAGGGAGCCTTTCTGGAATACCATGACTTCATTGGCAAGCAGTCGTATATTGAATTGTTAATTTTGGTCTCTTTATATTGTCCTTTATGCCTTTGTGTTTACTTGCCAGCCTATTATTACTGCTACTTATTTGGAATGGGGACTCCAGCGGGGGGGGGGGGGGAGGGCAGGAAGGGAGGTCAGATTCCTTATGAATTGTCGTTTGTTATATTTGATAACTCTGAGCTCTGCATTTTCATTTATAATCGTTTTACCTTTCTTTTTGGCTTAATAAAAATCATTTTAACATAAATAGGAAGCTGTTCTGGCGCTGATTCCAACCAGAGGGTTTTCCCACTCTGTACATATTATCTTTCTTCATGTGGATACTGCAGACCTCGTGTCTGTTCTGCCAAATCCTGTGGATGCAGCAGGAAAGGACATGTCCAACGTTGGACTACACGAGCAATGCTTCTGCTGCAGAAATGCTTAAGGGAGAGGACAGTAATGGGTAGCTCAATCAGCAGTTGCACTGCTGATCAATGCTTAGGGCTGGTTTCTGGGAAAATCTTGGACTTGTGTTTGAAATTAGAGAATGACATGGTGGTTGTTACCCACGCCTAGCCAAGGGTAGCCCGCCAAAACGGGGAGAAAAAAAATTAGTGGTCGCTGCGGGGACGGGGACAAGGCCAATCACCGCCCTGTGAAGCGGTGAATGGTCTTGTCTCCGCAGTGAAACCAGCACAGATCACGTGGTCCAGCATTCCCACCCAGTCGCCGCATCCCACGTCCTGCCATCTCCCTCCCTCCACCTCACCTTAAGTACCTGCCGAGTCCAACTTTAATTCTTCTCCCACTGCACACTTTCAATAAGCCGCGCGTGCGCGATTGCTTGAATTGTTGAATCTCCTCCTCTGACGCAACCGGAAATAGAAGTTGGGTCAGAGGAGAAGATTCAACAACTCAAGCAGCCGCGCGCGTGGCTTATCGAAAGCATGCGGCTGGGAGAAGAATTAAAGTCGGACTCGGCAGGCACCTAAGGTGAGGTGGAGGGAGGGAGATGGCAGGACGCAGCGATCGGGGGCTTCTGGACTGCGCGATCCATGATCACGCATGTTCCCTCACACTAGGAAGGAGAAAGTGGTCAGTAGTCATGGGGACAGGGCAGGGACAGTGGTTGCAGTGACAGGGATGGGGCGGGGTCAGTGGTCACAGTGATGGGGCGGTGACAGGGATGGTGGTCGCAGGGACGGGGTGGTGACGGGGACAAATTTTTTCTCCGTGTCATTCTCTACTTGAAATCTCTTTAATGAACTTGGAAACACACATTACATCATTCCAAGTAATCCTATATAATAAAAAGCTAGCCGCGCATGCACACTCAGACCTGCGTGATTTGTGATCCCTGATCTGTGATCCGTAGATCCGTGGTCAGAGTGCATATGCGGCGGCCAGACAAATCGGGAAAGCACAGCACAGCCAGCGACTCCCCCCTCCCACCCTCACTCACCGCCAAAGCCTCCTCCTCGCCGGCTCACCCGCGTTTAAATTGAGAAAAGCGCTGCACCGCGCTAACGCTGGCTTTGCCATCTTCTGTCCACTGCGGACCACCCTCTCTGACTACTTCTTGTTTCCGCTAGGGTTGGCCGCAGTGGATAGAAGACGCCGAAGCCAGCGGTAGCGCGGTGCAGTGCTTTTCTCTCAATTTAAACGTGGCGGCTGGGAAGGGGGCGGCGGGAAATGCTGCTTCTGCACAGGGAAGTGTGTGTGTGTGGGGGGGAAATGCTGCTTCTGCACAGGGAAGTGTGTGTGTGGGGGGAAATGCTGCTTCTGCACAGGGAAGGCCAGGAAATGCTGCTGTTGCACAAGGAAGTGTGTGTGGGGGGGGAAATGCTGCTGTGTGGGGGGAAATGTTGCTTCTGCACAGGGAAGGCCAGGAAATGCTGCTGTTGCACAGGGAAGTGTGTGTGGGGGGGAAATGCTGCTTCTGCACAGGGAAGGCTGGGAAATGCTGCTGCTGCACAGGGTAGTGTGTGTGTGTGCAGGGGTGGGGGGAATGCTGCTGCTGCACAGGGTAGTGTGTGTGGGGGGGAATGCCGCTGCTGTACAGAGAAGGGCAGAAATGCTGCAGCTGCACAGGGAATGGTGGGAGGGAAATGCTACTGCTGCTGCTGCAAAGGGACGTGGAGGGGACGGAGAGGGAAAGGGGGCCTGGGAGCAATCTTGGTTTGCTTTGGGGAGGGGAGACACAAGGGGGCCATGGAGAGACAGGCAGGCAGGCAGCGCATTAGAACGAAAGACAGACACACAGAAAGACAGCAGGCAGGAAGAGAGACAGAAAGAAAGAAAGACAGACATGGTACCAGAGAGAGAACCAGAAAGAAAGAAGGACAGACAGCAGGAGGGAGAAAGACAGAAAGAAAGGAAGAGAGAGACAGGGGCAGGGAGAGACACAGAAAGTAAGAAAGAAAAACAGACAGACATATATTCTAGCACCCGTTAATGTAACGGGCTTAAACACTAGTGTTGTAATAATAGGATAAATCTACCTCCCTTCCTTTAATATACAAGGAAACCAGACAGAAGTAAAATCCAACAACATATAGTTTCCAAGTTTATTCCAAATTTGATATACCATCTATCAACGTGTTCCTAGAAGGTTTATAATACTATAAAATTTAAAAAGAGTACAGAAAAAAAAAAAGTTTAAAAGTAATATATGTATATATAAAGACTGGACATAGTCATACAGAAACAGGAGAATCCAGCGCTAGGCAAGAGTAAAAATACATCAAGATAAAATAAATAAAAAAGGGTGGTAAAGGGGGAGGGGGGAAAACCCAAAGGGGAGAGGGATTACGCTTCTTAAAAGCAGTTGATATTCATTTCCGAGTGCGGAGAGAGTAGGTTGGGTGAATTAACTATTCTCATGTTATAAAGGCGTCCCTGAATAAGAAAGTTTTTTAATTTGGTCTTAAGTTTGTCCAATGATTCTTCCAATCTAATATCTAATGAGAGAGTATTCCAAAGAGTAGGGACTCTTAACGGAGAATATGGTATTGCGTGTTGTGTCATAAAATACTTCTCTAATTAATGGATGGGATAGTAAGTTCTGACTGTTAGATCTTAGTAACCGAGAGGGGGGCGTAAGGAATCAGATATATATCTAGAAAAGCTGGAGAGTTAGTGAGTTTGATCTTAAAGATTAGTAGAAGTATTTTGTAAGTTGTCCGGTGAGATATGGGGAGCCAATGGGTTTCGCGGAGTAGAGGGGTGACATGATCGTAGTTCCTTGCCATATAAGTTTACTCTCCAGTAACTTTGTCAATAGCAGGGATCTCAAAGTCTCTCCTTGAAGGCCGCAATCCAGTCGGGTTTTCAGGATTTCCCCAATGAATATGCATTGAAAGCAGTGCATGCACATAGATCTCATGGGGAAATCCTGAAAACTCAACTGGATTGCAGCCCTCAAGGAGGGACTTTTGAGACCCCTGGTCTACAGGGTACATCCCAGATTAGCCACAATCTACTAACCCCTTCACTACTAAAAAAAACCCACACCTTAAAGTCTCAACGTGCAATAGAATAAGAGCTAGCCGCTAGATGCACTAAAGTCAATTGGTAATACTGACTTGATCGCTGTTGGCCGATTCTTTGGCCAAGCGATTGATGCACAACCGAGTTGACATGCAAATTATTTGAACGGAGGCTCACCCTAATCTTATTCGATCGATTGCTGTGAGAGCAATTTAAACCCATGCGCAGAATATTCCTGTTGCTTCTTGCAGCAATGTACGCATTTGCCTGTTGTATGGCAGTCATAGCCGTGGTTTAATTGCATGCGTCATATGCGCACTTCATTGGCACACGTCACAGGTGTTGGCCGCAAAGCATTATTGTCGTAAAATGCGATATAAGGAATGCCGGTAGAGATGTCCCTTTGTTTTGGGAGTTGTTGGAGGTAGCTGTTTGGAGCTGTTGAAAGGAGTTCATAAGTGGTGTTGGGAGGTGCAATTGAAAACTGTTGGACGGCGCTGTTGTAAAAGCAAGCAGCGAGGCAGCATTCCAACTTTCCAGCTAAGTTCCACTGCGTATCTATATTTGTTTTTATAGTATAACTTCAATACAGATCCTATTACTTTCAGGGCAGAAGAGCCAGCAAGGATAGTGAGCAACTGGTCAATCGCTCTTTTTTGGATCACCAGACATGGTCGGTATTTCTTCTGCTGGCAGAAGCCATTTTGTGCATCGACTGCTCACCTAGTTTGCATGGTATTTCAATACTAATCCCCTCATTTGCATGCTCGGATCAGAGAATGAGTGATCGCTTGGAGAAACACACGGGCAACAGTTTTGTGCATCGGGTCGGGGAATCCGATCGATTGCAAAACTGGTCAAGTGACAATCAGTAGACGATCGTTAAGTTTAGTGCATCCCCTAGTAAATGAAAAGGGCAGTCCACAAACCAGGATAATTCAAAATTAAAATACATGATTTATTGAATAGTGAATAGTGATGCTATTCCTCCCAGATGGACATGAGAAGCTTTTTACGTCTTAGGGAGGATTTGGCTTGTTTGTGTTCCAATAATATGAGTGGGTGAACATGAAAGGGTGAACTCATAAATAATACAAAGAAAGTTGAGTGTACAGAAACAATAATTATAGTTTATGTATATAGATGATATAAATAGGTAAGATTCATATATATTTAGCTCATGTATTGTAACACCTTTACTGAAGCTCATGCAAACTGCTCAAAATTGACTCCCCAGTCATTAGTAGCGGTGTAGAAGCTTCCAATAAACAATGTCCTAATCCAAAAAAGAACATTTTACATGACATTACATTCATTGACTTCCATTCCGCTTTAACCTTTTAGAAAGTAGCGTGCCACACAGTGCCATGGCTGGGAGGGACTCAAGTGCACTGTGCAAAATACTCTTAGCCTTGCTGGCGATTCATATGGCCTTGATGTCAACTACTTTCCTTTCCAGCATGCACTTAAGTAGGGGACCCTTTGCTAGCAGCTAATCTAACAGCGGCCCACCTTAACGGTCTTCTTAGCCATGCTGGCCAGCTCTCTCACCACATCCTGTAGTCTCTCTCTGTCCCGGCCACACAGTACCAGTTGTGAACCAGCTGCATAAAAAACCTTGGCACATTCTGAGGAGAGAGAGAAAACTGATAAGACAACTCAGGAAATAAAGGATTCAGTCCTCTCATTTTTATTACGCATTCCCTGAGAAGAATGAGAGCATATAACTTTATTTTTAAAGCCATTTTTATTGATGACTAAGCTCAACACAATGACAACAAAGCAGAGCACATACTGGTAGAACATCAGCTGGCATCTATTTTCAAAATTTAACCCACTCAATCATCTTCCCCCACCCCTGCAGAAATACCAACACCCCTGCAGAAATACCAACACAATTATACAGACAATACCAAAATACCCCTAACCCCCACTACCACCACACACACACACATTTCTGTTCCAAGTAATAGGAAAAAATCCATTAACAAGCTCAGCTCATGAGAAAGATATCTTTATATTGCTTACTTAAAAAGCTTCTCTTTTTCTGAGAAAAGAGTGCTGCAATGTGCAAAGTCTTGAAAGAGCTGCATTAAGCAAGCAAGGCTCATGAAAAAAAAAATATATTGCATAGATAACTTCATTTCCAAACGGTTAAAGACAGAAAAAAGAGATATAGACTTCACCATGGCTTCTACTTCAGAGCAAATGGATGTCTCCAGTTGCACAATGGTGACCTCATTGTGAGATCAGCAAGGTGCACCTGGAAGATAAAATGCCACTAATAAAATAGAAATATGTGCTGGGGGTGCTGACCATCCTTGGGATTTGAACCCATGACCTTTGGAAGATGAGAACAGAGCTGTCATTTTCTATGCTCCCATACCCAACTAAACAAGTGTGAACTCATAATTTAAATCTAACTTTTATTGCTGCTAGTCCTGAAAAAACTCTGAAAATGAAGAAACAGAAGAACAAACCTCCACAACACACAGGAAACAACACAGTGGAGATGACTGAAGAAGCATAACTGGATCCCAAACCAAAAGGCTAACTTTATTGTAGAATGTCCATCAGACTTATCCTAGAATAAGCAGCATAAAATCTGTTTTACTCCTTGGGATCTTGCCAGGTACTTGTGACCTGGGTTGGCCACTGTTGGAAACAGGACAATCAAGCCATTGTGACATTACTGATGAGTTTAGCTCTTAGGCATTGGTGGAATGAGGCATTATGACATCACAATCTGAGCTCTAGAATGCTGCTACTTATGATTTTAAAGGGTTTGAGGCTTGTGCAGATGAGGACGGAGCTTGCAGGAATGGGGCAGGGTGGACAAGAAAAGAACTTGCCGGGACAGGACGGGAAAATGAGTTCCCGCGGGGACGGGGAAAAATCTGTCCTCATGTCATTGTAATGTAATGTAATGTAATTTATTTCTTATATACCGCTACATCCGTTAGGTTCTAAGCAGTTTGAAGAAAATATACATTAAGATTATAAATGAGAAGTAAGAAGGTACTTAAAAAATTCCCTTGCTGTCCCGAAGGCTCACAATAAAACTAAAGTACCTGGAAATTAATAAAGAAGAGAAAATAAAGATGGTTGAAAAAAGAAAAATTCTATGTGAATTTATAGGATGGAAATTAAACTGACAGTGAAGAACTGTATGAAAAATACATATGGAATTCAGTTAGAGAGGGTAGGTTACAATCTATTGATGGTATTTGTTTAATTGGAAGGTGTTAAGGTGGGTCATTTGGGGGAAGGTTATCTGAAGGTAGGTGAATCTTCTGGAAGTAAAAAAGGAGGGGTTAAGATATTTGGATGAATTTTTTGAAAAGCAGGGTTTTGATTTCTTTTCTGAATGTTTTGAAGTTGTCTGATATTGTCATAAGATTGGAGATGGAATGGTTGATTTTTGCTGCTTGTGTTGCCAGAAGGTTGTCAAACATTTTCTTGCGTTGTGTGCCTTTGAGTGGGGGGAAGGCGAAAGGGTTCGAGGTTCTTCTGTGTCTTGAGGTGGAGATTTGGTTTAAGCGGTTATTTAGATAGGAGGGGGAAGAGCCGTGTAATGCTTTGAATATCAGGCAGTAGAATTTGAATTGGATTCGTGCTTGTATGGGTAGCCAGTGAGAGTCTAAGAAGGCAGTTGTTATGTGATCATATTTTTTGAGTGAGTAGATCAATCTGAGGGCGGTGTTTTGTATGGTCTGGAGTTGTTTTATCATTGTGTATTCTATGTCCCTTTCACAACCTCAAAACAGCAACGCTAAAAAGTCTTGCTTCGGTTTTTGGGGCTCATATGTTCCCTCCATCCCTGTACTGCTTAGATGTTTCCTTGGACAAGATAGTGGCTCTCTTTTCTCACAACTTCTTTAGCAAGATGACAGCAGAACCGTTCACCCCATCCTCCCTTCAGTGCTTGCAGCGAGTTCTCTGTACATCCATAAGTGTCCAGTTACATAAGGGGGAACTCTGTGCACAGAATTCCCCCAGGAGTAGACGCTGTGGACCAGATTCTGTAAATGGCACCCTAATTAAGCACTGCTAGGCAACCTAATTTCAGATGTCTAGTAATGCCCGCAACCCAAATTGTTTCAATTAGCTTAAATGGCGCGGTAATTGACTTTGCCATTGAAGTTAATTGATAAATAAGTGCGGTTAGGGGCGGAAAATAAGCGCGATTGATTTAGGCATCGGTAAAACCTGGCCTAATGTACTGGCACGTACCGCTATGGCGCCTAGCGACCCTTAAGTGTGCTCAGGCATTGCTAGGTGCAATTCTATAAGCGGCACTTAGCAGTCGATTGACAACCACACGGAGCGGCACCTACAATGCAGGTGCGCTTAGGTGCCATTTCTAGAACCTGGCCCTGTCTCTCTAATTCAGTATAATATGCCTCACGTTAGGTGCCAATTCAGCGTGTAACTTTGGTGGTGAAATGGAAGTTAAGCACCAAAACAGGGCTAAACACTCATAAAACAGCACCTAAGTGCTTTAGTGCATAACCGTAAAGGGTTGTATATGTGGCCGGGTCACATACTTATACACCATACCATATAGTTTCTTATCTCATGTAATTTTCAGCAAGGAATCATTGTGGCTTAGAATAAGACTGGGATCGGCTATTACATTAGCAATTCGATTTTACTGTAGAGAGCCTATTGGATAGAGATCAGCCATTATAAGGAGAAGAGATCAGTCTTTAACATTCTCCTGAAGGAGACCTGACGTACATATAGGGATAGTCTATTCCAGATTCTGGGGCCAAGGAATTCGAAGGTGGTCTGGAATAGTTTTCTCTTCCGTTGAACATGATGAGGGGAAGGGAAGGACAGCTTGAGTTATGGAATGAATAAGGAATCTTGATGTCCGATACTAATCCGCCAGGATTTTCACCACAGATTGCTTTATAGACCATGCAGGTGATCTTGAAGAGAATTCTTTCATTGGTAGCCAGTGCAATTCTCCCAGCAGTGGGTCAGCCCTCTTGAATTTGTCTATTCCAAAAATTAATCTGGCCGCGGTATTCTGGAGTAGTTGCAATCTCGTGTTCCCTCTCGGTAATGCCGTAGTACAAAGAATTACAGTAGTCAAAGTATGATGCCAACATTTACACCTGCCTTTTACACAGCTTAAGTTACTGCACCTAAATGTTGGCATTCACAAATGCTAGTCTACATTCTGTTCTGTACCAGAATCCGGACTGTTCTAGAACATTATCTTACTGCACAGATTTTTGGCCCCTGCAGTGCCGTATCAAGGGCAGGGGATACGGACTGCCTGGGTGCCAGCCCTAGGGGGGGGGGGGTGCACAGCCGGCTCGATCTGGAACCTCCCACGCTGCTCTAAATGGTACCTAAAGCAGAGTCGGTAACCACATTGAAGTGCAGGAAGGTCCCGCGAAGACTGCGTCTGCCGCCTCTGCTCCGGAAGACGTGACGTCAGAGGAGTTGGACCGCAGCTGCAATCATCACGGGACCTTGCCGCAACTCCCTGCGTCTGCCGGCCCACCCCCTCCAACGTCATTTATGTCTTCCGGAAAAGAGGCAACAGAAGCAGTCATCGCGAGACCTTGCTGGTTTGGAGAGAGAGAGGAGCATGGAAGGGTGGTGGAGGGAGAGAAAGGGAGTCAGGGTGGTATGGAAGGGTGGTGGAAGGAGAGAGAGGGGGCAGATGATGATGGAATTGGTGTGCAAGGAAAGGGGAGAGAGACATAAGGGGGAAGGATACTGGATGGAATTGGGTTGGAGGGAAAGAAAGGGGGCAGATGCTGATGGAAGTGGGGGGAAGGGAGAGGAAAGAGTGAAATGCCAGACTATGGTGTATGGGAAGGGAAGATACCAGACCATTGGAGGAGGAAAGGGAAAAAGATGGATGCCAGACCAATGAGGGTGAAGGGAGAGATGGAAGGGGGAAGCATAAAGTTTCTGGAAAGGGAATAGGAGAGAAGATGTCATACAGAAGGGGCAGAGAGAGGGTAGACAATGGATGGAAGGAAGAGAGTGACAAGAAGATGAGGAAAGCAGAAACCAGAGAAAACAAGGTAGAAAAAATAATTCTATTTATTTATTTTTTTGCTTTAGGGGAGATACATCGCTGTTTCTGTGGTGTTGCATTGTATGCAGAGTCCAGCTTCTTGGTGGTTCAATTTAACCTTTGTCTACATATTTCTATTTTATCCCCCCTTTTACAAAACTGTAGAGCATTTTTTAGTGCCGGCCGTGGTGGTTACAGCTCTGATGCTCAGAATTCTATGAGTGTCTGAGCTGTTGCCACTGTGGCTAAAAACCACACTACAGTTTTGTAAAAGGGGAAGGGGTTAGTTTGTGATTACATATTCCATACTAGGCGAAGGTGTTTTCTGTGTTCTGTGTGTTTGAAAGACATGGTTTTCTGTTAGGACTGACTGTGCAGGATTGATCTGAACTAGTCTGGCTTGTTTAGTTTTACAATGGGTGTATTGATGTTGTACTGCTCAATGCTGCCTTTTCTACACTCTTGTGTGGATTGTTATTAAAAATCATGTTTTTCATACAGATGGGGGGGGAGGCAAAAAATGATGGGGCCCGGGTGTCACATATGCTAGGTACGCCATTGGGCCCTTGTATCTCATCACTCACCTTTTCCCAATCCAGAGGTAGCTCCTGTTATCAACACCACTGCATCCTGAAGATAAGCTCTCGTTCGCAATCTCTGCAGCAACCGGTAGAGGCCAAAGAGCCCCAGGCTGCCGAGCAGAAGGGGAATAATGGCCATCGAAGTAATGTCCATGGTCTTCCCTTTATAAATCTGCTTCCTATGGAGACAGGATTGAAAGAAAACACCCCATCAATTCCTCTCATACACAGGAGCATTCTGCTTAATGCATCCATTCTTTTCTTGATTATCTACTGTTCCTTCAAAAGAAGAAAGCTTTTCAACATCTAAATGTTTGTGAAAGGCCGTGAATGGTATTGAACCTGATCTTGTGGGGGAACTCCATTAGGTGTAGTAATCTTGCAAACAGTCTTTGCTGCCACTCGAGAAGAACTTGCTCTTATTCAAGAAAAACCCATCTATCTCTAATCATAAGCACTGATAGATAGAAAAACGGACAAATCCTCCCCAATGCTTCAGTGAAAGGCACCTAAAAGTGACTCATCATAAACCGCATTGAAGCTAGGATTTGTAGGAACCCCAAAAGGTTAACTGCACTAAAAGCCAACTGTCCAAAATCCAAAATTCCCCCTCCTCTAATAAAGAACCAACAGTGTCTCAGTTCCTTTCCTAATGAATTAAGGGTCTACTTTGGCCTGGCATCTAAAAAAGGAGCTCCATGCTATGATGCCCCTGCCCCCCCCCCTTTTGCCAAATAGCAGGAAAGGAACATCCAGGAAGAGGCGCATGGGGATGGTTAGGTGACGGCAGGAGTGGGCTTCTCTCCCACTGTATGTATGGGGGGGTTTATAGAGTTGTGGGCAAGGGGGAGTTGTCAAGGGAGTTGGGCGACGGCAAGAAATAGTGGGTATCTCTCCCACCATGAGGGGGGAGGTGTAGTTGGGGGCATGGGGGGGGAGTTGACGGAGGGGTTTGGGCAATGGCAGGAGAGGGTGGGCATCTCTCCCACAATGAGAGGGGGAGGTGTAGTCAGGGGCATGGGGGGAGTTGTTGGGGGGAGGGTTGGGGGATGGCAGGAGAGAGTGTGCATCTCTCCCGCTACCAGGAGGTTGTGCGACACGGCAGGAGAGTGGGCATTGCTCATGTCGATTTTTGATTTGGCTTTTTAAAAAAAAAATACAGTGTGTATTCTGCGCATGTGTTGAACATTACCACCAGCGACTCATCTCAAGTAAATTTAGTGAGCCTATGCTCCGCGAACCTCATTTCCATGTGCTGGTTTTGGAGAATGACTTGCCTTTTTAAAATCGTTACAAGAACAGCTTCGACAGCGGCCCATCAGTTTTTACTGCAAAGCTTTGAGAATCTTCCCCTGAGTGTTTCCCTATCTGTTCCGGTGGGCTCACAATCTAACCTAAAGCAGTGGAAAGTTAAGTGACTTGCCCAAGGTCACAAGGAGCGGTGCTGGGATAAATATATGGTAAATTCATCATTTTTATACTTAGATATATATACAAGGGTTGACTGAAAAGTAATGAGACTGTTTTTTTCATTGAGAATCAGATGACTCCACAGGATCTGAACATTTTTCTTTTCCAAAGTAGTGTCCTTCACATTCAGTACATTTTTTGCGTTACAACAATGATTCAAAGACGAGCTTTAGACCAGGGTGTCCAACCTTTTGGCTTCCCTGGGCCGCATTGGCCCAAAAAAATGTTTCTGGGACCCCACACAGAGGAGGGAGCCGGCAAGACAGTAAATACCCAGGGGCAGCAGAGGAAGACACTGCATCGCCCTTGACCGGAGCCGCAAAAATACTTCACTGGGCCGCAGGTTGGACACCCCTGCCCTAGACTGTGCTTTGTGACATCACTTTTAGAGCTGCGGCTGTGATGTTTTTCACTTCATCATCTGAAGAGAACTTCTTTCCGCACTGTTTTTGCATCTGCTCTTCTGTGACATTTCTGGGTACCCACCTGGAACACAGGTGACACATTTTCAGTTCCTCTGTCACATTATGCTGAACCCATTCAAATGAGATGCCAAGTGAAGCTGAAAGTTCGCATACAGTTAGCCTTCTGTCATTTTGCAACATCTCTGTAGCTTTGACAATGTTTACATCCGTAATCGCGGTGGGTAGCCTCCCAGACTGTGCTTCGTCAGTCACTTGCATGGCACCCTCTGCTCCCACCACTGAAATACTGCAGCACGGCTAACCGATTTACCACCGCATGCTTGCCATAACATTTCAAGAGTTCATTTCCGCTCTTTCCAAGTTTAACACAAAATTCAATCACACACCCCTGGCATACTCTCCCAGACACGTCTTCCTCATTTGCCATGACGAAACATAAGAAGTTCTTCCTCTTAATGTGACACAACAATGAAGATTATGGCAGTCTAACTGCAGGTTCAGCAACATCGACGGATGAGCTTCACACAAGAACCAGCACAGCATTGCCACATCTACTTCTTGGAAAGAAAAAACAGAGGCTGTCTCGTTACTTTTAAAGTACTGGTAAATATAGGACAAAACTCATATATTTATCAGTACTTTAGATTCAGGATAAAAAATTTAAAGCCTAATATCGGTAGGAGCCCTGCTGATGACTGTTAGAAAGACTATTAAACATGATGAACTTTTGGCCCGACTTACTACGAAAACTGTGATGTTAAAAAGCTAAGGTTCTTTTCATTTTTTCATTGGGAAATTTACAGTACGCCTGTCCACGGGGAGTCACGACGGGGGGGGGGGGGGGAGCGTAGCCAAGAGGGTGGCATGGAGCTGGTCTCTTCAGTAGCATTCTTTGAGGAAATAATCTTTATTTATTTTTTTTCCTTGCTTTTTTTTTTTCCTACAATGCCTCACATTACAAGGAAAGGGGTGATTCGAGCTGTACTCTCGCCGGATCGATCTTCCTCGCTGGTTCAACAAAAAATTGAATGCTACTTCATCCATTCAACAGTGATTGATACCAGAGGTGTTTACCCTGATGAGCAGTCCAACAATTAGTTTATTTGATATCAGGGCTGTGGCATCGGTAGATAAATCCTTCGACTCCGACTCCTAAGTTTCTGGTACCCACGACTTCAACTCTGACTCCAAGGACCCAAAATGTCTCCAACTCCAACTCCACAGCCCCGTTTGATATACCGCATTTTTTTTTTTAAACAATTGTAGTCAAATCAAGACGGCTAACAAAGTTAAAAACAATGGGTACAAGATTTAAAAAACAAACAATAAGGGAAATTAATAAAACAAAGGAAAAACAGAAGGAGATAAGGGGATAAAGTTGTTTTTGTTTTGTTTATTCCGGGATAGGAAGCGTCTGTAGGGATTCACAGTCAAAAGCCTTTCTGAAATAATAAGCCTTCAGTTGTGACTTGAAGACTTTAAGAGATTAACTGTCTACTAACCTAAAAGCCTGGAACGGTTCATTTTCAGCAGAGGCCCTTCCTACCTGCGTGTGGTGACTGGAGATCGCTGCGGGGAGATCGTTGCTGGAGGCGGGACCAGTGGAGGCATGGTTGATCACTGCTGGTGGTTGCCTAGGATGGGGCGGCTTCTGCTCTCTCACTGGGGAGGAGCGGGTTGTGTCTCTGGACTCCTCCTCCCGGTTGTCTGATGGAGGCAGAGTGCTGTATTCTTTGGGAGTTGCCCATGAGCATCCGCCGCCCACCGGCCCGGCGCTGGATTGTTCTATCTCTGTGCATCTTCTGCCTGGAAACGATGAGTCAGGGCTGCAGCAGCTGGAAAGCCCGAGTGATATCTGACCCATCTGGACTTTTGCTGTTGGGATTATTTAAAATATGCTGAGGCAACAGAGCTGCTTCAGGAAATTGGACTTCTGCCAGACTTATTTGATTTTGTTTTTCAATTTTTTCTTCCAGTTTATGAATTATTTTAAATTTTATTCCATTGTTTTTACCCCTATTCTTTTTATTAACTGAATTCTATTGTTTGATTCCTCCATTCTATTCCTTTTTACATATTCCTTTAATTCATTTACATAGATGGTGCTCCTATCAGTAAAGTTAGGAATTCTACATACTTCTCTCCTCTCCACTCCTTCCTGCCCTCTATAGTCCTCCCTACACTCTTCTAACCCCTTCCTCTGTAATGTCGCCTAGAGCTTGTTTAGGTATTTGCAACGCACAAATGGAATAAATAAATAAAATAAAATTTTCCGACCTCAGATAAAGTGGTAACGAGTTCCAGAGGCTCGGGGCCATCACTGAGAAACTTGACTCGCAGTTAGCATCCAGGAACATTTGTGGAAATGATGGTACAGTTAACAAATGCTGAGAAGAGGAAGGAAGATTCCTTGTGGTCATGTAAGGAATCAGATGACTGTACAGAAACAAAGGCATGCCAGATGATCGAATTTGACATGTAAGAACATTATATTTGAAAGGAATCCTATATGCTATATCCTATATGGGTCTGAGGCCGTAGCTATAACCCCTGAGTCACACTCTCAGATAACAGCATGGTAGGAGATAGCATGGCAAGCACTGTTTGACAGAGATGTCAGACACGGTTAACGAAAAAAACCCAAACACATGACAAACATGGTGTGGATGGGAAGCCAAGGTCTATAATGAGCCCTGATGTGTGTGTGGAGGGGGAGGGGTTGTATTTAGGTCCCTTTGAACTGGCATTGGAGAATTCATTGCCAGAGAATGTGGTGAAATCAGTTAGCTTGGCGGGATTTTAAAAAAGGCTTGGATAATTTTCTGAAAGAGAAGTCCATTGAGATGGCTTGGGGAAATCTACTGCTTATTCCCTGGATAAGCAGCTCATAAAATCTGTTTTGCTACTAAGGGATCTAGCTAGGTACTTGGGACCTGGATTGGCCATTATGAGAATGGGCTACTGGGCTTGAAAGGCCTTCGGTCTGTCCCAGTACAGCAATTTTTATGTTCTTTTGTGAGCCAAGTCTAGGCCAATGAAGCCATTGTGACATCATTGGTGAGATTGACTCTTAGGCATTGGTGGAATGAGGCGTTATGACATCACAATCTGAGCTCTGGAATGTTGCTACTCTTTGGATTTCTGGGACTTGGGGTTGGCCACTGTTGAAAACAAGATACTGTGCTTGATGGACCTTCAGTCTGTCCCAGTATGGCAGCTCTTATGTGAGCCAAGTCTAGACCAATGAAGCTATTGTGACATCAATGCTGAGGCTGGCTCTTAGGCATTGGTGGAATGAGGCATTATGACATCACAATCTCAGTTCTGGAATGTACTACTCTTTGGGTTTCTGCCAGGTACTTGGGACCTGGGTTGGGCACTGTTGGAAACAAGATACTGAGCTTGATGGACCTTCAGTCTGTCTCAGTATGACAGCTCTTATGTTCTCATGTGAGCCAAGTATAGGACAATCAAGCCATTATGACATCACTGATGAGGTTGGCTCTTAGGAATTGCTGAATAAGGCATTATGACATCACAATCTCAGCTCTGGAATGTTGCTACTCTTTGGGTTTCTGGGACCTGGGTTGGCCACTGTTGGAAACAGGATACTGGGCTTGAAGCAAGGCAGGAGCCTTGGAGAAAGCAGACAGATCCTGAGGTCTTGGACTGGCCCCTGCAAGAAGTGGAAGAAAAAGTTTCCCCACTTCTAACTTTCATGTTCGAGAGGTTTTGGAGAGCATGGAAATCTAGGAAGCCTGCCCTACCTCAGAAAGCCAGGCAGAGCAAATGGAAATCAGCTAAAGCTTTCTGCCGGTAACATCGGGCATGGGATAGGCTCCGCCCCCTTCCTGCACACGTTAGATGCTGCTGGACTTTTAAATCAAGAGCAGGAGCTGAGCTGCTCTCCAATTCTGCCGGTAACATCGGGCGTGAGGCCTTTAGTAATTTGGCAAAAGGGAAGAACCCATGGCATCTGACTTTGTTATTGCCAGCCGGTTTAACAGGGACAGGACCGAAGGCAGGACTGCTCACAATCCGGATGTGCCACAGGACTCGGCGTTCACTCGCTCTGTGATGGTTCGTCTTCTGGCAGTGACGTACTAAGCGCGCATGCGCAGTCGTGCGGCCACACCACTACAGAAAAGGGATAAGGGAACACGGTTCGCTACTGCGCATGCGCGGGCTAGCATTTTATTATTTAAGATTATATAAGATTGTATTGCTGACTTTGATTGTAACCTCTTCGCTGATTGTCCAGCGCCTCTTGCTGTAAACCGCCTCGAACTTATATGGCTTTGGCGGTATATAAGAATAAAATTATTATTATTAATAAAGTGCATAGAACTTCACCTTTGTGGTATATAAATAAACTGTTCTTCTTCTTCTTCAGAATGTCCCAGTAGCATGTAAACAATCAGACCTTCACCTTTTTATAAAGACCTTGACCCCCTCCCCCCCCAGCCACGTTTTGAAGAGTTATCCCAGGTCAAGCATCTTCTAGAACCTCCCTTCCCCCATCCTACCTGCTCAAAACCATGCCCGAGGGAGGTCACGCAACACGCGCCAACTTCTGTCTCCGACGCCCCGCCCCCCCCTCTGACGCGACTTCCCTCTCGTCCCTGCCGGAAAGAGCGTCATAGGAGGGGGCGGGGCGCCTGGGAAAGGCAGTTGGGACGTCCGAGCGAGAAAGAGGGAAGAGACGCTGGGCGGGGCGTTCGGGTCGCGTGACGTGAGAGCGGCGGCCGCTTCCGTTTGAAGGGGCGGAGCCGGCAGCCTCGAGCCGGCTCCGACGCCCCGCCCTCGCGCTAGACTCTGTCGCTCACCACGTGAACTCGACGCAACCGTCCGGGTCGAAGAATATCGCTCGAACGCAAATAAGTGCGAGAAATTCAAGGTCAGGCCCCTTTTCTTCTTTGCTCCCCGTAAGACGCAAAAGATCGTGACAATCGCGACAAGGAAAGACTATGTCGTTAGGCGGCTCCCCCTGTGTGTGAATGTGGTCAGAAGAACTTGGAGCGCCCTCTACTGTTTAAGGATAACAGTGACATTCAGAAGGAGAAAATGTCACATTCTTCAAATAAAAAGTTTTTGCTTTTTTATACTATCATCGTGTTTATTTGCAGAGAAGAGTGAGATGAACACAGATGATCTAGAACAGTGGTTCCCAACCCTGTCCTGGAGGACCACCAGGCCAATGGGGTTTTCAGGCTAGCCCTAATATGCATGGAGCAGATTTGCATGCCTGTCATTTCCATTATATGCAAATCTCTCTCATGCATATTCATTAGGGCTAGCCTGAAAACTCGATTGGCCTGGTGGTCCTCCAGGACAGGGTTGGGGGACCACTGATCTAGAACAGGGGTGTCAAAGTCCCTCCTCAAGGGCCACAATCCAGTCAGGTTTTCAGGATTTCCCCAGTGAATATGCATGAGATCGTTTAGCATACAATGAAAGCAGTGAATGCAAATAGATCTCATGCATATTCATTGGGGAAATCCTGAAAAGCCGACTGGATTGCGGCCCTCGAGGAGGGACTTTGACACCCCTGATCTAGAATCAGAAAAGAATAGTAAATAGTGAAGGCCAGTACTGGGCAGACTTGCATGGTCTGTGTCTGTACAGTACTCCCCTGATATTCACTGAGGTTCCGTTCCATGCGGATTGTGAAAAATTGCAGGCAGACCTTAGGAAATTTGAAGAATTCATGTCCAAATGGCAGATGAAATTTAATGTGGACAAAATATGCAAAGTGATGCATATAGGGAAGAATAACCTGAATCACAGTTACCGGATGCTAGGGTCCATCTTGGGGGTTAGTGCCCAAGAAAAGGGTCTTGGTATCATCGTAGACAATACAATGAAACCTTCCGCCCAATGTGTGGCGGTGGCCAAAAAAGCAAACAGGATGCTGTAACACCATCTAACACCATTCCAGCAGGGGAGAGCCGACGGAGGAGGGCTGCAGTTCGGCCATCGGACCAACGGTCAGCTCGGGGGCCCATTCCAGCGGGGCACCCGACACTGTCTTCGCTCCTCCCCCATTCCAGCAGGGGAGAGCCGACGGACGAGGGCTGCAGTCCGGCCATCGGACCAACGGTCGGCTCGGGGGCCCATTCCAGCGGGGCACCCGACACTGTCTTCGCTCCTCCCCCATTCCAGCAGGGGAGAGCCGACGGACGAGGGCTGCAGTCCGGCCATCGGACCAACGGTCGGCTCGGGGGCCCGTTCCAGCGGGGCACCCGACACTGTCTTCGCTCCTCCCCCATTCCAGCAGGGGAGAGCCGACGGAGGAGGGCTGCAGTCTGGCCATCGGACCAACGGTTGGCTCGGGGGCCCGTTCAAGCTGGACTTCAGTTTTGACTGTTTTGATTTTATTTTCACTTCTTTTTAGTTTATGATATATTTTTTAATCTCACTTATTGTTTTATGACTTATTTTGTTTTATTTTATCATTCAAATTTCATTTAAATTTCCCCAGAATTCTATTGCTTCAACAATTCTCCCTCTGCATCTATTCTTATCTCCCCTCTTTTTAACCTTTCAAATTCCTTTAGATCATTGTAATCTTATTAGTATGTTTATTTTCTTATTTTTCTCCTCTATCTCTGTTTTCTTTCTTTATTACTCTTCTAATTGTCATTTTTCCTGGTACTTTAGTTAGATTGTGAGCCTTCGGGACAGTAAGGGAATTTCTAAGTACCTATCTTACTTATAATTTAAATGCACCAATATATTCATTGTAACCCGTTCTGGGCTCTTTTGGGAGGACGGGCTAAAAAATCGAATAAATAAATAAATAAATAAAATAAATATTAAAAAAGTGATGGTTAACAAGACTAAGAATGTTATAATGCCCCTGTATCGCTCCCTGGTGCGATCTCATCTCGAGTATTGCGTTCAATTCTAGTCTCCTTATCTCAAGAAAGATATAGTGATTTGGGGGTGATCGTTAGCGAAGACATGAAGACTGCCAATCAAGTGGAAAAGGCTTCATCAAAGGCAAGACAAATGATGGGTTGTATCCGTAGAAGTTTTATCAGCCGGAAGCCCGAAGTTATAATGCCATTGTACAGATCCACGGTGAGGCCTCATCTGGAATATTGTGTACAATTCTGGAGGCCACATTACCAAAAAGATGTGCTGAGAGTTGAGTCGGTTCAACGAATGGCCACCAGGATGGTCTCGGGACTCAAAGACCTCCCGTATGAGGAAAGGCTGAATAAATTGCAGCTATACTCACTCGAGGAACGTAGAGAGAGAGGAGACATGATAGAGACATTTAAATATATCATGGGCCGTATTGAGGTAGAGGATGATATCTTCTTTCTTAAAAGTCCCTCGGCCACAAGAGGGCATCCGCTGAAAATCAGGGGTGGGAAATTTCATGGCGACACCAGGAAGTTCTTCACCGAAAGGGTGGTCGATCGTTGGAATGAACTTCCACTTCAGGTGATTCAGGCCAGCAGAGTCCCAGATTTTAAAAGGAAATGGGATACACATGTGGGATCTCTAGGGGGGTATATTCAAGGGGGTGGGGTCATTAGAGTGGGCAGACTTGATGGACTATGGCCCTTTTCTGCCGTCATCTTCTATGTTTCTATGTTTAGAAAAAGTTCAAAGAAGAGTGACCAAGATGATAAAGGGGCTGGAACTCTTCTCGTATGAGAAAAGACTAAAACGGTTAGAGCTCTTCAGCTTGGAAAAGAGACGGCTGAGGGGAGATAGGATTGAAGTCTACAAAATCCTGAGTGGAGTAGAACGGGTACAAGTGGATCGATTTTTCACTCTGTCAAAAATTACAAAGACTAGGGGACACTCGATGAAGTTACAGGGAAATACTTTTAAAACCAACTGGAGGAAATTTTTTTTCACTCAGAATAGTTAAGCTCTGGAACACGTTGCCAGAGGTTGTCGTAAGAGCAGATAGCGTGGCTGGTTTTAAGAATGGTTTGGACAAGTTCCTGGAGAAAAAGTCCATAGTCTGTTTATTGAGAAAGGCATAGGGGAAGCCACAGCTTGTCCTTGATCAGTAGCATGGAACGTTGCTCCTATTTGGGGTTCCGGAATCTTGCTAAACTTTGAGATTCTGGAATGTTGCTACTCTTTGGGTTTTGGCCAGATACTAGTGATGGGCTACTGGGCTTGATGGACCATTGGTCTGACCCAGTAAGCCTATTCTTATGCTCTTATGTTCTTAAGTTTTCTTTGAGATCGACCTCATTTCTTCTATCTGCATTTGTTTTCTACTGCCCTGCTCTCACTATTTTTTCTTTTCCCCCCAATTTTAATGTATTAGCTACTTTTTCTTTCTTACTTTTACCGGCTTCTCTTAGCTTTGCCAGATGTTGTTTCTTGTGTTGTGATTTCTTGTAGTTAATGAAGGCTAACTTCTTTTCCTTACCATTGCAGATGTTTCTTTGGAGAACCACAACAGCCTGCTTTTCCTTACTTTAATTACTTTCCTAAAACAAAATGTCTGTTCTCCTTAAACTAGCTCTTTTCGGTTTTCCTACTGGTTTTCTACTTCCACAAGATGCTCCCATCCAGCTAATGGTTACATTGACTAAGTTAGTTTTCCTAAACTCTAAGACTCTCACTTTTGAAATAACCCTCTCAGTGCACGTCCCGATATTGAACCACACCATCCAGTAATCACTTGATGTCTGATGATCACCCGCTATTACGTCAGAAGCATTCTCCCCATTATAAGCACCCCATCCACGTGAGTTTCATTACTAATTGCTGGAAAGTGCTCCATGTAGAGAATCCAGGATCTCCCTACTTAAGAGCATAAGAATAGCTTTACTGGGTCAGACCAAAGGCTCCATCAAGCCCAGTAGCCCATCCAGGTCACTAGTACCTGGACAAAACCCAATAAGTAGCAACATTCCATGCTACCAATCCAGGGCAAGCAGTGGCTTTCCCTATGTCTTTCTCAATAACAGACTACGGACTTTTCCTCCAGGAAATTGTCCAAACCTTTCTTAAAATCAGCTACGCTATCCGCTCTTACCACAAACTCTGGCAACGCATTCCAGAGCTTAACTATTTCTTCTTATTGGTTTTAAAAAGTATTTCCCTGTAACTTCATCGAGTGTCCCCCTAGTCTTTGTAATTTTTGACAGACTGAAATATCGATCCACTTGTCCCCGTTCTACTTGACTCAAGAATGGAACAATGCTTCTCAATCCTATCCTGGAAGCACACATAGCCAGTCAGGTTTTCAAAAGTGTCGTTTGAGTCCTAGCAACTTGATGACTTAATGGCTTCATCAAGTTGCTAGGATTTTTTAGAATTACCACAATGAGTACTGGGCAGACTTGCACAGTCTGTATATGGCCTTTGGGGGAGGATGGGCTGGAGAGGGCTTCAATGGCTGGGAGGGTGTAGATGAGCTGGAGTAGGTTTTGACAGAGATTTTGGCAGGTGGAACCCAAGCACAGTACCGGGTAGAGCTTTGGATTCTTGCCCAGAAATAGCTAAGAAGAAAAAATTAAAATTGAATCAGGTTGGGCAGACTGGATGGACCATTCGGGTCTTTATCTGCCATCATCTACTATCAGATAGATATGCTTATAATGGATATCCAATACATGTAGATCTATCTCATGCATATTAACTGTGATAAGCCAAACTGGCTAGGTGTGCCTCTAGGACTGGGTTCCAAATGACCCTTTAGTGTGCTTTTATGTGAAGGATTGATGTTCGCATTCTTAATAAACTAAGCTAAGGCATTATTGTCTCTTGCTGTGCATTTCTGTCACCACCGAGATATTTTTGGAACATCATTACCACCTGTAGTGCAGAGTGTCCCAATCAAAATCCAGCTTATTTAAATCCTCTATCAATAGCATCTCCTTTTTCAAAGCAATTTTGGGAATGTTTGCAATTAAATATCTGCACATTTCTCTCTGTGAAAGATTCTCGTATAATCACACCAATATAAATAGATGTTCAGTTATTAACCCACGGTTATTCCTCCTTATACATTCTACAATTCTGTTGCTTTAATAAAATATTTTAACACACTAGTACCACTCCTACTCTTCTTCCTAACTTGTCCTTCCTGAATAAGATCATAGCCTGGTAGAATTACAGTCAAACCTTGGATAGCGAGTAACGCGGTTTTGCAAGACGAGCAAAACACTTTCTTAATTTCTAACTCGCTAAACGCGCGCATATGCAAGCATGTCACGCACGCACGTCGATGGGTACGATCCTGCCCTGATCCTGACTCGGCTCAGCAGATTTCCCCCCCCCCCAACCTCCCCTCAAAGCCTGCGCCTGCTGGCGGCTGCAGTACAATCTCAGTTTGGGAGAGGGCGAGAAGGATGAAAGCTGGGGGGGAGGAGGGCTGCTGATGGCAGCGCCTTGTTAACTCATTAAAGCAGCAGAGCCCCAGTGGGCTGCAGGTTCTGAATAATGCATGCACAATATTGAGCCCAAAATGCAGTCGCACAACCAGTGCACGGTATACTTACGTGCACAACTTTTGTGCACATCCTATACGCACAACCTCTCCCTCACACCAGCCAGTTTTTGGGATATGGAACAAGTCGTCCGAGTTTCCATTACTTCCTATGGGGAAATTCGCTTTGATATATGAGCGCTTTGGATTATGAGCATGCTTCTGGAACGAATTATGCTCGCAAACCAAGGTACCACTGTACGTATATTCTGTCATGGTTCTCTGTGAACTACTTCTGTATGACCACCACTAAATCCAAGTCAGCCTCTGCCATCAAAGCCTCTAGATCCATAATTTTATTTTCCATCAGCATTAGTATACACAGTTTTCCAGATTATGCCCTCTCCCCCCCCCCCCCCATTTCTATAGAACAAGGGGCTCCTTATATGGAAAGGAAGTCCTTAGTGGTAATAACATGAGACTCCCATTAGGAGTCAGCATTTTTGAAATCAGAGCCAGAGTGTAACCCTTTTATAAACTGGGTTTTAATCCTCTATAATAAAACCCTAAGCGTGCATGCACACTTAGGACGGTGTGATCCCTTCCACCGTGGTCTCTGGGTCCGTGCTGAATTCCATATTTGAACACAGAGGCAGGGAACATGCCGGCAACTCCCCCCTCCCGCCCTCACCAACCGGTGTTGCCACCGCTGCTCCTCTTCAAAGCAGCTTGCTGAGGTTCGCGGCCGGCTGTAGCGAACCTCACAGGCCGCTCTGCACCTTGGTAGCACATTCCCTCTGATGCACGGGATCGCGTCAGAGGGAACGTGCTACCGACGTGCAGAGCAGCCTGCGAGGTTCGCTACAGCCGGCTGCGAACCTCAGCAGGCTGCTTTGAAGAGGAGGACAGACGCAAACGACCAGGAAGCCGGATGCTGGACAGGGGGAGCAGGTAAGGGGTGCTGCTGGATAGGGGGGAGGTAAAACGAAGGGAGAAGGGCTGCTGCTGGACAGGGGGAGCAGGCAAGGGGTGGTGGTGGACAGCCGAGGAAAGAGAGAGACAGAAAGAAAGACAGACAGACAGAAAGCGGCCAAGGAGAGAGAGAAAGAAAAAAAGAAAGACAGACACACACATCTATTCTAGCACCCGTTAATGTAACGGGCTTAAAGACTAGTAGAATATAATTTGTGTAAATCAGATTAGCATTTTGTGAGATTTTTTTTCTGTCGTTTGAATGAAGACATATGTGTGTGACTAGAACAAGCTGTTAGAAAATATATCAGTTTCTCTTCTCCATGACGACTAGCGCTGTGGAGAAGGAGTTTTGTGAGGAGGGAAAATAGCAAGTGTTTTCTCCACTGGGGTGGGGGGGTCTCTGTGGAAGTTGTCAGTGAAGGCAAACAGAGATGGAGAGAGGTATGAGAGATTTTAAGAGACTGGAATTCACATAGGATGTGTGGTAATTTCCTGAGGGAAATCTTGCCCATTAATACATTACATTACATTAGTGACTTCTATTCCGCCCTTACCTTGCAGTTCTAGGCGGATTACAAAAGAAGCTAACTGGACATTTCCAGGAAAATTACAATTTAGGATTTAGGGTTACAAAAAAGATAACTGGACATTTACAATTTAGGGAGCTGTTTATATGGTTGATACTTTGAAGAGAAAAATTGCAAGAGAGGAAGAGATTGAGAGGGAATTTACAAGGGAGGGGAAGGACAAGGGGAAGAGTTAAGATATCTGGATAAATTTTTTGAATAGGAGGGTTTTGATTTCTTTTCAAAATGATTTGAAGTCGCTCGTTGTCGGCAAGTTGGAGATGGAGTGGTCAAGTTTCGCTGCTTGCGTCGCTAGTAGGTTGTCAAACATCTTCTTGTACCAAGTACCTTTGAATGGGGGGGTAGGTAAATGGGGTCTGAGTTCTCCTTTGTCTAGTAGTAAGGTTCTGATTTAGGCAGTGCCATTTAATGCTTTGAATAATAGTATAATTTGAATTGAATTCGTGCTTGTATTGGTAACCAGTGTGAGTCTAGGTAGGCACTGGTGATGTGGTCATATACCGTGTTTCCCCCAAAATAAGACCCCCAAAAATAAGCCCTAGCATGATTTGGGGGGTAGGTCTTAATATAAGCTCTACCCCCGAAAATAAGCCCTGGTCGTAGGCAGCTGCGCTTCCCCCCACTGTGCAGCCGAACCACCGCTGACCCTCCATCCTTCCCTCCCAACTGATCCCCGCCGACCGCAACCATAAAAACCTTGCTGCAGAGGAGCGTTGGGCCAGCAGCACTCACGAGCTGCTTCGCAGTCTTCTCGCTGGGGCCATCTGTGAGTGCTGCTGGCCCGACACTCCTCTGCAGCAAGGTTTTTATGGTCGCGGTCGGCAGGGATCGGTTGGGAGGGAAGGATGGAAGCTGGGCAAGGGATCTGCTTGCATAGGGGGGATGGAGGGATAGAAAGATGCTGCAGAGGGAAGGCACAAGGGGATGGGTGAGACGGGAGGAAAAATATTGCACATGTTGGGAAAAGCAAAGAGGAAGAATTGGGGTGAAGGAGAGGAAGGGAGAGATGATCATGTACATGAAAAAAATAAGTCCTACCCAAAAAGTGCCTTTTTTGGGTCCCAAATGAATATAAGACATTGTCTTATTTTCGGGGAAACACGGTATATAGGGGGCAGATGGAATTGGTCCCAGGGGCATGTCAGGTCAATTTCCCTAAATCCAGGGACACTCCTGAGGGGGTGGCTGCGGCAAAAAAAAGCAAACAGGATGCTAGGAATTATTAGGATAGGGATGGTATATCATAGGGATAGGGATATCAATGACCTGGAAGACGGAATATCCAGTGAGATCATTAAGTTTGCAGACGACACAAAGCTATGCCGGGCAATCAGATCGCAGGAGGATAGCGAGGAACTCCAGAGCGACTTGCATCAGTTAGAGAAATGGGCAGAGCAATGGCAGATGAAGTTCAACATGGAGAAATGCAAAGTAATGCATTTAGGTAGTAAGAATAAGGAATACGAGTATAGAATGTCAGGAGCAACTCTGGGTAAGAGCGAACAAGAAAAGGACCTGGGTGTACTGATAGATAGGACCCTGAAGCCGTCAGCACAATGCGCGGCAGCGGCAAAGAAAGCAAACAGAATGTTAGGCATGATAAAGAAGGGAATCGCGAGTAGATCGGAGAGGGTTATAATGCCGCTTTATAGAGCAATGGTCAGACCACACTTGGAATACTGTGTCCAACATTGGTCTCCCAACCTAAAGAAGGATATAAAACTGCTGGAGAGGGTGCAGAGACGAGCAACGAAGCTAATAAGAGGTATGGAGAACTTGGAATATGAGGAACGACTCAAGAAACTGGGACTGTTCTCCCTTGAGAAGAGGAGGCTGCGAGGGGACATGATAGAGACATTCAAAATGCTGAAAGGCATCGATAAAATAGAGCAGGAAAATAAATTATTTACATTGTCCAACGTGTCACGGACAAGAGGACATGGTTTGAAGCTAAGGGGGGACAAGTCCAGGACAAATGTCAGGAAGTTCTGCTTCACACAGCGAGTGGTGGACGCCTGGAATGCTCTCCCAAAGGAAGCTATTAATGAATCCACTGTGTTAGGATTCAAAGGCAAATTAGATGCACATCTCCTTACGAGAGGCATAGAGGGATATGGGTGACTAAAACTACATCAGGTGTATACCTGACTGGGCCTCCGCGTGTGCGGATCGCCGGACTCGATGGACCATGGGTCTGATCCGGAGATGGCAGTTCTTATGTTCTTATGTAAATAAGACCAGGAATACTATAATGCCTCTATATCACTCCATGGCAAGTCTTCACCTTGAGTATTGTGCACAGTTCTGGCCACCATAGCTCAAAAAAGATATAGGGGAATTAGAAAAAGTTCAAAGTAGAGCAACCGGGATGATAAAGGGGATGGAACTCCTCTCGTTTGAGGAAAGACTAAAACGGTTAGGGCTCTTCAGCTTGGAAAAGAGATGGCTGAGGGGAGATAGGATTGAAGTCTACAAAACCCTGAGTGGTGTAGAATGGGTACAAGTGGATTGACTTTTTATTTCATCAAAAATGACAAAGACTAGGGGACACTCGATGAAGTTACAGGGAAATACTTTTAAAACCAATATGATTAAAATTTTTTTCACTCAGAAAATAGTTAAGCTCTGGAACTTGTTCCCAGAGGATATGGTAACAGCTGTTAGCGTAGCTGGGTTTAAGAAAGGTTTGGACAAGTTCCTGGAGGAAAAGTTTATAGTTTGCTATTGAGACAGACATGGGGAAAGCCACTGCGTTCCCTGGATCAGTAGCATGGACCATTGCTACTATTTGAGTTTCTGCCAGGTTCTGTGACTTGGATTAGCCTCTGTTGGAAACAGGAAACTGGGTAGATGGACCATTGGTCTGACCCAGTATGGCTATTCTTATATTCTTCTGTTTTTAAGGTCAGGAGTAGAGGAGGCCTATCCCAGTAGACCACCAAAAGTTACCCCCGAGGTGGTAGAGGCTCAGCTAGTTGGGAAGAGTGTTGAGTTGTGGACAGGTGGTCTGGAGGAGATTAGAAAGGGGGGGGGGAGGGTAGAAGGGCAGGAGAAAAGGACCAGAATCAGGGCTGCTCCACTCAAACCTGGGGGAGGACTTGTGAAACTATCTGATATTCAGTGCTGGCACTCACATAGCTAAGTGGACATAGAGGACAACCTTTTGTGTGGTCCTTCAGGTACCACCACCAAATATGGCCAGTGGAGTAGAACGGGCACAAGTGGATCGATTTTTCACTCCGTCAAAAATGACAAAGACTAGGGGACACTTGAAGTTACAGGGCAATATTTTTAAAACCAATAGGAGGAAATTTTTTTCACTCAGAGAATAGTTAAGCTCTGGAACGCGTTGCCAGAGGTTGTGGTGAAAGCGGATAGCGTAGCTGGTTTTAAGAACGGTTTGGACAGTTTCCTGGAGGAAAAGTCCATAGTCTGTTATTAAGACATGGGGGGAAGCCTCTGCTTGCCCTGGATCGGTAGCATGGAATGTTGCTACTTTGGGGATTTCAGAATTTTGCTACTCTTTGGGGATTCCACATGGAATGTTGCTCCTATTTGGGGTTCTAATCTTTGAGATTCTAGAATGTTGCTAATCCTTGGGTTTTAGCCAGGTACTAGGGACCTCGATTGGCCATCGTGAGAACGGACTATTGGGCTTGATGGACCATTGGTCTGACCTAGTAGGGCTATTATTATGTTCTTATGTTTGCATAAATGCCAGTTCCTCCCAACTGCTCTCAGATGACCAGGACAGATAGAAACAATATTCAGTGGCTGTCCCCCTCAGTGTGGGAAATCTCTCCTGTCCTTTTAAACCAAGCTAAATATGGAACCCAAGCACAGTACCGGGTAGAGTTTTGGATTCTTGCCCAGAAATAGCTAAGAAGAAAAAATTTAAAAAATTTAAATTGAATCAGGTTGGGCAGACTGAATGGACCATTTGGGTCTTTATCTGCCATCATCTACTATTTTACTATGTTACTATATTATTATAAGAACATAAGAACATAAGCAATGCCTCTGCTGGGTCAGACCTGAGGTCCATCATGCCCAGCAGTCCGCTCACGCGGCGGCCCAACAGGTCCAGGACCTGTGCAGAAATCCTCTATTTATACCCCTCTATCCTCTTTTCCAGCAGGAAACTGTCCAATCCTTTCTTAAATCCCAGTACCGTACTCTGCCCTATTACATTCTCTGGAAGCGCATTCCAGGTGTCCACCACACGTTGGGTAAAGAAGAACTTCCTAGCATTCGTTTTGAATCTGTCCCCTTTCAACTTTTCCAGATGCCCTCTTGTTCTTTTATTTTTTGAAAGTGTGAAGAATCACAGTAGTAGCATTCCTGGTAACATTTCATGATATACAAGTCAAGGCTGCACTGATTAGTTGCATCCTAAGATAAACTCTCACATTTCTTAGTTTGTACTCACACGCATCAGTTTGTTTTTGGTTCCTGTCCTACTTTTCTGTTCTGAGGTAGGATGGGCTTTTGTGAAGGGCTGAATAGTTTGAATATAATACAACCCAAGCCTTCTATGAAATGAAACCAAATTCGATAATGTATCTAACCATTAGATGTCACTGTCAGCTTGAGAAGATCGATTTTCAAAAGACATTTGACAAAATACCATATTTTTTGCTCCATAAGACGCACCTGACCATAAGATGCACCCTAGATTTAGAGGAGGAAAACAAGAAAAAAAACATTCTTAAACGAATTCTCCCTGCCAGGCTCTGGACCCAAACCCACACTCCTTGCCAAGCTCTGCACCCTGTCCCCCCTCCCTGCCAAGCTCTGTACCTTGTCCCCCCCTTCTGGTGGTTGAGTGGTAGGCAGGGACAGGGCAGGCAGGGGCGCTCCCCCCACGTACCTTTTTTTAACTTTTTAAAATCCCACCAGATGTGTCAAGATTGAGGACTTCAAGGCATTCACAATGCCCAGGAGGCCTCCCTTAGTTACCTTACAGAAGCAGGAGTCTCGGACCGTTTTTTGTTGTCCATACACTGGCTTCAGACAAACCGGTAAGGGAGGTATCTTGTTAGCCCCCGGAGCCGTTTGTTCTCTTTTTAAGATTGATCTCAGTTGCTGACATTCTTCTCTCAGTCAGCTGCGGCATCGAAGGGCTGCCCTCCCCCAGCGGTACCTAACATGGAGAGCCTGTTGGTTCAAGTAGCTGCAGCGATAAAAGTCTTCCCTCCCCTGGCCATACCTAGAATGGGCCCTGAGGGGGAGGAGGTATAAGAGGAAGTTCATTCCATAGTTGAGAAAATTTGAAAACCAAGGATTGACTGAAATTCTTGACTCCTTTGATTCCTTTCACTGAAGGAAGGGAGAGTTTGACTTGGATGCCTCTTGCATAGGAGAATCTATAGACAATTTTGTCCATGAGATGGCACTTGTGAGCTGAGATTGAACTGTCCTTAATCCCTGTGTAGTACATTGTCTGTATCTCCTGTTTTGCAGCACTCCTTGCTCGTTGAATTTGCTATTGATGCCTGGATACACTGCCCCATATCTGGAGGAAGGTTAGTGAATCGAGCCGTAGTCGGAAAGTGAGCGCAAATGGATCGGTACGCGATCGGTTTGCTTAGTGAATCTAGCCCATGTTGAGAGTAGGGACAGGCAGTCCAGGAGCTGCACAATGAAGGAAAGAGACAGGCAGCACGTGCAGATTGTGCAAAAGAGACAAAGATCTCAGGCCATGCAACATAACTGGGTTGGTCTCCATCGAGGGCTAGACACGTAGTCCAGCAAGCATCTACTTTTTTCGTTCCTTTGGAAAAGTACTGAATGGAAAAAAATGGAAACTCACTGGACTAACATGACTAGCCCTCGATGGAGACTGTCCCAAATGAAGTTAGTTGGTCTGAGAAATTTTCAGCACCCCCCATTGGGCTGTTTTGGGGCTGCTTTTTCAAGGTAGTTAGTCGGGATTGTAAATTAGTATGTGGCAACACGGTCAAACATGCTCTATTGCTTTGGTCTCTTGGAGGTCCTTTTAAGGACTAAGCACATAATGCATGCACTAGCTCTTTAGGACTTCACTGTGAAGAAAGGGGGCGGGGTTTAATCACGGACATCATTGGCGGGCTCCGAATGTGCCTACCGCAAAGCATTGTTGTCATAAAAAATGCAATATAAGAACTGTAGTTTTTACCAACCTCTCTTTTTTTCTTAAGTGCTGGTCAATCCCCAGAAAGTACATTCACCCTAGAACAAAAAGAAAGGCCAAAGAACCAAAAAATTACGCTTACAAACCCTCAAAGAGGCGACCACCCACGCCGATGACCCTCTCTTCATACTTATCGCCACACCCCCTAATTAAGAAAAAGCAGGAGTGGAAAACAAGAAAATACAGATTGAACCTGAAGGATTAAAAGGCCAAACTCTCAATCATTGCACATGTTCCATGCTTGAACTTGAAAGCACTTAGATGTGACAATTATTTCTTGCTGCTTTAGGGTATTTAAAGGGATTAATAAACAAAACATCAATAACTGACATGACATAACATAACTTATATATGACATGACATGAAATGTATATATGTGTGTCTTAGGACTGTAATGCTTATTGTGAATGTGGTATTGTAACCCACCTTGTTAAAGGGGGGATATAACTAAATAAACCATGACACAAGGGGGAACAGGGCGAGGGGAGAACTTAATTACAATGAAATAAGTTTTAAAAAGTTAAAAAAAAACAACAAATGGCCAACCCAGGTCACAAGTACCCGGCAGAAACCCAAAGAGTAACACTCCTATCATCTTCATTACATGCAAATCTCTTTCATGCATATTCATTAGGGCTATCCTGAAAACCAGGACAGGACTGGGAACCACAGCTCTACAGTATGTGCCTGGGGACTTTTCCGGTAACACTTTGCTGACAGTCCCCCCTACAATCTTGGAAGCTAAGCAGGCCTGGCTAGTACAGTGTTTCCCTGAAAATAAGCCCTAGTCCCGGAAGCCTAAACTGAATGTCCCTGTATTCGCCAGCAGCAGCGCTTCCCCCGCCCCTGCCACGCAGCCAAACCCCCGCTGACCCATTTTTCCATCTCTCCCTCCTGTCCGACTCCAAACCCCGCCGACCCTCCGACCACGAGACCTACAAGGAGCAGCGTTGACAGCACTCTAAACAGGCTGCTTCGTGGCCTTCTCCCGCCGGGGCATTCCCTTTGCTGCATCACTGATGATGTCATCAGTAACGTGGCGCACAGAAGGCCATGAAGCAGCCTGTTTAGAGTGCTGCCGATGCTGCTCTTTGTAGGTCTCGCGGTCGGGGGGCTTCAGATGGGAGGGAGAGATGGAAGGATGGGAGGGTCAGCGGGGGTTCAGCTGCGTGGTGGTGGTGGGGGCCTGCTCAGGGGTTCTGCTGCACAGAAGGGAGGGATAGAAGCTGTGCAAGGGTTCTGCTGCACAGGGGGATGGAAGGGAAGAAGAAGGGGGGGGTTTGAAATGCTGCAGAGGGAAGGCATAAGGGGATGGGTGAGCGGGGAGGAAAGATGCTGCCCATGTGGGGGAGAGAAAGGAAAGAGGAAGAATTGGGGTGAAGGAGAGGAAGGGAGAGGTGATCACGTACATGAAAAAAATAAGATGTACCCTGAAAATAAGACCTAGTGCATTTTTTGGGCTCCAAATTAATATGACACTCTTATTTTCGGGAAAACATGGTACTTCGATGTGCAAACTGCATTGAATATCAGGATGTAAATACCACTAGCTGAATATTACCCCGTGATGTATTGTCTGCATGTAGTGAATGAAATTAGCATTCAAACTAAAGCAAAGGACATCACTCAGTGTGACTTGTGAACAACAGCCAGTTGAAGTCTCCCAGCCCTTCTGGAATAACCCGAAGGCTTCTCTCCATTTTGTCATTGAACCAGCAAGACAAAATCAGCAAGGAAATCCTTAATGTAGATTTCTGATGACAAGCTAGAACTTCAATTATCACAGATTTATGGTCCTGGCAATTTAGTAAATGGAGCTGCTCTTTAGTTAGGATTTTGAGGCTGAACCAGCTGCATGACACCAGGCATTAGACAGTCCTGAGCAAACCCACTCATCGTTGCATCATAAGGAAAAAAAAAAAGTGCTTGTTGCAAGGAAATAATATTCACTGCTGTTCAGGGGACCTGATGAGATTATGTGACCTTAGGGTTACTAGACGTCCTTTTTTTAGAGGACTGTCCAGGCATCCGGATGGGTTTTCAAAGCCGGACACTTTGTCCGGGTTTTGAAAACCATTGAGCTGCGGGCCGTGTCTGGAGGGCACCCATGCATGTGCGGATGCAATGCGATGACATCACACACATGCATGCGTAGATGTCCTCCAGATGTGGCCCCGAAGAGACGAGATTTGTGTGGGACTGGAGCTGGGGGGTGGGGCTATGGGTAGAACTGGGCCACGCATCCTCTTTTTCTGGGACAAAAATATGGTAACCCTATGTAATCTACTTCAGTGAACAGGAAGTGAGGTCAGATCTTCCACTCCTCAAGCCACTGAGGTTCAGAGATCATGGGGGAGGGGGACAGACTAGAGTACGCAATAGTAGCACTTAGTGGCCAGATGTAAGTGCATGGCTTCCGTCTGACAACTGTTGCTGTATTGCCTGGCTTTGTGTATTGGGAGGGAGTGGAATCACCAAATTGTTGTGAATGAAGACTTATGGTGGTAGATCCCAGCTCTGCATCCAGTGAGCAGAAAGTCCAAAGAAAGTACCAGTCCCCCCCCAAAAAAAAAAAAAAAAAAAAAGCAAGGAACCAGGTGTTGCAGTCCAGTGCTCCAATTCTATATTGTGACAGAGAAGACTGCACAAGATTCGTTCAGAGACGTGAAGAGGCAGACTGAACTACAAGCAATAAACGCATGGCTGAGGAGATGGTGTGATGAAGAGGGTTTCTACTTTGTGAGGAACTGGACTACCTTTTGGGGGAAGAACAAGCTCTTCAGGAGGGACGGACTACACCTGAGCATGGAGAACGAGACTACTAGCAGGCAACGTCGAGAGAGGAATAGAGCAGGCTTTAAACTAAGAAGAAGGGGAAAGCCGACAGTTGACTTGTCGTCAACAGTTCGGACAAGAGCATCCAGAGATGATACTGAGAGGGAAAAATGTTGGGAAATAACAAAAAGCAAACAACAGGAGTTAAAGAAACACGGGAAGCCGGAGAACAAAAAGAAGGGCAAACAGCGGGAGCTAGAAAAACAAGAGAAATTGAGGACGCAAGATGAGGACGAAAAAGATGCACCAAAGAAAGAGGAAGAAATGAACAGAAAGCAGGGACTGGCAGAAGAGGACGACAAGAGGAGAAATCCTCAAGGAATAAAAGCAGGGATAAAGAAAAACCAGGACTTAAGTTGCTTGTATGCAAATGCGAGGAGCCTGAAGAATAAAATGGGTGAACTAGAAGTCACAGCCCAAAAAGAGGACCTGGACATCATTGGAATTACTGAAACTTGGTGGAATGAACAAAACAAATGAGACGTAGTACTGCCAGGGTACAAACTCTACAGAAGAGACAGGACACACAAGAAGGGTGGAGGAATAGCACTATACATAAAAGACATCATTCACTCGACTGGAATGGACACGGCAACAAAGACGGAAGGATTGGAGTCATTATGGGTTAAACTGCCAGGAAGAAATGGATCTGACTTAAAAGTAGGACTATATTATCGTCCACCTGGACAAAAAGAAGCAGATGACAAGGAACTGGAAGCAGAATTGAGGCGGGAATGCAGAAACGGAAAAGTCATGGTAATGGGGGACTTTAACTACCCTGGGATAGACTGGAGTATTGGAAGCTCCAACAGCGCTAGGGAAACTGAATTCCTAGAGGCCTTGCGGGACTGTTTCCTGGAATAACTCGTCAAGGAGCCAACGAGAGGGAATGTTACGCTTGACCTAATCCTCAACGGACTGGGAGGGCCTGCAAAGGATGTAGAAGTAGTAGGACCGCTAGGGAACAGCGACCACAACATGATCAAGTACAAATTAGAAGTAGGAAAGCCAAAGGGAAGAGAACCACAGCAACAACGCTCAACTACAAGAAAGGGAAATATGACGCAATGAGGGCAATGGTGAAAAAGAAGCTTAGAAACAGCTTAAAAAAAAAAACCAAAACAAAGACTGTGTGGAGCAAGCCAGGTCCCTATTCAAGGACACGGTGCTAGAAGCACAAAATCTGTACATTCCTAGATTTAGAAAGGGGTGCAAAAAGAATAAAACAAAAGATCCAGTATGGATAACAAATGTAGTGAAAAAAGCAATAGGAGACAAGAAAAAATCATTCCAGAAGTGGAAAAAGGACAAAACCGGGGATAACTGAGAAGAGCACAGGGAACTCCAAAAAGAATGCCACCGAGTGGTTAGGAGAGCAAAAAGAATATGAAGAGAGCCTGGCCAGGGAAGAAAAAAACTTCAAATCATTCTACAGATATGTTAAAGGGCAGCAACTCAAGCATTTTTCCCTGTCTGTCGCTGTAGATTTAACAACTGCACTACTCTAGAAACCAAAGTGAATTGAGTATAGGACAGTTGAGCCATTGTGACATCACTGATGAGGTTGGCTCTTAGGCATTGGTGGAATGAGGTATTATGATGTCACAATATCAGCTCTGGTTATCAGAGGCTGAAACTTGTCATACTATTTATTCAGTTTTCTATACTGTTCTCCCAGGGGGGCTCAGAACAGTTTACATTAATTTATTCAGGTACTCGAGCATTTTTCCCTGGTGATCTCACAATCTATCTAATGTACCTGGGACAATGGGTGGATCAAGTGACTTGCCCAGGGCCACAAGGAGCAGGGTGCTGAGGCTGTAGCTTTAACCACTGCACCACACTCTCCCTGAACTGCCTCAGCTGCCTGTCATTCTGCAGGAGGTCAAGTTTTTTACGTGTAACAAAATTGTACAGATGGAAGAGGCTGACCCAGGTCTTACTTAGGTTTGGTTGAAGTTGATTAATGATATACTGCTGTCAAAGTGTGCTCAGTGTGGATGAAATTGTCTGCTTCTGCCTGAATTGGCTGCAAGCAGTTCAGGGAAAGTGTGGTGCAGTGGTTAAAGATACCCAAATTGGAGAATGGCACGGGGACAAATTTGTCCCCGTCCCATCCCTGCAAGTTTTGTCACTGTCCCTGTCCCATTCCTGTAAGCTCTGCCTTAACACTTAGGATTTTAAAGGGTTTGAGGCTTGTGCAGATGAGGACGGAGCTTAGGCATTGGTGGAATGAGGCATTATGACATCACAATCTGAGCTCTAGAATGTTGCTACTTAGGATTTTAAAGCGTTTGAGGCTTGTGCAGATGAGGGCGGAGCTTAGGCATTGGTGGAATGAGGCATTATGACATCACAATCTGAGCTCTAGAATGTTGCTACTTAGGATTTTAAAGCGTTTGAGGCTTGTGCAGATGAGGGCGGAGCTTAGGCACTGGTGGAAAGAGGCATTATGACATCACAATCTGAGCTCTAGAATGTGGCTACTTAGGATCTTAAAGTGTTTGAGGCTTGTGCAGATGAGGACGGAGCTTAGGAATTGGTGGAATGAGGCATTATGTCATCACAATCTGAGCTCTAGAACAGTGTTTTTCAACCTTTTTACACCTATGGACCGGCAGAAATAAAATAATTATTCTGTGGACCGGCATCGGTCCGTGGACCAGCGGTTGAAAAACACTGGGCTAAGTCGTAGGCCAGACCCCGCCCATCTCTACCCAATCTCCACCCCAAACCCCGCCCCCATAATAGTACTAATTGCACCTTGCACGTCCCGTGCCTCATCTGGAAGCCTTCCCTCTGACGTTGCGACATCATAGAGAAGGCTTCCGGTTCAGGCGCAGGATGCCCGTAGGAGCCACTGCCTGTGGCTTTGTGCACTGAATCAGTGAGGAAGAGGGAGCTGGCTTGAAGATAACACTGCATTGATCGCACCGTGGACCGGCGGTTGAAGAACACTGTTTTTGGCCTAATGCACGTGCTGGCCTTGTGGACCGGCAGGAAATTTCTGTGGACTGGCACTGGTCCATGGACCGGTGGTTGAAGAACACTGGCATAGAAAACCGTCTTAAAAATTTTAACAAAGAAAACATCCAAATGCCATTTTATGTTGATTTTTTACGGGTTTTCTCTTTTCAAAATGAGCCCTATAGTAATTTTCTAAATTTGAGAGCGTGTCAAAAGCAAGAAGAAGAATGAATGCACCTAAGATCTTAATGCAGTGTATGCAAACTGTGTGCCCCGGCAGATTCCAGGTGTGTCACGAGGTGCCAACGCCTCTCCTCCTCATTGGCGTCTCTGCTCCTTCGCCTCACCTTTCTTTCTACAGCAGCCCCACTCCCACACACACTGCAGTAATAGGAGGCTCAGAGCCACAGCTGGAGCAAATCCATGCATGCGTAGACATCAACGTGATGACATCACGCATGTGCATGATGTCATCACATTGACGGCCATGCCTTTCCAGGTGCCCTCCAGCTGCTGCCCCGATATTAATGTGCCACAGCTTAAAACGTTTGCAACACACTGTCTTAAAGTAATGTTGTCCAGAACTTTTTAAGATCTTTAAAGAATGGAAATCCTGTGGGGATGAAAGAAGTTGCTGTGGGATTCCCAGGGTGGAGTGGCTGGTTGCAGTTATAGATCCATGGTGAGGCCCCACCTGGAATACTGTGTGCAATTCTGGAGGCCGCATTACCGTAAGGATGTGCTGAGACTGGAGTCAGTCCAGAGAATGGCCACCCAGATGGTCTCAGGACTCAAAGATCTCCCGTACGAGGAATGGCTGGATAAGTTGCAGCTGTACTCACTCGAGGAACGCAGAGAGAGGGGTGACATGATCGAGACATTCAAGTATCTCACGGGCCGCATCGAGGTGGAAGAAGATATCTTCTTTTTCAAGGGTCCCGCAGCAACAAGGGGGCATCCGTGGAAAATCAGGGGCGGGAAACTGCACGGGGACACCAGGAAATTCTTTTTCACTGAAAGGGTGGTTGATCGCTGGAATAGTCTTCCACTTCAGGTGATTGAGGCCAGCAGCGTGCCTGATTTTAAGGCCAAATGGGATAGACACGTGGGATCTATTCACAGAGAAAGGTAGGGGAGGGTCATTGGGGTGGGCAGACTAGATGGGCCTTGGCCCTTATCTGCCGTCTATTTCTATGTTTCTGGTACTCACTGTTGCATTGTGGTCTGTTTCATTGTTCCTGCAGTTCCTATTCTGATCATTAGAAAACCAGCAAAGCTCCAGAGAAGTTTCAGGTTTGCACCTCAGGGACACACAGCACTTTCAGTGCCTGTCCCACCTGCTGTCAAAATGTATAAACACACACAAACAGAACACAAAGATCAGGATAAAACCACAAACCCCTGGGTAGCCAGAGATCCCTGTTTTCCAGGACTCCAATTTCTGGTACTCGGTGCTCTGGGACTCCATATGAGCAGCGTTCGGATGGGGCTTTGTGAGTGGAAACCCAATAGCCCTCATCACTGCTCTAAATGAAGGTTATTTGCATACATTTGGGAAGCTAATTATCTCAATTTTAGGCCGACTTGAATACAGAAACAGATTTTAGTTGCATTCCCCGGGGACTGTGCACCTCACACAGGTGCGTAACCCAACCACAGCTCTCTTGGGCCCTTCTAGAGTTTGCATGATTTGCACCTTATGTCGCATTTTTGATCCTGCCTTCCCCGAGCACACTGTCATGCATAGATCAGTTTCAAAAAGTAATACTTCTGAGAAGGAAGGCAATTTATTACATTTGAAATAAAACAGTAAATTTTCTTTTCCTTTATGCACTGCGGCATGCATTTATTTTGCATATTAGTTAAAGTACATACTTTGCGTTTGCTGACTGACTTTCTTTTTCAGTTGATCAAATGTCATTGCCAAATGTCATTAACATACATATATAAATAGCATATATTGTTGCCTGGCAGCAGACATCTTAGCTGGAAATTTTGTAGCCCAGATTGCACTAGTGGCTAGAATTGAACAGGACTAGGCTCTCTCTGTTTTAAGTCTCTAAGGTTGGGTGTTGCTAATTCAGTGGTGTAGCCAGGTCCACCCAAAACTGGCACCTCCTTAATGTGGCTGGCAGGGATCCCCATGCTCCGCCATCTGAAGACCTCCTCTCAGCTGGTACACTCGCAGCCTCGGCAGCCAATGCCTCTTGCCCCCTCCGTGCTTTGCGTGAAACTGAGCGCACACGGTAGCCAGCGGTGGCAGCAACTCGGAGACACTGCCACTGGCTACCCAGGTTACAATGGTTCCAGTCAGGAGGAGGTCTTTGGCTGGCAGGGACGGGGAATTCCCACTAAGTCAGATATTTCTATGTTTAGTTTTGGAGGTGCCAGGGGAGTGGAGAGACATAATTTGGGGCTCATCCTAAATCAGTTTTCTCGCTACCTTCTCTTACTTCCAACTACCATTTGAAAAGGTGTCTATCATACTTGGAAAAAGTTTGAAATAGAAAGGGGGGGGTAGTGAAGGGCCAGTGATAGAGTGTGGTGCAGTGGTTAAAACTACAGTTTCAGCACCCTGAGATAAACAGGCTGAGGGGGCGGGGCTAGGGGTGTAATGGGGCAGGGATGGGTGGAACTGGGCGGGCCTATGGGTCCAGGTTTTACACATGTAAAATCTGGTAACCCTTGTCTTGCATGGCAAGGTAGATGCATCATTTGCGGGGAGAGAGATTTTTGCTGGCCTTCTAGTGCTTTGTCCATCCATTGTTGCCATGCAGATTCACGAACGCTTGGTTTCCTCCACGATCCTGGTTATGTCAGGAAAAAACTGTGTGACTACAGAATTTGCCTTTCCAAATGTCAGAAATGCTTTAACAAGTCATAAATCCTGTTCCAAGCCCCCTCTCCAGACTTAAATTGCTGTTGTGAGAGATGTAAAAATTAAGAGGCCCCCAGCTATCATACCAGGTGAGAGTAGGGTTACCATAGCTTCTTTGTATGTAGAGATAGGGATCCCCTCTACTTATCCCAAGCGTTTTCAAATTCCGCTACTGTTTCTGCCTCTGCTATCCCCTGGGAGGCTGCTCCCTTCATCCACTGCCCTTGCTATGAAGAAATTCTCACTACAGTTACTCTTGAATCTACCCTCTGTGGTTTGAAGCTTTGATGGCACAAGTTCCAAATCAGTTCTTGTACTTTTGTAATCTGACCCCCAGATGCCCTCAATGTTCACAAAATACCAGGTCAGGATTAAAGCATAGGCAAACTAGGCATGGGCCTAGGGCCCAAATATTTAGGAGGGGCCCTCTCAAATCACAGGGCAGAATTTTACCCTGATAGATCAGCTGCTGCCACAGAGAAGAGAATCGGGAGGGCGCAGAGCCATTGTTCACCACAGAGGTCTGTCTATTCTTTCTCACTCTCTGTGTACTGCCTTTTAGTCAGCAGAGGGAGCCAGCGAGCAAGGCCTCTTGTCTGCTGTATCCTCATCTGCCAGTTTTCCTCTATAGTCAGAATCACGCAAGGCTCCATTTGTGGGAGCTTTCAAATATATTTAAATTACAATGAGGGGCCCCAACATACCTGTTTGCCTAGGGCCCAACAAAGAATTAATCCTGCCTTGCAAAATACTACTTACCTCATTCAAATAGTACCCTGTAAAGCTCACACGGGTTCCCTGGCAGATGAAACCAGGCTGGCTTTTGCTTCTTTCAATCAGTTAGGCACTGCTTGCACGAAGAAACAGCGAGTCCTTGTTTCTGTTTAACTGTGAAGCTCTTCTGTCTCACAATTTCCCATCCTTTCTACCACCCTCATCATGTGGGCTGTCAAATTTGAAAGGTAATCATTTGTGATGCCAGTAGGTTGTATGGTTAATTGTAAAATTTTGAATCACTTCTTGAGAAGGAACCCAATGGTTCACGATGTCAGTATGTCTGTTGTCAGGCCAAATTTTCAGTGCTTAATAATAAATTTTCAGTGCTTAATAAACTGACTATTTACACTGGGATATTTCACCACTTAAATTGGGGGAAAAGTTATAACAGGGTGCCTAAGAGAGAAATCTAAAAAATGGCAGATGTTTACAGGCAGTCCCTGAATTACAGACACCCGATTTAAGTACGACTCATACTTAAGAACATAGTTGTGGCTTAATTTGATTTCACTGAGCAGTATTTCCAGTATCTCCACTTCTCCTGTAGCAGATTCAGGAGTGATGCATGGCCACATTAAGAACAGTGTGTGGTTGTGCATGCTGTACCTTAGAGGGAACACTGGTGGGGACAGTTGGCCCTTTTGTCAGCTGGGAGCAGAGGTAAGCAGCAAGAATCTTAAAATCTACAAGTTCTGGATTACATACAAATCCGACTTAAAAACAGCTTTAAAAACTTAACTCATTCTTAACCTGGGGACTGCCTGTATGGGATTAATCAAGCCATTGTGACATCATTGATGAGGCTCGCTCTTAGGCATTGGTGGAATGAAGCATTATGACATCATAATATCAGCTCTAGAATGTTGCTGCTCCTTAGGATCTTGCCAGGCACTTGTGATCTGGGTTGGCCACAATTGGAAACAGGATACTGAGCTTGAGGGATCTTCGGTCTGACCCAGTATGGCAACTCAGGTTCTTATGTGAGTCAAATACAGGCAGTCCCCGAGTTACAGACGCCTGACTTAAGTATGACTTGTACTTAAGAACATGGTCACGGCTTAATTTGATTTCACTGAGCAGTATTTCCAGTGGCATAGATTCCTACACTTCTCCTGTAGCAGATTCAGGAATGATGCATGGCCGCATTAACAACAGAGTGTGGTTGTGCATGCTATACCTTAGAGGGAACTGTCCCTAGCCTAGGGACAGTTGGCCCTTTTGTCAGCTGGGAGCAGAGGTAAGCAGCAAGAATCTTAAAATCTACAAGTTCGGAGTTACATACAAATCCGACTTTAAAACAGCTTTTAAAATGTAACTCGTTCTTAACCCGGGGACTGCCTGTATAGGAATAATCAAGCCATTGTGACATCACTGCTGAGGTTGGCTCTTAGGCATTGGTGGAATGAGGCATTATGACATCACAATCTCAGCTTTGGAATGTTGCTACTTAAGAGTGTAGTCGTGGCTTCATTTGATTTCACTGGGAGGTATTTCCAGTGGCATAAACTCCCTACATTTTTCCAGTAACAGATTCAGGACTGATGCATGGCCACATTAAGAACAGTGTGTGGTTGTGCATGTTATACCTTAGAGGAAACACTGGTAGGGACAGCTGGGAGCAGAGGTAAGCAGCAAGAATCTTAAAATCTACAGGGTCTGAGTTACATACAGATATGACTTAAGAACAGCTTTAAAAACGTAACTCATTCTTAACCTGGGGACTGCCTGTATTGAGATCTGTACCAGAAGATCCTAAGAAATATTTATAAGATATATATATATACAGTCAAACCTTGGTTTGCGAGTAACCTGGTTTGCGAGTGTTTTGCAAAACGAGCAAAACATTCTCGCAAAACTTGTCTTGCAAACCGAGTGTTGACTCGATTTGCGAGCACCCCCCCGATAACTGGCGAGAGGGAGAATTAGAAGGCCTTGAGCATGCGCAGATGCATGCTCAAGGCCCGGTAGAGGCAGGAAGATCTTCTAGCGGCACTGGCACGTCCTGTGGGCTGCGTGCCGGTGCCAGACGGGGGGATGTAAGTTCAAGTTGTTTGGGCGGGGGTGCCGGTTCGCGGGGGGGGGGGGGGGAGAGCAGCGCTGCTGGCCTCGGGGGGGGGGGGGGGGAACGTATCAAAGCAAGTTTCCATTATTTCATATTTCTATTTCCTATTACGAGTATTTTGGTTTATGAGCATGCTTCCAGAAAAGGAGCCCTTACTGTGCTATTGCCCTCTCGTTTTTTCACTCCCTTTTCGTATTTTATTTTTCACATTGTATTTAAACTCTTACCATGTCCCACTTTTCCTTTTTATTCCAGTAAGTCTATTTGTTTTGTCATCCCCCCCTTTTTTACTTAAAGTTTTTATTTTAACAATACTTTGATAATTGTAAACCGTTTAGGTATGTTTTTGATAAATGATATATTAAAGATTAAATAAACTTGAAACCCTCCAGACAACAATTCCTTGATGTAATCTCCCATCTGAACAAAGTTTGCTTTTGAATGAGCTCTCTCTATACCCGTCTTAATATTAAACCGTACCATGCAGTTATCACTGGATGCTGGATGATCACTTACTGTAGCATCAGAAACACTTTCCCCGTTTGTAAGCTCTAAGTCCAGTATGACCCCTTCCCAAGTGGGTTCCATTACCAACCTCTGGAACAGTTCTCCTTTAACAGAATCCAGAATCTCCCTACTTCTAGAAGACCCTGCAATAGGAATACTCCAATCGACATCTAGCAGGTTAAAATAACTTATTAGTAAATCTTCCCCTTTTTTAGATATATTCTGAATGTCTACTATTAAATCTCTGTCCACTTCTTCCATCTGTGAAGGAGGCCTATATATCACACCAATGGAAACATATTCACCATTCCCTCTTTCCAAATTGATCTGCAGTGCCTCTTCCTTGCCCTGCAGATCCTGCAATTGTGAGGCTTTAATATGATCTTTAACATATAACGCTACTCCCCTTCCTTTTCTTCCTACCCTGTCTTTCCTGAACTGATTATAGCCCGGTATAACTACATCTCCGTGAACCACGTCTCCGTGATTGCCACTATATCCAACTCCTCATCTTCCATCACAGCTTCTAGATCCAGAATCTTGTTTTCCATACTTTCAGCAATAGTATGTACTGTTTTCCAGACATTGCCCCCTTTTCCCATCCGTGTAGATATATTCTGTGATTTACTTACCTGAGAGCTTATACTCACCCAGGGGTTTTGATCACCCTGCCCCATCACTTCTAGTTTAAAGCCCTCTTCAGTAGATTAGACAGCCTGCCGGCAAAGACACTTCTTCCCTTCTTTGATAGATGTATACCATCCCTGCTCAGCAGCCCTTGGAATACCATCCCATGATCCAGGAAGCCAAAACACTCTTGACACCATCCACATAGCCACACATTCATCTCCAGGATGTGAGCTTCTCTGCCCTGGCCTGAACCCTCAACAGGGAGGATGGATGAGAATACCACCTGCGCACCTGACTGCTTCACCTTCTCTCCCAGAGCCAGGCTCTGCTACTCCTTCCTCCCCCCCTTCCCCATTTTTTTCTGTAGGTAAGCATCTATTTTTCTGTAGAACTCTTGGCAGCAAGCTCTTCATAGGTAGGACTAGAACGTACAACTTAAGTTACAAGTTAAAAATCTTTAAGATCAAAGATTGCCTGGCAAAGTGCTTCCAGGGTTATATTAACAGGAGTGGCACTAATCTCATGACTAGAAGTCCCTTCTGTCACAAAACAGTCAGCCTTTGAAACTGCTCATCTGGAGGTGAAAAGCCCGAGGTGGGGGAGGGGGAGAGTCTATTGACGCCAGATTCTGAAGCCATTCAATTCTCATGATAGCCTAATAGACCCAGCTGTCAAAGGCAAAGAAAATGCTACTATCTCCATCTGCTGCTTCTGCAGGAGCCTAGCAGGAGGCTCCATCACATTGCATGAAGCACTGCCAGGTTACCCCATTGCCATTGACATGCAAAGCTGACCATTGGGCTTTGATAGCCTCATTGGTGGGGAAAAGGCGACAAATCTCTTTTGTGTTTGAACACAATGCTCCTGCACCTTGATAAGCAGTAATTAAAAGCAAAAGAGAGGGAGTATTTGAGCCAGACTTCAGGAGAAAATGCTGCTACCTGCCATCAGTCCCCCTGTTCTTTCTGCCATGGTTTTCTCCATTTCTGTCCAGCACATCTGTAATGGCTTCAGACCTCTGGCCTCATGATCGCTGCCATAATGCAAGGAGAGGAGTGTGGCTACAAATTGTAGAAATTCAATATTTTACTGTATCCTTACAACAACTTCTTCACTTCTTAGGTTTACAAAGGATTAACCAAGAGCCTCATACCTGGAAAGTCATTAAAAGTTGTAACTACTCAAATGGAGACCAAGGCAGACAGATGTCCAGATGAAATCTGCTTGGGTGTTAGACAAAATATGGGACCTCAGTTTTGGTCTACCCAAGATAATAGAGACTTAAAAAGGAAGACAAAAAAAATCTGACTCGGATTGCAGGATATTTTATGAATGGTATTTGGAATATGTGTATGTGTGGAATCTGATGGCAGGAAGGACTAGGTGGGTACATTGGTCTATATCTGGTATCATCTGCCCTGTTATGTTGTGGTAGTCTCAAAAAGCACAGTTACTTACCGTAACAGTTGTTATCCAGGGACAGCAGGCAGATATTCTCACATATGGCTGACGTCACCGACGGAGCCCCGCAGCGGACAGCCTCGAAAGCAGACTTGCTTGAAGATCTTTCTAAGAGCTTCCAAGTGCTGCACCGCACATGCGCGAGTGCCTTCCCACCCGAGTTAGGGTGAGCGTCTCCTGTGAGGATCCTCAGTTCAGATACATAAGAAGTTGCCTCCGCTGAGGCAGACCAGAGGTCCATCTTGCCCAGCGGTCCGCTCCTGCGGTGGCCCATCAGGCCTAACTGCATGAACAGTGTCCCTGTCTAATTTTGTAACTGCCTCTAAACCTCTAAACCTAGCTAAGAAGCCAACCAGGGGAGGTGGGTGGGTTGTGAGAATATCTGCCTGCTGTCCCCGGATAACAACTGTTACGGTAAGTAACTGTGCTTTATCCCAGGACAAGCAGGCAGCATATTCTCACACATGGGTGACCTCCAAGCTAAGCAAAATGGGATGGAGGGAAAGTTGGCAATTTAAGAAAAAAGATTTTGCAAAGCAGATTGGCCAAAATGGCCATCCCTCCTGGATAAAGTATCCAGACAGTAATGAGAGGTGAAAGTATGAACCGAGGACCAAGTGGCAGCCTTGCAGATTTCCTCAATAGGAATTGATCTGAGGAAAGCTACAGATGCCGCCATAGCTCGAACTTTGTGGCCCGTCACTTGACCCTGCAGAGGGAGACCAGCCTGAGCATAGCAGAAAGAGATGCAAGCAGCCATCCAGTTGGAGATGGTACGCTTCGAGATAGGACGTCCCAACTTATTCGGATCAAAGGAGATGAAAAGTTGAGGAGATGTTCTGTGAGGTTGAGTGCGTTGGAGGTAGAAAGCCAAGGCACGTTTGCAGTCCATAGTATGAAGTGCCGCTTCTCCAGGATGAGAATGAGGCTTTGGAAAAAATACTGGCAGAACAATAGATTGACTGATGTGAAATTCTGAAACAACTTTAGGTAAGAATTTAGGATGAGTATGGAGGACCACCTTGTCATGGTGAAAAACTGTGAAAGGTGGGTCCGCAACCAAAGCTTGTAACTCACTGACTCTTCGAGCAGATGTGAGGGCAATCAGGAATACAGCTTTCCAAGTGAGATACTTGAGGTGAGATACTTGAGATTCAAAATGAGGCTTCATCAGTTGAGCCAAAACAACATTAAGATCCCAAACCACTGGAGGCGGTTTAAGTGGTGGATGAAGATTAAAAAGTCCTTTCATAAAACGGGAAACCACGGGATGTGCAGAGAGAGGTTTCCCATCAAGAGGCTGATGAAAAGCAGCAATAGAACTGAGATGGACTTGAATAGATGTAGATTGAAGTCCAGATTGTGACAAGTGAAGCAAATAGTCCAGAACAGATGGCAAGGAGGAAGTCATTGGCTGCAGCTGACGTGTGGAACACCAAATAGAAAATCTAGTCCATTTCTGGCCGTAACACTGTCAAGTGGACGGCTTCCTGGAAGCAAGTAAAATATCTTGAATAGACTGAGAAAATTGAGAAGAGTCTGTTATGCAGAAAGGTACCAAGCTGTCATGTGTAGAGACTGCAGATTGGGATGAAGCAAGGACCCTTGACTCTGAGTGAGCAGAGAAGGAAAAACTGGCAGAAGTAGAGGCTCCCTGGTGCTGAGTTGAAGTAGAAGGGAGTACCACGGTTGTCTGGGCCACCGAGGAGCTACCAGAATCATAGTGGCGCATTCCGTCTTGAGTTTGACAAGAGTCCTGAGAATCAGTGGAAATGGAGGGAAGGCATAAAGAAACTGATTCCTCCAGTCCAGGAGAAAAGCATCTGCTTCGAGACGTTGAGGAGAGTAGATGCGGGAACAAAAGTGAGGCAGTTTGAAGTTGAGGGGAGACGCAAAAAGGTCTATCTGAGGGGTCCCCCAGCGAGCAAACACCTGACGAAGAGTGGGGGAATTGAGTGTCCATTCGTGAGGTTGCAGAAGACGACTCAATTTGTCCGCCAGACAGTTGTGTTGACCCTGAATGTAGACAGCTCTGAGAAAGATGTTGTGATGAATTGCCTAATGCCACAACCTCAGAGCCTCCTGACAAAGGGAGTGAGAACCCGTCCCTCCCTGTTTGTTGACATAATACATAGCCACCTGGTTGTCCGTCCGGACAAGAACCACTGTGTCGTGAAGAAGGTGTTGAAAAGCTTTGAGAGCATTGAAAATCGCTCTGAGTTCCAACAGATTGATGTGACACCGACGGTCTGTTGCAGTCCACAGCCCTTAAGTACGGAGACCATCTATATTGGCTCCCCATGCATAAGTGAACGAATCGGTTGCGAGAACTTTCTGATGAGGAAGATTGTGGAACAGCAAACCTCTGGAAAGATTGGAAGAGAGCATCCACCAGCAGAGAGATTTCTTCAACAAAGGAGTTACTATAATTTGTTGAGAAGAGGGGTCCGTGGCTTGATGCCTTTGAGATGCCAGGGTCCACTGAGGAATATGGAGGTGAAGTCTGGCAAAAGGAGTCACATGAACCGTAGAAGCCATGTGACCGAGAAGAATCATCATTTGCCTTGCCGAAATGGATGGAAGATGAGACACCTGCTGACAAAGCTGAATGAGGGTATCTTGATATGACAGTGGAAGATACGCTCTCAGGTTGACAGTATCCAGAGTTGCGCCAATGAATTGGAGAGAGTGTGATGCGGTTAACTGAGACTTGGGAAAGTTGATTTGGAACCCCAGACTTTGAAGGAATATAATAGTCTGTTGGGTCGCTGCAATAACCTCTGGAAGAGATGGGGCCTTGATCAGCCAGTCATCTAGGTATGGAAATACTTGAAGACCTTGTGTGCAAAGAGCTGCAGCTACCACCACCAGACATTTTGTAAATACTCTGGGGGAGAAGGCTAAGCTGAAAGGAAGGACTCTGTATTGGAGATGAAGATCCCCCACCTTGAATCTGAGGTACTTGCGAAAGGCTGGATGATTAGGGATATGAGGATAAGCTTCTTCGAGGTCCAGCGAGCACATCCAATCTCCCTGAGCCATTAGGGAGTACAAGGTCGGCAAGGAGAGCATGCGAAACTTCTCCTTGACTAAAAACTTGTTGAGAGCTCTGAGATCCAGAATGGGTCGCAAATCCCCCGTCTTCTTGGGAACTAGAAAGTAATGGGAATAGAACCCCAAGTTCCGTTGAGACAGAGGAATCTCCTCGACAGCTCGAAGGCGAAGGAGAGCCCGAGCTTCGTGAAGAAGGGGAAGTTGCGACTGATTGGAAGGACACTCTCTTGGAGGGTGATCTGGAGGTACCTGAAGCAAGCGAAGAGAGTATCCCTCTCGCAGGATGGTAAGAACCCAGAGATTTGAGGTGATGAGCTCCCACTGGTGATAAAAAGTGGACAGGCGACCTCTTGAAATAGGGAGATTGGAATGCTCAAGCTGAGAACGTCAAAAAGACTGAGCTGGCTTGGTGGTAGCAGCAGTTTGTGACTTCTGTTGATGTTGCTGCTGCTGAGGACGGCAAGGTGGAGGCCTGGAAAAAGCAGGAGTCGTTTTCTGAGGGTAATGCCGTTGAGCTTGTTTAAATGCCCTAGTTGGTGGAGTCTTGGGCTTAGGTCTAATGAGAGAAGCAAAAGAGCGCTCATGCTCTGAGAGTCGTTTAGTGGCTGCTTCAATAAAATCATCAAATAACTCGTTTCCTTGACATGGTAAGTTTGCCAAACGATCTTGAAGGTTGGGATCCATGACAACAATGCGTAACCAGGCCAACCTACGCATGGCTACAGCAAAAGCTGAGACTCGAGATGATAGTTCAAAAGCATCATAAGAGGCTTGCAGCATAAAAAGTCTCAATTGAGAAAGAGTCTTGAGGATTTGCTTAAACTCCGATAGGCGAGTCTTGGAAACATCCGGATAAAAGGATGGCAGCAGTTTCAAGAAATGGTTGAAATAAGTGGTGAAAATGTAATTATAATTAAGAACTCGATTGGCCATCATAGAGTTTTGGTATAAACGACGACCAAACTTGTCCATTGTACGACCCTCTCTACCTGGAGGGACAGCAGCATATATTTTGGAGGGATGGGCTTTCTTTAAAGAAGACTCCACCACCAAGGATTGGTGAGAAAGTTGGGATTTTTCAAAACCCTTACAGGGAACAGTGCGGTAATGTGATTCCAACTTCGATGGAATAGCAGTGATGGAATAAGGAGTTTCCTTATTTCGAATAAAAGTTTGTTTGAGCACTGGAGTCATAGGTAATCTCAAAGACTCTTTAGGTGGGTGAGAAAGTTCCATATCTGCCAAATATTCTGGAGTATATTTGGAGTCTGAATGAAGATCAAGTTTGAGAGCTTGTCCCATATCAAACACAAACTTGGCAAAAGAAGTGGACTTGGCATCTGGAGAAGGACTTTGAGAATGTGGAGCCACAGAGTACGAAGGGGAAGCCTCCCTAGAGTATTGAGATAATGGCTCAGACTCTAGACGTACAGTAAGGGAAGAAGCAGCGCTGTCCTCGTGAGGTGGAGTCAAAGAATGTCTAAGCTTGAGACTCCGCAGTGGTGATGTTCCTGGAGTGCGAGGCACAGAATGTGTTGAAGGAGGAGGAGAAGTGTCTCGAAGAACTGACTTCGAAAGAGGAGTCCTCAATCTGGATGGACTTTGAGTCGAGACAGGTTGTCGACGAGACTCATGCTTCGAGGTGGAAGAGCGAGGAATGGAAGCCTCGGTATCCCTAGAAGAGTATGCAGAAGACTCTCGGCGAAGCTTAGAAGCAAGGTGTTGTGAATGCCTCGAGCGATGTTTCGAGCGAGGTAACACTGGAGGCTCAGGTGAGGAATCACTGGAAGACAGCTTCGATGTACGAGACCTGCCTCGAGACACAAACATTGGAGGATCCAGTTGAGGCTCAGGCTGGTCCACCCAAGGAAGAGTTGAGGCCGGAACTAGTTGAGCCACTATAGAAGATATTTGAGTGGACAAGATGGACTTTAACATATCCTCGAGCATCGGCACCGAGACAGACGAATCTTGTCTCGTAGGTGCAGCAATGCACTCCAAAGAGGGCGACCTCGAAGGTGAGTATTCCCTTGACTTGGAGGCACGCTTGGAAGGAGGACGCAAGGAGGTCTCTGGTGGCTTCTTAGATACGGCACCTGAAAGGGAAGAAGGAGACTTACCCACCAAGGACAGTTTCACCGAAGATACTGTCGAGACCTTCGAGCCCAAAGAGGACAAGGTCGAAGTCTTTGCAGGAACAGAAGGTAGAGTCGAGGTCGAGGCCTTCAAGACCGAGGCTCCAGCCGAAGCCAAGGTCGAGGTCTTCGAGACCGGGACTGCTATCGACGTCTGAGTTAAGGCCTTCGAGACCGGGGCTACCGTCGGGGTCGAGGCCTTGTCCGAAGGTTGCTCCATGTCGCCAAAAAGTTGGTGGAATTGAACACAGCAACGACGAAAAGCCCGAGACTGAAGAGTCCAACAACGGTGACAATCTTCAGGTGAATGACTCGGGCCCAAACAAGAGAGACAACGGGAGTGAGGGTCGGTGAGAGAAATCACACGACTACACTGACAGCAGCGTTTAAACCCGGTAAGAGGCCGGGACATAGAAAAAATAAAGTCCGTGTCGAACGATGCGAGCGGTTGGGCCTAGGCCCAAGGCCCACCGACCGGATGTAAGGGAGACGAAAAAAATGAAGTAAATAAATTATTATTATTTTTTTTAAAGAAACACGAGAGCAAGACACAGTGACCGAACTTCAAAAAATAAGAAACAGCCGCGGTGAAGAGAAGGCTAAGTGCTGCAGAGCTGAAAAGAACAGGTCTTCTCGGCTCCGCGGAAAACTTTGAACTGAGGATCCTCACAGTTCCCTAGTTCGGGCGGGAAGGCACACGCGCATGTGCGGTGCAGCACTCGGAAGCTCTTAGAAAGATCTTCAAGCAAGTCTGCTTTCGAGGCTGTCCGCTGCAGAGCTCCGTCGGTGACGTCACTTATGTGTGAGAATATGCTGCCTGCTTGTCCTGGGATAATGATGTATACATTTTCACTTCAGTTTAAGAGACCCAGCTTATATAACACTTATATAACACTTTTGTATTCCAGAGATCTCCCAAATGTAGAAATTATTATCCCAGGACAAGCAGGCATGATATTCTCACATGTGGGTGACGTCATCTACGGAGCCCCGATGCGGAAGTATTTTCAAGCAAACTTGATTGAAGATTTAAGTTTGCTCTGCTGCTTACAGAACCTGAAGAGGGAAGAGGGGACTTACCCGGAGCCGAGGCTTTCTGTTGTCCTGAGGACTTCGGAGTCGAGTCTCGAGGCGATGCCGAGGTATTCGGGGCCGAGGTCAAGGCCGGGGCCGACCTCGAGGCCGAGGTAGAGGGTTGGTCTGGGGCGAAAAGATCCGCCATGCGGGCTTTCCTTCGACGGAGGGCCCGGTTCTGGAAAGTAGCGCACTGGGGGCAGGAGTCGGTTGGATGAGCGGCCCCCAGGCAGAGGATGCACCGGCGATGCGGGTCTGTGATGGAAAGAAGCCGCTTGCACCGGGTACACTTTTTAAAGCCGGTCAAAGGCCGGGACATAGAATCGAAAGTGGCCGCGGCTCGAGTAGCCACGCGGTCACGGGGACCCGGAAGCCTCCGGGTCGGTCAAAAACGAAGCAGGAATCAAATTGAAAAAGAAAAATTTAGCGCACAGCGACTTAATCGAGGAAAAACAAGAAAAATCGCGGTGCTAGAAGGCAGTTGGGGCAGAGCCTGAAAAAAACACGACTTCTAGGCTCAGCGGAAAATTTTGAACTGGAGACCACGAGAGGATGCGCCCCCTAGTGGAGCAGGAAGGCACGCATGCGTGGAGCAGCAGAGCAAACTTAAATCTTCAATCAATTTTGCTTGAAAATGCTTCCGCATCGGGGCTCCGTAGATGACATCACCCACATGTGAGAATATATGCCTGCTGTCCCTGGATAACACCTGTTACGGTAAGTAACTGTGCTTTCTCTGTAGAAGCTAGTAAAAATTATCACCTACTCATCACTTTTTCTTGAGGCCTTTAACACCTATTTTACTAGTCTAGGAACTTTAGTCAGATTAATTAAGTCTTTGGGGGGTGAGGGGCAAGATTTGCAGAAATATTCACAACCTGACTAATTGATCTGTTTAGGAACAATCTCAAACTTGGAACTTGGCTCTTTCTGGAGTCTTGGAATCAGCTGCTCCTCTCTGGTGCTGTACTGTTACTAATAAAAATCATTATTTGTGGTTTCATCCTGGACTTCTTCAAATGGATAAATATATAAAGCTCATATCTGTAGAGCAAACAAATCTGGTTCCACCATCTGGCATAGGTAACTTGTGAGATCTTTCCAAAATTTATTCAATAAAGGACTTACAAGCAGGGTAGCCTGGCCCCTAACACAGGTGAAAAGTGATCACATTAGATGGGAGGTAAGGGAAAGTAGGCCTGGGCAGGGCACTATTGTTCCAACGGTTGGTCTTTTTGACCAGTCCTGAATTTCTGCCCATCTCATCCTGCTGCATTATGGGATCTGCAGCCCTGATTTCAATGTATATTGTCATGGACTACAAATACTGATTTGGGATGTAATATTAAAAGCAGGACCAGTCAAAAAGTCTCCTTGGTCACTCTAAGTCAGTCCATCCTTGGAAAGGTGGAGCAATGAAATAGCATCTCCTCTATTGGGCAGAGCAGTTTAAGTGCAAACCCTTTTGGCCCAGAACCCTTCCCCCGCAGGAAATCACTGGGGGGTAAACGTGAGAAGCTGCACCGGATATGACAGCACGCGCGCCAACAACCCAGCCTGCTGAGGGGCGGGCGGACAGGATGAGCGACAGCAGCGCCCGGCCAATCGCTTCCTGCCTTCCTCCAAGCGCGGGGCGAGGGGGGCGCGGCGCTCGAATGACGTCGCCGGGGCAAGGCCTCGCGCGGCCCTGACGTCACGGACGCCCAGCGCCTACCGCCCGGCCGTCGCCAGGGGGCGGGCCCGGCGCAGGCCCCGCCCCCTCGCCTGGCGTCGCTGGCGGGCTAGGTTGATTTCGCCGAAAGAGCAGCGAGAAGAGAAGTGGCGGTGGGGGGAGGGCGAGCCGGGTAAAAGTGAGGGAGAGATTTAAAGAGACAGCGACGCCGGGACCCCTCCTCCTCCTCTCCCCCCTCCCCCCATGAACCGAGCCAGAAAGTGAGGGAGGCCGAGCCCCCCCCACCCCACCCCCGTCTCCCCGTCGGCGCTTTTGTCTGGAGCGCGAGGAGAGCCGGGGGCCGGCGCCTCTCCATGTCCGCCCGGTGAGGGGCCTCGGGGCGGCCGCCGCCGACGGAGGAAGGAGGAGTTGGAGGAGGAGGAGGAGGGGCGGCGCCGGCGGCTCCCTGGGGGCGAAGGAGCGGCGGCGGCGGCGGCGACGGTCTTCCCCCTCCCCCTCCCCTCCCCCCTCAGGTGAATTGATGTGTTTTTGTCATGAGTCCGACCGGCTGCTCCCATGTGAACAGCTTTAAGGTGGAGAACTGGAAACAGAACCTGCGCGTCATCTACCAGTGCTTCGTCTGGAGCGGGACCCCCGAGACCAGGAAACGCAAGGTGGGCAGCGCGCGGCGAGGGCGGCGACGTCACCCCTCCCCCCCCCCTCAGCAGGAGGTGGCTGGGGGGGGGGGGGGGGCGGCGCGTTACAGCGAGGTCTCCAAAGCGCCGGAAAGATGCTTCAGATCCGAGGCTGGCCCGGCTCTGAGGCATCTGCAGGGAGAGAAGAAGCGCAGATGATCCCCAGCCTGTCATCTCCTGGGCAACGGTTCCAAATGTAGCCCTGGACGAGCCACTAGACCCTTAGGCGGGGCCTCGGACAAAAAAAAGAGTTCATGGTCTTAGGAAAGAAATGACCATTTTGCAGGAGGGAAAACGCTTTATAAGCCTTTCCTTTTGGCCAAGTCTTAATAATGATACAGTATTCCCCCCAAATTTGCAGGGGTTCCCTTCCAGGAAATCATGTGAATTTTGAAATCTTTATACTTTATACATCTTTCCTTTTGGCCAAGTCTTAATAATGATACAGTATTCCCCCTCAAATTTGCAGGGGTTCTGTTCTAGGAAACCATGTGAATTTCAAACTCTTTATACATCTTTCCTTTAGGCCAAGTCTTAATAATGATACAGTATTCCCCCTCAAATTTGCAGGGGTTCTGTTCTAGGAAACCATGTGAATTTCAAACTCTTTATACATCTTTCCTTTAGGCCAAGTCTTAATAATGGTACAGTATTCCCCCCAAATTTGCAGGGGTTCTGTTCTAGGAAACCATGTGAATTTCAAACTCTTTATACATCTTTCGTTTTGGCCAAGTCTTAATAATGGTACAGTATTCCCCCCAAATTTGCAGGGGTTCTGTTCTAGGAAACCATGTGAATTTCAAACTCTTTATACATCTTTCCTTTAGGCCAAGTCTTAATAATGGTACAGTATTCCCCCCAAATTTGCAGGGGTTCTGTTCTAGGAAACCATGTGAATTTCAAACTCTTTATACATCTTTCCTTTTGGCCAAGTCTTAATAATGATACAGTATTCCCCCCAAATTTGCATGGGTTCCGTTCCAGGAAACCATGTGAATTTCGAACTCTTTATACATCTTTCCTTTTGGCCAAGTCTTAATAATGATACAGTATTCCCTCCAAATTTGCAGGGGTTTTGTTCCAGGAAACCTTGTGAATTTTGAACTCTTTGTACTTTATAAATCTTTCCTTTTGGTCAAGTCTTAATAATGATACAGTATTCCCCCCAAATTTGCAGGGGTTCCGTTCCAGGAAACCATGTGAATTTCGAACTCAGTACTTCATACGTCTTTCCTTTTGGCCAAGTCTTAATAATGATACAGTATTCCCCCGAAATTTGCAGGTGTTCCGTTCCAGGAAACCATGTGAATTTCAAACTCTTTTATACATCTTTCCTTTTGGCCAAGTCTTAATAAAGATACAGTATTCCCCCAAAATTTGCAGGGGTTCCGTTCCAGGAAACCATGTGAATTTCAAACTCTTTATACTTTATACATCTTTCCTTTTGGCCAAGTCTTAATAAAGATACAGTATTCCTCCAAAATTTGCAGGGGTTCCGTTCTAGGAAACCATGTGAATTTCGAACTCTTTATATATCTTTCCTTTTGGCCAAGTCTTAATAATGATACAGTATTCCCTTGAAATTTGCAGGGGTTCCGTTCCAGGAAACCATGTGAATTTCAAACTCTTAATACTTCTTTCCTTTTGGCCAAGTCTTAATAATGATACAGTATTCCCCCCAAATTTGCAGGGGTTCTGTTCCAGGAAACCTTGTGAATTTTGAACTCTTTATACTTTATAAATCTTTCCTTTTGGCCAAGTCTTAATAATGATACAGTATTCCCCCGAAATTTGCAGGGGTTCCGTTCCAGGAAACCATGTGAATTTCGTACTCTTTATACTTCTTTCCTTTTGGCCAAGTCTTAATAATGATACAGTATTCCCCCTAAATTTGCATGGGTTCCGTTCCAGGAAACCATGTGAATTTCGAACTCTTTATACATGTTTCCTTTTGGCCAAGTCTTAATAATGATACAGTATTCCCCCAAAATTTGCAGGGGTTCCGTTCTAGGAAACCATGTGAATTTTGAACTCTATACTTTATACGTCTTTCCTTTTGGCCAAGTCTTAATAATGAAAAACCATATTTGCAGCTGGAGTGCCAGCAGGTGAAGAAAATCAGACGCGGTCTGCTTCGACCGCCTCTTCCTGTAGTAAAGTCTAGCTACACCAATCAGGAGCTTCGTTGACACAGCTCCTGTTTGGTGTAGCCCGACTTTACTTCAGGAAGAGGCGGTCGGAGCATACCGCGATGAGCAAGTCCGCGATTCGCGGACCGTGAGTGAGTGAGCGAGGGAGCATTGTATTGCAGATTTTTAGCTAAAGAGACAAATGTTCAAGAAACTGTTTTATTTTACTTTTGTAATTATAAGCAGATTGTACAAATTTGGGTGTTGCAACTTGGTAGAGTTATACATGCTTGGCACCATTTTTTTTTTTTTGCAGAAGGCAATCTGATGTAAGAGAAGTGTTTTTGCGGGTGGAGTGGGATGCCTCAACGAGTCACATTTCATGATTCACGTCTAAGAAATGTATCTATATATGCCGATAAGCAAATAATCAGTGATCAGAATTTGATGCTGCCTACTGCAATTGTAAGACATGTAGCAACATTTCTGACACGGGAAACCGTTTAAATGTTAAGTAGTTCTTTTACAAGCTAGAGGACTAGTAGCATAATTCTAAAGAGAGGCTGTTATAAAAATTGACAGCATAAAAATAAGAAGGCAGTGTTTAGAATATCTGATTATTCTTTATAATCCAACTCCATTCTGAATTTCTCCTGATATTCATATAGGCCGGAAGTTTTCTAACCTGTTTCTTACCCAATGCTTTAGGTGTCAAAAATTGTTAGAAAAAGTAAATTGTATTGAGTTAATTAAAGAAGTATAAGTGTTGGCATATGCTAAAATAATTCTATACATTTGGACAAGGAAATATCAAGCATTTAGCTTTTGGGATCCACTGTGTGCTCTCATGGGTCTTATTTGATCTATGGTAAGCTTTGGCCATCTGCCCTCCCCCCCCTCCTCGTCATTAATGTCCCTTTGTGTCTGTCCCATGCAGGCATGCATGCTTTAATTCTGCCACTATTTTCCTTAGGGGGATAAAGATCCTTGGTGGTTTACTATTTCACTGATGTATTTGCAAAACTGTTTTGGTGAATCGTAGAATTTTGCAAGTCAGTCTTTTACTCCAGGAGAAATTTAACTGGGTAAACAAATCTTTTAACTGCCATGTTCTGAGGAAGATGTTATGAAGAGTTGTAGCTCTGAAAGCGTATGCTATCAGAACATCAAAACACAATTGGTCAGCTTTGTGGAGGAGAGAGAGTAGTGGTTCTGATAATGCACTTTAGACTCCAGGGAAAAGTGCTGATCCATGAACTTACAGCAGTGGGCGTACTTTAGTAAGGAAGAACATTTTTTTCCCCTCTGGCTGCAGATTTTTTTGTTTCTTTTGACCATCTACTACTAGTGATACTAATCATTCCTATAGCACTACTACATCAAAACACAGAAGAGAGAGTTCCTGCTCAAAAGAGGTTACAATCTGGACAAGAAGGTATCTATACACAGTACTCGGGTGGGAGAATTACAGAGGAAATGATAAAACAGATATTGATGCTTAGAAGGTGGGTTGAAGTTTGGAATTGAAAGCAGCTTCAAAGAAGAGGATTTTGAGTCTGGATTTAAGTACTGCCAAAGATGGAGCCTGACGTATCGAGTCAGGCAGTTTGTTCCAGGCATATGGTGCAGCAAAGTAGAAGGGATGGAGTCTAGAGTGGGCTGGAGAAGAGAAGGGTAAAGATAAGAGTGGATGAGCGGAGTGCTGGGGGGAGGGATGAGGAGAAGATTGGAATGATGAGTTGTAAATAGTTTAAAATAAATAAAATAGCTAAAACCTCCCAGCGTTTATTTTATTGCTGTTTCTGAAAAATATTTTTGCTTATATGAAATTAACAAAATAATAAACATTTTTATATTTTGATCTAATCCTTCACTTTAGATACCTGTGATGGAAATATGCTACTAGTAGCTTTTTTTTTTTTTTTCTTCTTCTTCTTCTTCACTTCATTGGATGTAATTTTTTTTACCTTTCCCAGAAGTGCAGCCTAAGGGAGCTTCTTTGACCTGGTAATTTCGTCTTTGGACCTCGAGGCCGACATGTTATAGTTGAATTTGACTATTGCTTTCTAAATTACAAATGCCCCAGAATTTTTGATTGTTTTAAAACATCTTCCAGGCCTTCTCTGCTTGTTTTAATCATTTTTATTCTCTGTTTGGATGAGGAATTTATATTCATCCCTTGTATTCTCCTAGATCTTCCTTTATCTTTTGAACCTGGATGTAAACAGCAAATACACAGTAATAGCTTTGGAAGCCATCTTTCTTTATGCGGCAGTATGGAAAACTTCATTGGTAAACTAGGAAAACATGACCTAGAGGTCAAAATGGGAGATCAGATGTTAGCCAAAGGAGTACACAGTTATCAAAATGATTATCGAGAGGCACTACACAAAACATTATTTTATGTTTGCTCTTTGAGATCCTCAGAAAGGAAACTTCTGACAGCTGAATGAAATAAGGAGTTGTAACGGTTTACAAAGTAACATAGTAAATGACGGAAGATAAAGAGACAAATGGTCCATCCAATCTGCCCAACTGTACGTTCTCTATAAATTAATGATTTAATTTAAATTGTCCTTTTTCTTAGATTTTTCTGGGCCAGAAAACCAGAGCTCTGCCTGGCACTGTGCTTAGGTTCTATCTACTGAAGTCTCCGTCACATCTCACTCCAGCCCATCTAAACCATCCCAGCTGTTGAAGTCTTCCCCTGCACATCCTTAACTGAATCGCCATATACGGGACACAGACTGTGTAAGTCTGTCCAGTACTGGCCTTAGTTCTTCAATATACTGTATACCAGGGGTCTCAAAGTCCCTCCTTGAGGGCCGCAATCCAGTCGGAGTTTCAGGCTTTTTCTAATGAATATGCATGAGATCTATGTGCACGCACTGCTTTCAATGCATATTCATTGGGGAAATCCTGAAAACCCGACTGGATTGCGGCCCTCAAGGAGGGACTTTGAGATCCCCGCTGTATACCCATTATTAGAGATCCTCTGTGCTCATACCATGCTTTTTTGAACTCTGTCACTGTTTTCTTCTCCACCATCTCCCTCGGTATTGCATTCCAGGCATCAGCCACCCTCTCCATAAAGAAGAATTTCCTAACATTACTCTTGAGTCTACAACCCCTCAAACTCAAATTATGCCCTCTGGTTTTACCATTTTTCTTTCTCTGCAAAAGATTTTGTTCTATGTTAATACCGTTCAAGTATTTGAACATTTGTATCATATCTCCCCTGTCCATCCTTTCCTCTAGGGCAGGGGTGTCCAACCTTTTGGCTTTCCTGGGCTGCATTGGCCGAAAAAATGTTTCTGGGGCCGCAGAAATGCGCAAACGCTGCAGCAAGACAGAGGAGGGAGCCGGCAAGACGGTAAACACCCGGGGGCAGCGGAGGAGAACACTGCATCGCCCTCGACAGGGGCCGCACAAAATACTTCACGGGGCCGCAGGTTGGACACCCCTGCTCTAGGGTATGCATTCAGGGCTTTGAGTTTCTCCTCAAACGTCTTTTGGTGCAAACCACCTACCATTTTTGTCACCTTTCGACCACTTCAATTTGTTTTATGTCCTTTGCCAGATAGGGTCTCCAAAATTAAACACTGTACTCTTAAGTGGAGCCTCACCAATGACCTGTACAGGGGTAACAACACCTTTCTTCTACTGGTAATGCCTCTATATCACCCCAAGGTCCCTCTCCCCATCTGTGCATATCAGCCTCTCACCTCCCAGCACATACGGCTTCTTCTGATTTCTAATCTGCATTTCTTTGCGTTAAATTTTAGTTGCCAGATATTAGACCATTCCTCTAACTTTTGCAGATCCTTTTTCATGTTTTCCACTTCCTCCTTGGTATCTACTCTGTTACAAATCTTGGTATCATCCGCAAAAAGGCAAACCTTTCTTTTTAACCCTTCAGCAATGTTGCTCACAAACATATTAAACAGCACCAATCCTTGAGGGACTCTACTACTCACCTTTCCTTCATCTGAGCGAATTCTATTAACCACCACCCTCTGATGTCTGTCTGTCAACTAGTTTCTGATCCAGTTCACTCACTTCAGCCCATCAAGTTTGTTCAAGAGCTTCCTATGAGGAACCATGTTAAAGGCTTTGCTGAAATCTAAGTAAATTACATCTAGCATTCTCTAGTCACCCAGTCAAAACATTCAATCAGATTCGTTTGGCCCAATTTACTTTTTGTAAAACCATGTTGCCTCAGATCCTGTAACTCATTAGATTCCAGGGATTTCACTGTCCTTTCTTTCAGCAATTCTTCCACTAACCGAAGTGAGACTTACCAGCCTGTAGTTTCCTGCTTCATCTCTGTGATCACTTTGTTGAAGAAGGACCACATCTGCTCTTCTCCAGTGCCCAGGAACTACTCCTGTCTCCAAAGATTTGTTGAACAAATCTTTAATAAGACCCACCAGAACCTCTCTAAACTCCTTCAATATCCTGGGATGGATCCCGTCCAGTCCCATTGCTTTGTGCACCTTCAGCATTTCAAGTTGTTCATAAACACTTTCTTCTGTGAATGGTGCGGTATCTACTCCATTCTTGTGTGTAACTTTGCCAGGCAATCTCAATCCTTCTCCAGGATTTTCTTTTGTGAACTCGGAAGTATTTGTTTAGCATGTTTGCTTTTTCCAAGTCACTCTCCACATAATGGTTTATAATATCTTTTAGTCTCGCAATTCCATTTTTCGTCTTTCTTTTTTCACTAATATATCAGAAAAAAATGTTGTCTTCATTTTTTATATTTCTAGCTATTTGCTCTTCTGCTTGCGCCAGACGTATCTCTCTCTCTTGGCTTCTTTCAGACTATACTGATAGAGCACTAAGACAGTAACACATATCATAGCCTGTACCATCTTCATGTTACTTCAGTTCTTTGCTCAATTTTAGGCATGCCATTTTAAAAACTGTTGGACAAGTCATCTCCTTGTCCTACTTTGCTTCCCAAGACTTGGAGGCAAATACAGTTTTCCATTTTCATTTACAAAATAGGGTCTGGGGCTTGATTATACTTCTTGTCTGTGGTTACAATCAAAGTTGTTTATATATTATATATAGGTGCTTATTTTGTGTTTGGGGCAATAGAGGGTTAAGTGACTTGCCCAGAGTCTCAAGGAGCTGCAGTGGGAATTGAACCTACTGTAATTCCTCAGGTTCTCATGCCAGGCGTAAGTATATGCAGTGGTTGAAAAGACCCTTCTTGAATTGCTCAAACAAATCATGGTCAATTCAATTTTAGCCCTAGAGCTGGTGTTTGGACTTTTATGATGCTTTCAAATAGTCAGGTCCATGGTGCATTTTATGAAGTTATCAAATTGGGTACATGTGGGGCAGTTTGATCAAGAAGTCTGCATTCAATTTGTGAAATCAGTTTTGTTCAGTCTTGAGCAATACTGCATATTGAGCCTGCTTCACAAAGAGATTTTTCCTCAAATCACTATAACCATCCCCTGTAATGTCTAAGTTGCCTAATGGTTGTCTTGTTAAATGATCTAGTACCATTCTTTAATGTAGTTGGAAGTAGATGGGGCTTTGGCCCTCTGCCTAATCCAGGTTTACAGTGCCATTGTCTTAATTAGGATTCCACTGACTTTTATTTTGCTAGTGGAAATGGCTTTTGAAGGAATAGAAGTCTCAAAAACACTTTAACATGGTTGGCTTAGATACAGCACTGCATACCATATTATTGATCTGGTGACTGGACTGCAGAAAATGAGTAGGGAAAGGTTACATAAGCTGAGGCAGGTTGCAAAAGGAACAAATATGCAATGTTCAGTTGGGCATTTTATCCAGTTTACAGACCTGGATGCTTGTGTAAAAGCTGAAATTCTGTAAGCAGCACAGCAGTACTGGTGGGGGAGCAGTTTTAATAGTAACTTGTTATTGAATATTCCAAAAGCAAAGTTCAGTGATGGACTCATTAATACAGCAAAATAATGTTGCCAACATTGTATGTGAACAATTGGGTAGATTGGTATTTTAGTATAGATTACATTTTTGTAGTTGTTTCATAGTGGTAGCTGGGTGAGCTTAGCCGTTTGCACGGTTTATTTTGTTGTCTGTTAGCAGGCTGGATACAGTTCAGACTTTGGGAAGCACCAATTAGTTCTGCGTCATCTCCATTATGGCAATTTGTATATGGGGGTCTCGCATAGAAATAATATTTAATAATTTTATGGTGCTGTTGTATGTTTACAGCACTGTGCAGTGGCAATAACTCTTTAGGTACAATATGCCTCTATCCCAGAGAGCTCACAAACGTAAGAGGGAACCTGAGGCAATGAGAGAGAAAGTGATCTGCTCAAGATCCACAGGACTGTCGGTGGCAGAAGATGGAGATACATCTCTGAATTCCTGAGTTCTCTGTCTACCAAACCACTTCTCTAAATGCTACTTCAGTTTGTGAGGTTTATAATGTATTTTGGGGTGTAACGGTGCACCATTAGCTGAATCCTGGGTTTTAATCATGGTCTAAGCAGGAGCTAGTCCGGCATAAATAAATGGCAAAGTGCAAAATTGCCACATGGTTAAACTGGAACATATGTAGCCATGCATCACTTATATATACACAAAGGGATCGATATTCAACTGGCAGTGGTGACTGGATATTCAGTGCCAGGCCATGTCTGGGCACTGGCACTGAATATCGAGGTTTATGTGGCCAGCTATCTCTAATATGGTTAAGTACAGATTCCGCCCCTGGACCACCCACTGGAGAACCCGCTGCAGTACAAAGAGTTTTTTTCACTCTAGCTAAGTACCATTTTAGCATTTATAAATCATTGGAGAATAGTATTGAGCAATTGGAGCCACTTATTTCAATTTTGTCAGACTGAGTATGGTGCAATGATAGACTTTCAAAACCGCATTTAGGGGTTTGTCCCTGTTTGTGGGGTTTTTGGTTTTTTTAATTTTTTTTTTTATGTTGAATCATTTTTATTAAATAACACAAGAATAACAATGTTCACAACAAATACGCTTTTCAAGACATACCATAAATCCAATCCCCACCCACCAAACCCCCCACCCTCCCACCCACCCCCCCACCCCGGCAGCAGTGTTTGTTTGTTTTTTTACCATCTTCAGGTTCTGAGCACCATCTGTACACGAAGTATGCTAATAATAACGGGTGCCCTACTTATAGCTTGTTACCACCCACAAAATATTCGTCTTTTTGAGTATAGTGGTTTGTGGTGATATTCAGCAGTAATAATCAGTTAAGTGCCACTGAATATCATTAGATAGCCCTGAGCAAGTGAGTGGAGGAGTGGCCTAGTGGTTAGGGCTGCAGCCTCAGCACCCTGTTCAAGCCCAGCGCTTCTCCATTGCCCCAGGTACGTTAGTCAGATTGTGAGCCCACCGGGACAGATAGGGAGAAATACTTGAGTACCTGAATGTAAACCACTTAGGCTATAAGCAGTGTATAAATACTAAAACTGAATAAACTCGCCAGGAACCATTTCTGGCTAGTTAAATCACTTTGAATATAAGAACATGAGATGGTCTATCAATCCCAGCATCCTGTTTGCAACAGGGGCCAATCCAGGTCACAAGTACCTGGCAAGTCTGTCTTAATAATGGCTTATGGGCTTTTGTTTTAGGAAATTATCCAAACCTTTTTTAAACCCTGCTAAGCTAGCTGCTTTCACCACATTCTCTGGAAAGAATAAGCAATTCACATCTACCTGTTCCACTCAGTATTGTATAGACCTCTATCGTATCCATTTCTTCTCCAGGTTGAAGAGCCTTAGCTGTTTTAGTCTTTCCTCACAGAGAAGCCATCCCATCTTTTTATCATTTTTGTCACCCTTCTCTGTACCTTTTCTAATTCTGCTATATCTTTTTTCAGATGCGGTGACCAGAATTGCACACAGTATTCAAGGTACAGCCTCACTATGGCGTGATACAAAGGCATAACATTCTCATTCCTTTCCTGATAGTTACTAACATTCTATTTGCTTTCTTAGCTACTGAGCTGAGAGCTTCAAATTATCCTCAACGATGACACCTAGATCCTTTTCCTGAGTAGTGATTCCTAACATGGAACCCTGCATCATATAGCTATAGTTTGGGATCCTCTTTCCAATTGAGGCAGTGGAGGGTTAAGTGATATGCCTAAGATCACAAAGAGCAGCAGTGGAGTTTGACCTCTGGCTAGCCTATTTGTCAGCCCATTGGTCTATCCCAGCGTTTCTCAAACTGTGTGCCCCGAAGAGATTCCAGAATTTTTTACTTTATTTAAAAAAAATTCCCTTTATAAGTATACACTAGAATAGATGATGTCACGTATGCAAAAGTCTGTTAATGTTATGAGTGTCTGTGTGCGTAAAGATACAATTGCACAGACAAGCATCATTCTTTGACGCGATTGGTCCTTGAAAACTAATGGCAAGTAATTTTATTTTTTATGTAGTGGTTTTCTTAACTTGAGCAACAAAATAGTCAAGGCTTTGTTACCATTTGGATCTTTTTATCTTTTGCGAACTTGGATTTTCCGTTCTGACAGAAATTAAATTGAAAAAAAGAGAATGACTTGTTAGCTTGTCAACTATTGAGCCGCGTTTTGAGTTAATTTGTACTCAAAAATAAGAACATCCATCGCGTTGATTAGCAATTCTAGTCTTTCTCCTTTAGTTTCACCATTGTTACAATTACCCATACATAGCTTATGTTCAAACGATTTTATTGATGAAAACAGTAAAAGCAGAAAGATGATAACAAAGTCAAGTAAGGAACACTGGAACATCTTCCACAACAGAAAAACAGTCATCAACATTTTATAGGTACATAATACAAAGTCACCTACCTACCTAATCCACCTAAAGACCTAGGTCCAGAGCCACTAACAACACAAACCAGGGCCCTGGACTCGTATGAGCCCTGGAGCAGGCCATTCATCAGCCCTCCCCCCACTCGAACCAATAAACAGAAATCCTAGTATAAATATACAAAACCATACGCGCCTCCCCCACCCAAAAGCCTAAACCCAAAATCAACTACCAATAGAACCCAACTCCCCATAACTGACCCCCCCAGGTACTCTCCACCCCTCCCCCCTGGGACTCTCCACCCCGTCAATTGCAAACTGCCCAGATTAAGACAACCACCTTAATATAGCACTACGGCCCTTTGGGTGCAAGGACTGCAAATAGGGTTTACCCATACATATCTTAAAGAACTTTTTAAATAAATAATTCTCAAATTTAATTTTTTGTTAGTTTTGCAATTTTATAATTTCAATTATAATGTACCGCGAAAAAGCCAGACTGTCCAAAGAAGATATGCCAGCACTAGCCTGAGAAACACTAGCTTAAGCCATACAGAATATGTAGGTTTGATTCCTCAGGTTGCCCTTTCTCTGCTCTGACTGGTGATGCATTGGATGACGTACAGTGGCAACAGCTAGTGGCCAGGCTTGGAGCCCACGCAGGGATCCAGAAGGAGCTCTGGAATATGGTCACAAGTAAAATATCACTGCAATGACTGGACTAATTGAGTTGAGATGGGGATTTCAAATAGAACATAAATCCTCTGGTAGGGAAAGCTCCTAGCACCGTCACCCAGCAGAAACCAGTTCTGATTGTGGTGGAGGAGCTGCTGGGCTAAAGAACAGAGAAACAATGGAATCAGCAGTCTATGGTTCCCTGAATGACTTCCGTGCTTGCTCTAACAGCACAGGGCTGAAAGTGGTAGTCTTTCCTAGGTTTCATGATGAGACCCCCAAAACTTTGTATCCATCTCATTCTATAGGAAGATCAAATCTAGCTCTATTCGATTGATTTATTTGGTATGTTAGTAGTGGAGGATGTAGGAGAGTCCATGAGTATATGTTGTATTATTTATTTTGTATGTTTTGTAAACTGCCTAGACTTAAGACAGTATTTAAAATAAATATGAAATAGCACAAATCATATAAAATATTATCAAATCTAAAATGTATCAATTTACTGCATCTTTAGTTTTGTTCTAACTTAAGAGAAGGTTGCATGTGTAGTGTGGTTATGGCGTACTTAGAAACATGATTGCAGATAAAGGCCAAATGGCCCATCCAGTCTGTCCATCTGCAGTAACCATTATCTCTTCCTCACTCTAAGAGATCCGACGTGCCTATCCCATTCTTTCTTGAAATCAAACACAGTCTCTGTCTCTAACACCTCTACCGGGAGACTGTTCCACGCATCTACCACCCTTTCTGTGAAAAGGTATTTACCTTAGATTACTCCTGAGCCTATCACCTTTTAACTTCATCCTATGCCCTCTCATTCCAGAGCTTCCTTTCAATTGAAAGAGGCTTGACTTATGCACATTTACACCACGTAAGTATTTAAATGTCTCTATCATATCATCCCTCTCCTGCCTTTCCTCCAAAGTATACAGATTGAGATCTTTAAGTCTGTCCCCATACTCCTTATGATGAAGACCATGCACCATTTTAGTAGCCTTCCTCTGGACCAACTCCATTCTTTTTATATTTTTTTGAAGGTATGGTCTCCAGAATTGCACACAATATTTTAAATGAGGTTTCAGCATTAATCCCTCCTTTTTTCTACTGGCCATACCTCTTCCTATGCACCCTAGAATCCTTCTAGCTTTTGCTGTCAACTTTATAACCTGTTTGGCCACCTTAAGATCATCACATTGCTGTTTCTAAGGTGGGCTTCCACTCGGACATTAGAGACACTTTCCCCATTTGGGAGCACCAGATCCAGTATTGCTTTTTCCCTCATCTGTTCTGTCACCATTTGTCTGAGCAGAGCTCCAGTTGGCAGTGGAGGTGGAAACTCATTTTGTGTTGAGAGTAGATCACATTGCATCTGTGCTCAATTACAGAATGGCTGAAGTTTGATATTTAATTTGAAGAGAGATCTTACTGTATTGATGAGCCTTCCTATCTCTTGCTTTTGGGAAAGTCATTTTTATTCTTGATAAAGCAAAACAAGAAATTGACCCTGATGATTCCACAGATTAAAAAGTCCTACAACAACAGAAGACGCTGTGGAGAGTTGATGTTCCAAATATAGACTTTATTGTTAATTCAACTTGATAATCCACATAAAAACTTGTAGGACCCAATCCAGGTGTCAGGTCAAAAGCGCGCCGGGACAAAGGCGCGCGCAGACAACTGAGCGCAACGTGGAGGCGTGCGCCGAAGAAAATGACTGTTTTAAAGGGCTCCGACGGGGGTGGTGGGGGGAACCCCCCACTTTACTTTATACAGATCGCGCCGCATTGTGGGGGCGTTGTGGGGGGTTTGGGGGGTTGTAACCAGTGTTCCCGCTAAGGTGTGCTGGCCTGCGCGCGCGCACAAAATATTACATCGCAGCGCAAAGTTTCTCTTCACAGCGCACACACGCGTCGCAAAGGTAAGGGGAGGTAAGGTAAGGGGACGCATTGGGGGGATTGCACTTCCCCACAATTGCCATGCTTCGGTTCCTCTTCTTCCTTCCTTCCTCCCCCCCCCCCCCCCCGCGGGACCCTGCGGCACCATCAACTCTTACTCCCTCTAATGTCGGCCCTGCAGCTCCAGACTTCCTCGCACCTTCTCCCCTCCCCCTTTGGATCGCTATTATTTTAAATGTTATAGCCGCGGAGCTGTATCCATCAGTGGAGATGTCTAACCTCGGCCTGCCCCGGAACTCTTACTGCAACAGTGACTTCCTGTTCCTGCCTAGACGGGCGGCTGCTGCAGTAAGAGTTCCGGGGCAGGCCGAGGTTAGACATCTCCACTGATGGATACAGCTCCGCGGCTATAACATTTAAAATAATAGCGATCCAAAGGGGGAGGGGAGAAGGTGCGAGGAAGTCTGGAGCTGCAGGGCCGACATTAGAGGGAGTAAGAGTTGATGGTGCCGCAGGGTCCCGCGGGGGGGGGGGGAGGAAGGAAGGAAGAAGAGGAACCGAAGCATGGCAATTGTGGGGAAGTGCAGAGCTGCAGGGAAGAGTGTTGCGGTACCCAGCTGGAGGGAGAAGGAAGATGAGGGAGGGAATTAAAGGAGATGCCAGGGCTTGGAGCATAGGAGGAAGGTATGCCAGTCTAAGGGAAAAGGAAGGGGGAGATGTGAGAGCATGGAGGGGGAACGAAAGATGGAAGAAAAGGAAAGGAGAGAGATGCCAGAGAATCAGGGAAGGGGAGATACCAGACTATGAGGAGAGGTGTGGGAGAGGGAAGGCGAGGAGAGAGATGCCAGACCAATGGGGTGAAAGGAGAGATGGAAGGGGGAGGCATACAGTTTCTGGAAGGGGCATAGAAGGAGAGAAGATGCCATATAGGGGAAGAGAGACGGCAGACAGTGAATGGAAGGAAGAGAGTTACAAGAAGATGAGGAAAGGAGAAACCACAGAAGACAAAGGTAGAAAAAAATTTCTATTTATTTATTGCTTTAGGAGACATGTGTCACTGTTTCTGTGAAGCATTGTATGCAGAGTCCAGCTTCTTGCTGGTTCAATTTAACCTTTGTCTATGTATTTTTATTTTATCCCCCCTTTTACAAAACTGTGAAGCGTTTTTAGCACCAGCCTTGGTGGTAGCAGCTCTGATGCTCAGAATTTTATGAGCATCAGAGCTGTTACCTCCGTAGCTAAAATCCACACTACAGTTTTGTAAAAGAGGGAGGGGTTAGTTTGTGATTACATATTCCTTACTAGGCGAAGGTGTTTTCTGTGTTCTGTGTGTTCGAAAGACATGGTTTTCTGTTAGGATTGACGGTGTAGGATTGATCTGTGCTGGTCTGGCTTGTTTAGTTTTACAATGGGTGTATTGATGTACTGCTCACTGCAATATATAAGATGCTGCCTTTTCCTAGGTACTCATGTGTGACGTGTGGTTTGTTACTAAAAATCATGTTTTTCTTACAGATGGGGGGGGGTGCCAAAAAATGATGGGCCCCGGATGTTACATATGCTAGGTACGCCACTGTATGTAAAGATACCAGAAAGCTGGCGTAGCAAAAACTTCTAAGTTTTGAGTATTTAACCCTCCCACAATCTCATGGGCACTCGTTTCAAGTTTATTGAGATTTTGATTTAAACGCAATATCAAATATTTTCAATGCGTATAACAAAAATAAATTTGGGGAAATAAATAAAACCATTTGAACCAGTGTTCCCGCTAAGCTGCGCTGGCGCACAAAATATTACATCGCAGCGCACACGTTTCTCGTCACAGCGCACGATCGGAAGAGGCGTACGGCAGATGGCAGGGCGGCGAGAGGAGAATCGGGCGAGTTGGCTCATAACTTGCTGGCGCCCGATATTTTTGGCTCACGGTGAAAAAAGTTTGCTCACAACACCCGCCCGCTTAGAGGGAACACTGGTTGTAACCCCCCACATTTTACTGAAAACTTCACTTTTTCCCTAAAAAACAGGGAAACAGTTAAGTTTCCAGTATAATGAGGGCAGTTACAACCCCCCAAATCCCCCACAACGCTGCCGTGATCTGTATTAAGTAAAGTGGGGGAGGGTTCCCCAACAAAACCCCCCATCGGAGCCCCTAAAAACACTCTTTTCCTTCGGCGCGCGCTTCCGTCTTGCGCTCAGTTGTTGGCGCGCACCTTTGTCTTCGGCGGTTTTGTCTATGAACCCCCAATCCACGAGGGACTTTGGACCCAACACCGTCCTTGTTTCGACAAGAATGCCTTCTTCAGGGATCCCTGTTGGTCCTAAGTTAAGAACTCGTGGAATATCCAATCAGCTCTAATAAACAGCAGTAACTCTTCAGGATGTAAGAGAGAAGGCTTCAGATCTGTTGGGTTTAATGAAAAGGCATGGGGAGGATTGAGAGCAGCAATTCTAGACTATTGTGTAGGCACTAAGGCCTGGATTCTGCAAGTGGTGCCTAAATCGGCCAACGCCAGCCACATGTCAATCATGTTTAGACACTATTAACAGAATCGCAGCTACCAGTGCCGGTAATGTAGGCCAGGATTTTAAAGGCCTACATTACCATTGCCTAGGTTTGTGGGAGCATTGCGCCTAGTGGTGCCTAAGGTCATCTCTGCACCTACCCCGGCAGGCACCTAGCAGTGCCTATTTTTTTTAACAAGTCTTTAATTGGTTTTAAATGACCACAGTCAATGACCATGCTGATTAAAGCATCTGCTCCCTCTCCCTCTCCCTTTCCTATGTAGTTGCTTCAGTGCTTCAGAGACTTTGTGTGCTGACACGGGGACTTCTTGTACAGGCCCGCACATGAGTATGTTGCAATATCTCATCCTTGGAGGAGAGTGTGGTGTACTGGTTAGAGCTACAGCCTCGGTACCCTGAAGTTGTGGGTTCAAGCACTGCGCTGCTCCCTATGACCGTGGGCAAGTCACTTAATCCTCCACTGCCCCAGGTACATTAGATAGATTGTGAGCCCACCAGGACAAACAGGGAAAATGCTTGGTCGCTGCATATAAACCGCTTTGAGTGTGGTTGTAAAACTACAAAAAGGCAGTCCCTTTCCCTGATGTCATAATGCCTGGCAGAAACCCAAAGAGTAGCAACATTCCAGCGCTGAGATTGTGATGTCATCAGGTCTCATTCCTCCAATGCCTAAGAGCCATCCTCATCAGTGATGTCACAATGGCTTCATTGTTCTATACTTGGCTCACTTCTGATATTGTATTGGAGGAGAGTGTGGTGCACTGGTTAGAGTTACAGCCTCAGCACCCTGAGGTTGTGGGTTCAAACCCTGTACTGCTCCTTGTGACCCTGGAGGCAAGTCTCCTAATCCTCCACTGCCCCAGCTACATTAGATAGATTGTGAGACCACCAGGACAGATAGGGAAAATGCTTGAAGTACTTGTATATAAGCCGCTTTGAGTGTGGTTGTAGAACTACGAAAGGCGGTACACAAGTCGCAATCTTGTTCCCTTTCCCTAATTAAAGCAATTAAGTTAAGTGCAGGTGGGTGCCTATAGTTTTTGTTTTTAAATGGCATTTTCATCTTAAGTTAGATGCCTAACTTAAGGTGCAGTTTACAGAATATGGCCCTAAGAGCTCATGCTGTATTCCTGTGCTAACCAGTTAGGCCCATGTTCTATAAATGTCAGCGCCTTAAGTTAGGCATCTAACTTAAGATGAAAATGCCATTTAAAAGCAAAAGGATCTGAAAACAAAAAGTGTAGGTGCCTTTGACTTAAAAAAAATGATGCCTACGTTGTGCCTACAGAGGCACTTTATGATGCCACTGTAGACATGGCTAATGCTGGACATAATAATAATAACTTTATTTTTCTATACCGCCAACAATCTTGAGACTTCTAGGCGGTTTACATTGAAAGAGAGCTGGACAGTCTGCGAATTACAATATGAAGATAGTCATTGAATTACAGTACACTTCCCCCTCCCCATTCGCGGTTCCTCCACTCGCGGTTTCATATCGCGATTTTTTCTGGGGAGGGGGAAAATAAAAAAAACAGTCTTAATGTAAAAAAAATCCATCTTTTTTTCCTCCCTGCTGCCTTCCTGGCCTTACCTGGTGGTCTAGAGGGCTTTCGGGGCAGGAGCGATCTTCTACGCTCCTGCCCCATGCAGATCACCATGAGGAAATGGCTGCTGGGAGTTCCTGTAGTCTCTCGAGACTGCGTCGGGAACTCCCTACAGCCATTTCCTGATGGCGATCTGCACGGGGCAGGAGCGTAGGAAGATCGCTCCTGCCCCGAAAGCCCTCTAGACCACCAGGTAAGGCCGGGAAGGCGGCAGGGAGGTGGGGGTGGGTCAGAGCCAGATAATCGCGGTTTTTCGGCATTCACGGTCCGGCTCTGCCCGTATCCCCCGCAAATGACGAGGGAGAAGTGTATACAGAATCGTAAGATGTAGCGAATTACAATATACAAGTGCTGTCGTGTGATTGACATGATTGGGGGCTGCTTATGGAATCCGGGTCTTAGTGTGTGTCATGTGGAAGTGCTGGCTAGTTAATGCAGTAATGCTTACTCTCTACCCCTAACATGACCCTTCAAAAAACTGTAAAAAATATCTTTGAGTGCATAGTTAGCACATGCAGCTTTCCAAGTCTCTCAGGATGCATGAGCACAATGTGTTAGCAGCTTAGTAAAAAGGGTCCCTTTGTGAATGGGAATAATTGGGGTTTGAATGTTGCTCTAATATTATTTATTTTTAGCATTTATATACCACTTATAACCTAAGTGGCATACATTTGGGTACTCAAGCATTTTTCCCTATCTGTCCTGGCAGGCTCACACTTTAATGTTCTTGGGGCAATGGAGGGGATTAAGTGACTTTGCCCAGAGTCACAAGGAACAGCACGGGGTTTGAGCCCACAGCCTCAGGGTGCTGAGGCTGTAGCTCTAACCACTGTGCCACACACTCCCTTACATCTATTTACATTTGTTCTATCAGTATTTGGGGGAAAAGAAAAAAAATTGGAGATGGATATTTTCTTAGGGCTATGTCTTAAGTGCATTTCAACCAAGAGACTTATTTTTAAATTTTGCAGAATTTTAAGCAATTCATGTTCTTGGAAATATCCACCGGGACTTAATTGGAAAAAAAATCTATATATTAGTTACACATAGTAACTGACAGCAGAACACACCCAAAAACAAAGAGAACTTTTGGAGAGCATTTGAGTAACGCATCAGTGTCAACATTTTGTTGACGCAGTCTTTGGGAGTGAGTTTAGATCAGGTAGGTATGAAACACTACATCTATGCAGGTTATTTTGCCTGTATCCTCCTTATTATTAGACACTGCCATTGCTGTTAAAGATGCTTTCTTGTTGTTGAAAATTAAGTTTTGGCTCACTATCTTAACCTCAATAAGTACAAAACTAAATCCCCTCCCTCCTTTTTACTAAGTAGTGGTAGACGTTTCTACCATGGCCTGGAGTGATAAATACTCCCAACGCTCATAGAATTCCTTTGAGCATCAGAGCGTACAGCGCGTTCCAGGCCGCAGTAGAAAAGTCTGCTGCAGCTTAGTAAAAGAGGGCCTGAGTTTTTTGCGACTGGGTCCTCAAACTGACCCAAGGTTCACCCTGACCATTTCAGTTGATGGAAATGATTTTGTTTTAGAATTTACATTCTCAGATTTTAGATGTAGAAATAGACCAGTGTATTGCAAACTGTGTGCCCCGAGACACTGGGGCGGATGAGAAGCGCAAGCTGACTGCCTACCTGATGTGCCTCTCGCGGCAGTCAGCCGGCGCCAGCACCTCTCTGTGCCTCTTCCCTTCTAGCACCTCCCCCCCCCCACCATTGGTGGCTCAGTTCCCCATCTGGAGGGCCTTTGCACATGCACGAATGTTGACATGTCCATGCACTTCTGGATGCCCTCGAGCCATGGCCACCGGTTTAATGTGCCACAGCTTTACAAAGTTTGCGAAACACTAAAATAGACAATTTTTATTTATTAATCATCATGTACAACTGGTAATGAAAGTCTTTCTTCTTGTTGAAAAAACTTGGGTCTATTAGAAAATATTTCAATTTAGAGCCTTTCCGGATCTTGGTGCAGTCTCTTATTTTGTCTGGGTTAGATTACTGTTCAAAAGCTTTGGTTACATATTTACAACCTGTTCAAAATGCAGCAATTAGGTTCACATTTGGATTATGGAACTTTGAACATTTACAGGCCTATTATAAGAAATTACTTTGGCTGCCTACAAGAGCTAGAATTACATTTAAATTGGGGAATTACTGTTTTTAAAATCTTAATAGGAAATGTTCCCAGTTATTTGACTGATTTGGACTTATTGTTACAGAATGTTTATAATGGATATTTTACCAGAAATTCTTACCAACTAAAGTTCTCTATTTAAAATTTTTTTTAATTTACTAGACAGTTTTCACTGTCTGTCCAGTATCAGTTGGTAAAACGGTAGAATCAATTTCCCATTAAATTGCGTTCTTGTGATCAATATCTCAGATGTAGAATATTTAAAAAATCTTTCTTGTATCAGGAAATTGATCTATCTTGTATTGGATGGGTTTGATTTATTCATTGTATCTTCCTGGGAAATTATCCTGGCTTCTTGAAGTTGTAATCTGATTTGATTAACATATAACAGTTTCACCCCTGAAAATGGGCCTCTTAAGATGTTTATCCAGATGGGTGTTTTACCTGCAGGGAGTGGAGGCATTCCTGGGACAAAGACAATGCACATAACATTTGCTCCTACCTTACCACATACTAACGAGCATCAGTGTAGATTACCGCAGTGTTAATGGTGTTGGTATTCACTAGCAAAGGACTGCACTTAGCAGTCTATTCCTTAGTTCTAAGCTTTCAAAACTGCATATGCTTTGCCTGGAAAGAATATTTGCAGGAAAAGCAGGCCCAAAACTGTCTGTTCTTTTCTTGCAGCAGTAATGGCAGATCTACCTGCCTAGTTTGCTGTACATATTGGTGTGTGCAAATCCTACAGATGAAAAGTACCCACTGAAGCCCGGATTCTCTAAGTGACACCGGTATGTGCAGAAGCATTGCAAGAGGTTGTGGTAAGAGTGGATAGCGTGGCTGGTTTTAAGAAGTTTGGACAATTTCCTGGAGGAAAAGTCCATAGTCTGAGAAAGACATGGGGGAAGCCACTGCTTGCCCTGGATCGGTAGCATGGAATGTTGCACCTATTTGGGGTTCCGGAATGTTGCTAATCTTTGAGATTCTGGATTGTTGATACTCCTTGGGTTTTGGCCAGATGATGGGCTACTGGGCTACTAGTGATGGGCTACTGGGCTTGATGGACCATTGGTCTGACCCAGTAAGGCTATTCTTGTGTTCTTAAAAACGCTGTTTAAACATTTTGTGAGTTTCAAGGCACATAAAAAATTGCTGTCAGAATCATATTTCCATAGGCGCTTTAGGCCACCTAATGCCACTGTAGGCATGGCTAATGCCGGAAGTGGCGTTAAGCGGCATAAAGCGCCTATGGAAGGACAATTCTCATTAAAGGTAGGTGCTGGAAATGCAGGCCTGGAAAACACTGGCTTACCTTTGCCAGAGGCACGATTCTGTAACCGTCGCCATCACATGATTGACATGTGATTGGTGGCCACCAACAATGGCGCTGGTTAGAGAATCCGGATCTGAGTTTATTCCGATATGACATTTTAAGTATTGCCCCTCGTAAGAGAGGCATAGTCCAGATTTCACAAACAATTCCTGATATTTCCAACAAATTCCAGAGACTACAGTAAATGTAGCTACTCTAGCCTCTGGAACTGGATAGCTTTCTAAAAAGAAGTACTTTTTGGACAATATACAGTACACGATGTAATCAGCCTTAATTTAGCCAGAATTCCAGGAATGTATGTCCTAGGTTTGTTGCTTGAGCAAGAAACTAGCCCAGCGTAACATGGCTAGTAGGAGCCAAATGTTCTCTTGACTCATTTTTGGAAAATTAATAACGTGATTGACTTGCTAGAATGTGGAAAAGCTTACAGCTATAAGTAAAAATTACTTTAATACTTTAGATAATTTACATAAGGTCTGGGAAACCTTCAGGACATTTTGAAGTGACATGACCTCAGTGGATCTTCTGTCTTCCCTCTTGTGGCTTTTAATATGTTTTCTGAATATAACATTCTTCAGATTTATTTTAATATTTTCATAATAGCAGTCTAAAATCACTTCTAGAAGGAAAGAATGAATATTCTATAAAGGTTGAGAACATATAGTTGCACATTTTAGCTTCTGGAACTGGATAGATTGCTCTACTTGTAAACTATATTAATCAACTGTTTGTTAGGCTTAGCACAAAATGATTTGTCAGTGTTCTTCTTTCAACTTGAAATGTAGTTTTGCCTTAAAAAAAACCAGACCCTGCAATGCTATAATAGAGCAAACATAATTCTTCTGACATTGCAGTAAGTGGAATATTCTTGCAACTCTTTGCTCTAGTTTTCAGTGAAATCGCTTCATACCTATTGGAGAGAAATTTGATATATAGTTCCTTGTTGAGTGATGATACTAAGGGCCTGTTTTACAAAGCCATGCGGCAAAAGCCCCGAAGTCCTTTAAATCTCTGGGCTTCGGGGCCGTTACCGCGCTGCAGCCGAGCTTTGTGTGTATTTCAGCATTTTGGGGAGCAGTACAGAAAATATGTTGGTCCTTGATGATTACCAAATATGGGAAGTTTCATGGAACACCTTAGGTCAATCTGATTTGTATTACTTTTTTCAACTTGCGCATGTAACTTCTTATTTATTTATTTATTTCGATTTTTATCCTGTCCTCCCAGTAGCTCAGAAAATTACTTGTGCAAGTTTTATGCCATTAGAAGAATAAGCATTTTTGTTGCATCTACACATTACGAGTGTACCTTAATCAGCCATCGAAAGTTACATGCACAGGGACAAAAATTGTCAGACACATACTCTATTTAGCTTATAATCAGAGTGAAATTAAAGGTTCATTCTAGATGAAAGTGCATCAACCAACTCTTCCTGACTAATCAGCTTGTGTTCTGCCCTTGAAATGAGTAGCTTTCTTGTATATTTTTCTTCTGTGGTAAGTCTGTTGCTCACTATGATCACAGGATTGAACTTTATTACCGTATTTTCACGCATATAACGCGCGCGTTATACGTGTTTTTACAAACCGTGCATAACCTTGCGCGGTATACGCGTGAGCGCGTTGTACAAAATTTTTTTTACATAGTTCCCCCCACCGACGTCCGATTCACACCCCCCCCGCAGGACCGCTCGCACCCCCACCCCGAAGGACCGCTCGCACGCACCCGCACCCCCTCCCCGAAGGACCGCTTGCACGCGCTCCCACCCGCACCCGCATCCCCACCCTGAAGGACCGCTCGCACGCACTCGCACCCCCACCCTGAAGGACCGCTCGCACGCACTCCCGTCCTCTTGCCCCAGCCAACCGCGGCACCCCCGACACGATCGGGGCAAGAGGGAGCTCAAGCCCTCTTGCCTCCCCCGACACGATCGGGGCAAAAGGGAGCCCAAGCCCTCTTGCCCCGCCGACTCCCCAACTCCCCGACAATATCGGGCCAGGAGGGAGCCCAAACCCTCCTGGCCACGGCGACCCCCTACCCCCACCCCGCACTACATTTCGGGCAGGAGGGATCCCAGGCCCTCCTGCCCTCGACGCATACCCCCCTCCCCCCAACGACCGCCCTCCCCCAAGAATCTCCGACCGCCCCCCCCCAGCCGACCCGCGACCCCCCTGGCCGACCCCCACGACAACCCCACCCCCCTTCCCCGTACCTTTATGTAGTTGGCCGGACAGACGGGAGCCAAACCCGCCTGTCCGGCAGGCAGCCAACGACGGAATGAGGCCGGATTGGCCCATCCGTCCCAAAGCTCCGCCTACTGGTGGGGCCTAAGGCGCCTGAGCCAATCAGAATAGGCCCGGGAGCCTTAGGACCCTCCTGGGGGCGGGGCCTTGGGCACATGGTCGGGTTGGGCCCATGTGCCTCAGGCCCCACCCCCAGGAGGGACCCAAGGCTCCCGGGCCTATTATGATTGGCCCAGGCACCTTAGGCCCCACCAGTAGGCGGAGCTTTGGGACGGATGGGCCAATCCGGCCTCATTCCGTTGTTGGCTGCCTGCCGGACAGGCGGGTTTGGCTCCCGTCTGTCCGGCCAACTACACAAAGGTACGGGGAAGGCGGGTGGGGGTGTCGTGGGGGTCGGCCAGGGGGGTCGCGGGTCGGCTGGGGGGGCGGTCGGAGGTTCTTGGGGGGGCGGTCGGCTGGGGGGGAGGGGGGTTTGCGTCGAGGGCAGGAGGGCCTGGGATCCCTCCTGCCCGTAATGTAGTGCGGGGTGGGGGTAGGGGGTCGCCCTGGCCAGGAGGGTTTGGGCTCCCTCCTGGCCCGATATTGTCGGGGAGTTGGGGAGGCGGCGGGGCAAGAGGGCTTGGGCTCCCTTTTGCCCCGATCGTGTCGGGGGGGCAAGAGGGCTTGAGCTCCCTCTTGCCCAGATCGTGTCGGGGGTGCCGCGGTTGGCTGGGTCAAGAGGGCTTGAGCTCCCTCTTGCCCCGATCGTGTCGGGGGTGCCGCAGTTGGCTGGGGCAAGAGGACGGGAGTGCGTGCGAGCGGTCCTTCGGGGTGGGGGTGCGAGCGGTCCTGCGTTGGGGTGAATCGGATGTCGGGGGGGATCAGGTTTTCAGGGTGGGGACAGGACTTCAAGGGGGAGAGGAGAGTCGGGGCGGGCGAAAGGAGAGTCGGGGTGGCCAGAGGAGAGTCGGGCAGCATGCGCTGTATGCGGGTGTGCGCGGTATATAAAAATTTCTGTACATAGATTTGTGTTTTCCGCGTGCTATACCCGTGTGCGCGTTTTACACGGGTGCGCGTTATCTATGTGAAAATACGGTAATTTATATTTGAAAATGCCTTTCCATCATTATAAGTTGGTGGCTGCTTTTAAGCAACAAAGATGTAATGTAGAGAGGCAGGGCACTGAGCATGAATCAGAAGAAAAGGTTCAACGTCTGCTTCATAGCATTTCCAAAGTTCATAGGGAAAGAATCAGTGTGTATCAAAAAATGGTATCACTTTTAGGAAACTTGACAGATTAGTCACATTGTCATAGTCTACTTCAAACACTGGTTTCCAATTGACTTCCACTGCCTATAATGTATGAAAAATAAGTAGCATACCAGTCTTTGTAAAGTGATTTGTGACACTCTTCCAAAGATGATCACTTCCAATATTTCAGCAGTTTTGGCTGATTTAACATTGTCCTTGTGATCTTATGAAATTACACTGGTGGGGGGAACTATATATACCGTATTTTTTGCTCTATAAGATACACTTTTTTCCCCCAAAAAGTGGGCGGAAATAAGGGCACGTCTTAAGGAGCGAATATAAAAAAAAATAAAACCAATCCCCGTACCTTTTTTTTTTCATCCCGGTGGTCCAGTGCGCTTTCCATAGCAAAGCAGCAGATGAATCCAGACTAGTGGGTATAGCTCACATCGACCAGCAGGTGGAGATAGAGAACTGATTAACAGTTGGCCTTAAAGCCTGGTGTTCCTCTTGTTACTTCAGTTTTGCTCTATCTCCCAGCAGGAATGGAGCTTACTCTACTAGCTCCTGGATTCTGGCTGGGGCCGGTTTGGTGGTGTTCCTGTGGCTTCCTCTGTTGAGACTTGGTCTCTTCAGTAGGACAGGGGTGCCTGGCTGAGCGGTGCCGGCTTTGGGAGCTACACCTGGGCCCTCCCAGGTCCCTTCTCCACCCTCCCCTCCATTGGTTTGAGTGGGTTCTTGGGCCACTGCAGGAAGTTCGTCTTGGAGTTCTTCATTCCAGTACAAAAAAAAAAAACAAAAAAAAAAAACAGCGTCTTCCTGCTTGTGCTGAGCCATGCTGTGTGGCTTGCAGTGCGATTACCAGCTGTAACCCGACTGCAGTTAGAACGGGGACCGGTTGGTGAGTTACTGTGTTTGCTGTCTGCCTCCTCTTTAGTCAGTCGGTCGTTTGTGTTCGTTCCGGCGGTCGCGGGGGGGGGGGGCGGAGTCAGCGGTCGGCGGCGTGGGGCCACGCGTGTGAAAAAAAAAAGTTTTTTTGAAGCGCTGGTTTTAGCGATGGCGGCAGTGGCGGCTCAGCGGTGCTCGCGCGGTGGGAAGCGCAGAGCACTGTCAGGCTTCTGCTCTGCAGGGTGTGGGGACACACCGGCAGAAGATGCCTTCCTGCAAGAGGGTGAATTAGCCATCTCCCGTGTCAGTGAGGCACGGTCTACGTCCCCGGGCCTCGAGGGTGACTCGGGGGGACTGCAAGGCTCTTCCGCGGCTGAGGGGAGGTCAGCGGAGGTCGGGGAGCCGGGGTCGCTAGGGGACAGCGCGGCTGCGCGCCCTAGCATTGATCAGGCTGGTTCAACTTTACTGGGGGTGAGTTCCTTCTCCCCGGAATTTGTTATGTTATTGCACCAAGCATTTCTGCTACAGGGCTCGCAGTCGGCCCAGTCGGTGCAGGCGACCTGTCCGTCCCTCCCGGGGCCTTCCACCTCCACGGGTTTAACCGGGGCTAAGGCCGGCCCGTCTGCGGGTCCTGTACTGTCGCCTGGGCGGTCGCAGGGGGCGAAGAAACGCAGACTCGCGACCGTGGACGCTGAAGGTCATCTTCCCTTTTCACCTTTCTCCCTTCCTGAATCATTAGAGGAAGGGGAGGTCTTAGATTGGGAGGTAGAGGATCCCCCGGGCAGGGAAGTTGATGATCCTTCCGCGCTCCGGCTGTTTCATAGAGAGGAGCTGGCGTCCTTGATTTCCAAGGCTTTGCAGGGTTTAAATATCTCTCAGGAGGATGCTAAGGTGTCGGGTAACCCCCTGATGGCAGGTACGCGTAAGCCACCTAGGTCCTTTCCGGTGCATGAAGCCATGCAGGAGCTGATCTCGGCGCAATGGGATACGCCGGAGGCCAGTTTACGAGTGGCAAAGGCCATGCGGCTCCTGTATCCGGTTGACCCGACCGAACTTGAAAAGTTTAGGTTACCTAGGGTGGACGCTTTGGTGGCAGCGGTAACGAAAAAGACTACCTTGCCGGTGGAAGGGGGGGGTGACACTAAAGGATGCGCAGGATAGGAAGATTGAATCTTCACTAAAAATGTCCTTTGAAGTAGCGGCGGTTACCTTACAGGCCGCTATTTGCAGCTCGTATGCGGCGAGGGCATGTTTGCAGTGGTCACAATGGATGACCGATAATTTAATGGAGTCCGGGGGTTCTGTCCCTTCGGAACTGGCTGATTTGGAGTCAGGCTTGGCCTATTTGGCAGACTCCTTATATGACATTATTCGAGCATCTGCGAAACAGATGTCTCTGTCAGTGGTATCGCGCAGATCCTTATGGCTCCGACATTGGGCAGCAGATGCTGCATCCAAGCTTAGGCTGGTGAGACTCCCTTTTAAAGGAGGTTTATTATTTGGAGAGGACTTAGAGAAATTGGTGAAAGATTTTGGGGATACCAAAACACAGCGTCTACCGGAGGATAGGGCTAGGCCCCCGGTGAGGTCCTCCTCGTCTAGACCGCGCTTCAGAGATGTGAGGCGGTCCAGGCCTGGTAAACCAGTCTTCAGATCAGCATGTGGTTCTTTCTCTGCGTCGAGGCCTAGGTTTCAGCAGAGGAGTTCCTTTCGTACGACGAAACCCTCTTCAGGTCAGCCAACACGTACCCCACCAAGTCGCACTCCGCAATGACGGTGGCTTGGCTCCCTCCGCCCTTCCCTTAGGGGGCCGGCTTTCGGCGTTCCGGGCGGAGTGGGCCACAATCACGTCGGATCAGTGGGTGTTGGACATTGTTCGAGAAGGGTACAAGTTGGAGTTCGCCTCTCCCGTCGAAGATTCTTTCTTGGTGTCCCCGTGCCATGGGGCGGCCAAGGGAGAGGCGGTCCGCATGACTCTTCAGGGGCTGCTCGATCTGGGGGCGGTGGTACCGGTACCCCCGGAAGAGGTAGGCCGCGGGATATATTCCCTTTACTTCATTGTTCCAAAGAAGGGGGGGTCGTTCAGACCGGTGCTGGACCTCAAAGTGGTCAACAGATTTCTCAGTGTTCGCCATTTCCGGAGGGAGACGGTACGCTCGGTCATTGCGGCAGTTCGACCGGGAGAGTTCCTTACGTCCCTAGATCTCAAGGAGGCGTACCTACATATCCCGATCTGGCCTCCGCATCAGCGGTATCTAAGGTTTGCGATTCTTGGCCAGCACTATCAGTTTCGGGCAATGCCCTTTGGCCTGGCGACGGCTCCCCGCACCTTTTCCAAGGTCATGGTCGTGGTAGCAGCCTCTCTTCGCAAGGAAGGGATTCGGGTACACCCCTACTTAGACGACTGGCTGATCCGCGCCTCGTCCAGACAGGAGAGTTTGTCGGTTACTCAGAGGGTAATATCTCTCCTTCAGTCGTTAGGGTGGATCGTCAATTTTCCCAAGAGTTTTCTGTCCCCGTCGCAGTCTTTGGTACATCTGGGGGTCAGATTCGACACTGCTCTGGGGAGAGTATTTCTACCCCGAGACCGGGGAGAGAAATTGCAGGCTCAGATTCGCCTACTTCTCGGGTCGCCCAGACCTCGGGTTTGGGATTATGTGCAGGTTTTGGGCTCCATGGTAGCGACTCTGGAGGTGGTCCCCTGGGCTCGGGGCCACATGAGACCCTTACAACAGTCACTTCTCTCTCGCTGGTCCCCAGCTTCTCTGGACTACAATGTGCGTCTCCGATGGAATCCTCGGGCGGCTCGCAGCATGCAATGGTGGCTACACGAGTTGCACCTGTGGCGGGGCATGCCGTTAGCCACACCGGAGTGGGTGGTGGTGACGACGGATGCCAGTCTGAGGGGCTGGGGGGGCCCAGTGCCTGCAAGCGTCGGTGCAGGGAGTGTGGTCCTTAGAGGAAGCACAGTGGCCCATCAATTTGTTGGAGTTAAAAGCGATCAGATTGGCGCTGAGGGCTTTTCAGTCCCTGATTCAGGACAGGCCGACCAGAATCTTTTCGGACAGTGTCACGGCGGTCGCATATGTCAATCGTCAGGGGGGCACTCGGAGTCCGCAGTTGGCCGAAGAGGCAAGGAAATTGTTTCAGGGGGCAGAAGGGCATGTTCCGCTTCTGTCAGCGGCATACATTGCAGGTCACGAAAACGTGCAAGCGGACTTCCTCAGCAGAAATCTTCTAGATCCGGGCGAGTGGGAATTGTCGGCTCGAGCGTTCGACCTGCTAGTCCGTCGGTGGGGGTTGCCAGAGTTGGATCTCATGGCTTCGTCCCGCAATGCGAAGTTGCCTCGCTTCTTCAGCAGGCGCACGGAGAAGGGCTCGGAGGGGGTGGACGCGTTGGCCCTCCCATGGCCTCCAAATTCCCTTCTGTATGTGTTCCCGCCTTGGCCCATGATAGGGCGGGTGTTACAACGCATCGCTCTCTTTCACGGCAGGGTGATCCTGGTGGCTCCGGATTGGCCGCGTCGACCGTGGTATGCAGATCTCGTTCAGCTTTCAGTAGGCGATCGGGTGACGTTCCAGGTAACTCCGGACTTACTAACTCAGGGCCCAATCTGGATGGAAGATCCGGCCCGCTTTGGTCTTACGGCCTGGCTCTTGAGCGGTCAAGGCTAAAGAAGAAGGGCTATTCGGAGCAGGTGATTGCCACGCTTCTTAAAGCTAAGAAGATTTCGACTTCGACCTCCTATGCGAGAGTCTGGAAGATTTTTGATGCTTGGTGCGGTCGACAGGGAATCGCGCCCTTCCATGCATCTCTGGCGGCTATTCTTGCCTTTCTGCAGGACGGCGTAGAGAAAGGATTAGCCTATAACTCTTTAAGGGTTCAGGTGGCGGCCCTTGCCTGTTACAGGGGCCGGGTGGCTGGCGCGTCGCTGGCGTCGCAGCCGGACGTGGTCCGTTTCCTCAAAGGGGTTCACCATATCCGCCCGCCGGTAAGGCGAATTTGTCCTTCCTGGAATCTTAAACTCGTCCTGGGGAGGTTGCAGGGGGCACCTTTTGAACCCCTGTCAGTGGCCACTTTGAAGGATGTCACGCTGAAAACAGTGTTCTTGGTGGCAATGGCTTCGGCGAGGCGAGTATCGGAGCTTCAGGCGCTTTCTTGCAGAGAACCCTTTTTACGTTTTTCTGAGACGGGGGTGTCAGTGCGGCCGGTGCCGTCCTTCCTGCCTAAGGTGATTTCTTCATTTCATGTGAACCAGAGTGTATTCCTCCCGTCCTTCCGGAAGGAGGATTGGGGTAAACGATTTTTGTCTTTGCGTCGACTGGATGTGCGGCGTATGCTTCTCCATTATTTGGGGGTGACGAATGATTTTCGTAGGTCGGACCATCTCTTTGTATTGTTCGCGGGTAAGAACAAGGGGATGGCGGCGTCTAAAGCGTCCATTGCGCGTTGGGTCAAGGAGACGATTGCTTCGGCTTATGTGTTGACAGGTAAGAAAGTACCGGAGCACCTTCATGCTCATTCCACTCGGGCATTGGCTACGTCTTGGGCGGAGTCCGGGGGGATGTCTTTGGAGGAAATTTGCCGAGCGGCCACTTGGTCGTCGGGTAATACCTTTTCGAAGCATTATCGCTTAGACGTAGCAGCCAGTGCGGAGGCCAGTTTTGGCACTGCGGTACTGGCGGAGGCGGCATTGGCGTCCCACCCGGTTTGAGTTTGCTTTGCTACATCCCACTAGTCTGGATTCATCTGCTGCTTTGCTATGGAAGGTAAAATTATGGTCTTACCTGTTAATTTTCTTTCCTTTAGAAGCAGCAGATGAATCCAGAGCCCCTCCCCAAGTGCACTGTATGTGTGTAGGGTGTTTGTTGATGGTTTCAGTTGGGATATGGTTGGTAATTGTATTATTTAGGGGCACATTTTCTACTGGAATGAAGTTTTGTGGATGCTCATGCTCCTTTCGGGCTGCTTGGGCAAAAGGCATAACTGAAGTAACAAGAGGAACACCAGGCTTTAAGGCCAACTGTTAATCAGTTCTCTATCTCCACCTGCTGGTCGATGTGAGCTATACCCACTAGTCTGGATTCATCTGCTGCTTCTAAAGGAAAGAAAATTAACAGGTAAGACCATAATTTTACCTTCCGCACTCCTGCTTTGCTGGACAGCTGCTTCCTGATCGGATCCCCTGCTCTCTTGCGGCAGCAGCACAGAGTGGTGCACGAGGCAGGCGCACGCCGCTCCCTGAATGGCTGCTGTCAGTTTTTGCATGTCCCACAAGAATTGACGCCAACCATTCAGGGAGCGATGCGGGGCCAGACAGGCATGCAAAAAGCACAAGCCTGCCTCGTGTACCTCTGCTACTGCCAGAAGAGAGCAGGGGAACCAATCAGGAGGCAGCCATCTAGCGAGGCAGGAGCGCAGAAAGCACACTGGACCGCCGGGATGAAAAAAAGGTCCTGGGGGGAGGGGGCTGCCTACCACTAGACCTTCCTGGGGGGGGGAGGCCTGCCTACCACTATACCTGCCTTGTACCCTGTCCCAACCTACCACTAGATCACCAGATGCGGGACAGGGTGGTGGGCAGAATTTTTTTTCTTGGGTTTTCCTCCTTTACAGGCGCAACTGACTTATGGTCGGTGCGTCCTATGGAGCGAAAAATACGGTAATATATATTTTTAAGTTGAAAGCTTAGGAAATATCTTCATCTTTCATAATGGTGGATAGCTTTGGTGACATCCTACCCCCACCTCTCCCTACCACCCCCTGTTGCTATTTTACGTGGTAGCTGTTGACATTTTAAAATTCAGTTTCTAAACATTAAAAATGACAAATATAAAATGCATAACTTAATTTTTCTCTTGTACTCTGGTCGCCGGAAGAGCAATCCAAATGCAGCAGTCTTATGAACATAAGGGAGAGGTCTTGTTTTAAAACAATATGAACGATCTGTGACCTGGTCCTGGCTTCTCTTCCAGAATCTGTTATGTTACACAGTCTCCTTTTTCTTTATGGAAGCTGGTGGTGGGATTATAGTAACACTGCAAGTGCTGTGATTTTTGGCTTACACTAACATGAAAATTGTGTGCCAAAGAGATTTCTTTGGAGTTAAAGCACATTTCAGCATAGCTGCAAATTTGCTCAGTTATACTGACATGTTGATTTATTGTATGGAAGCCTTGGACAATACCATCAAAATATTGATGTGTAGAAACCTTTCCAGTGATCTCATTGCATAGGCTGCATTCCTTTTGTTTACTTTATTATTTTAGAAGGTAAATATGTGAAGCCTGGATTTGATAGTTCTGTATAGTATGCAGTTAATTTCTTGTAAACTGCTACAGGGACAGAATTTGATCCCATCCCCATGGTTAACCACAGGAAACCATCTTCATGTCATTCTTTAAGGAGAGAGGAAAGAATTGGAGTATGAATGGGCTCAGCCACTGACACTCAAGCCTTGCATTGAAGAATGCTGGTGTAGAAGGACTGAGGTTGAGACACTAAAGAATGACATGGGATGGTTTCCCACGGGGATGGGGACAAATTCTGTCCCTGTGTCATTCTCTGTACTTTCCTTCTCTACATCTGGAAACAAAGCGGGACTGAAATATGAGTACTGTTGGGGCTATGTAAGATTTTATGTACTATATATATATATATATATATATATTTGGGTAAGAGGTCCCAGTTGTGGTAATATCATTAACCCTCTCTTCTGTTAAACTGCGCTATCAGTTTTTAGCGCAGAGAGCCGTGCTGATCGGCCTGCGCTGCTCCCGACGCTCATAGGAACTCTTATGAATGTCGGGAGCAGCACGGGCCATTCAGCGTGACTTCCCGCGCTAGAAACTGCTAGTGCAGTTTAATAGAAGAGGCCCTAAATCTAATAGCTGTCTTTGATGTAGTAGAACTTGCTTTAATTGATGGATTTAGGTTAGTCTGAGAGCCTGGGGTTCTGGGTTGAATACCAGGTTGACCCCCCCCCTCTTAACAAACAAACAAAAAAAAAGTAGAGGGTTGGGATTAAAAGGTAAGGTATGAGAATATTAACTAGGATTTAGTCATTCATGAGTTACAAGTGCTTAAGGGTGACGTTGAACTTCATACTTGGATTTGGAGCATACCTCAGGGTTCCCCTCTCTCCCTGTCATTTTGTTTATGAGCAGCCATTGGAGAAACTAGTTTGATCCTCTGGGAGGGGGGAGAGGAGAGAATTTTACACACATGCTGATGATATTTAGTTAATACAACTATTGGAAGGGAAACTTCAGTTGAAAGATTGTATGGTGTGTGGGGCTGGCTGTTGAATAGAGCTTTAGTTTTGAACCCGGAGAAGACAATTTGCTGTTTTGGAGATTTGGTAGGATGATATTGACAGTATGTCCTATGATAATTATAATGAAAGGAGAATAGTTCATTTATGGTGATTTTAGGGCTTTGCATGGTTAGGGTTAGAAACATAGAAACATAGAAAATGATGGCAGAAAAGGGCTATAGCCCACCAAGTCTGTTTTAAATGTCATTTGATTTGGCAAATTTGACCTTTTTTTTTAAGGAAAATACATTGTGTGTGGTTGTGCAATCATTAGTTATTAGTACATTGGATAATTGCAATTTTTTGTATGTAGGCTTGCCAAATTTAACTAGGAAACTGCAGATACTACTACTTATCACTTATATAGCACTAAAAGGAGTATGCAGTGCTGTACATTTTGACATTTATAGATGGTCCCTGCTTGGAAGAGCTTACAATCAGGTTTCAGGATTATTTAAAAATTTGATATACCGCCTTATTAAAATTCAAAGCGGTTTTACATAATATAAAAACAAAGTACAATAAGAATGTACATTAAAAACAAATTACAAACAATGCTACAAACAATCAAATGCACTGACAAATATTAACTTACCGATACAAGATGGAGAAGGGCAGAAATGCAATTTGTATAAAGATGAGAGGGGAAGAGGGACCAAAACAAAAGGAAGGGGAACAAAATATAAATAGTCTAGAATAATGTAAAATAAGCTAAAATGATTAAAAAATGGCAAGGACGAATGTGTCTTTAAAAAGAAAGGCCTTCAAGTTACTTTTAAATTTATCAAGGGATGTAATTTCTCAATCTAACGTGGACAGACAGACACGACATATCGGGTTTTGGGATGCAGTACCTAAGGTAAGAGGAGTTAGAAGTCGAAAGCACTCTCAAAGAGATGGGCTTTTAACTGGGCCTTGAACACTACCAGAGATGAAGCCCGCCATAGGGATTCGGGCAGCTTGTTCCAAGCATATGGCACAGCAAGGTAGAAGGGATGGAGTCTGGAGTTGGAAGAGACAGATAGGAGAGACTTACTAGCTGAGCGGAGCTCACGGGGGGGAGGGGAGAGGGGGAGACACACAGGGGGGAGATAAGCGAAGAGAGATAGTGAGGGGCAGCTGAGAGTGCTGATCAGTAAGAGGAGTTTGAATTGTATTCGGAAACTGATGGGAAGCCAATGAAATGACTTTAGGAGATGGGTAACGTGAGTATAGCAGCTCTCCCAGAATATGAATCGTGCAGCCGAATTCTTGGACGGATTGGAGGGGAGCGAGGTACCTAAGTGGAAGGCCTGAAAGTAGCGAATTGCAGTAGTTTAAGCGTGAGGTGATGGCGTGGATAAGTGTTTTGGTAGTGTGCTCAGAGAGGAAGGGTCGGATTTTTGTAATATTATAGAAGAAGAAGTGGCAGGTTTTAGCAATATGTTGTAGCTGTGCAGTGAAGGAGAGAGAGGAGTCAAAGATGACCCTCAGATTACGAACAGAAAAAACAGGAAGGATGAGAGTGCTGTTCACAGAGACAGAGAGAGAGGGTATCGGGGAGGTAGTTTTAGGAAGGAAGATGAGCAGTTCTGTTTTAGCCATATTCAGTTTTAGATGGCAGTGAGACATCCAGGCGGCAATGTCAGACAGGCAGGCTGAGACTATGGTCTGAGATTCAGAGAGGTAGATCTGGGAGTCGTCAGCATAGAGGTGATATTGGAAGCTGTGGGAGAAGATCAGCACTCCTGTGTAGATTGAGAAAAGGAATGGTCCCAGGACAGATCCTTGAGGTACACCAATCGATAACGGGAAGGCTGTGGAGGAGGAACCACTGCTTCATATGTTGAAGGTGCAATGGGAGAGATGGGAAGAAAACCAGGAGAGAGCAGAACCCTGGAATCCCAAGAAGGATAGTGTATCAAGGAGTAGGCGGCGATCAACAGTATCAAAGATGGCAGAGAGATCGAGAAGGATGGGGATAGAGTGGAGGCCTTTGGATCTGGCCAAGAATAGGTCATTTGAAACTTTAGTAATGGCAATTTCCGTGGAATGCAGTGGGCGAAGCGGATCCAGAATACATAGTAACATAGTAAATGACAGCAGATAAAGAACTGAATGGTCCATCCAGTCTGTCCAAAAATTCACTCTATAATTCAATGATTTAGCTTGGGAAGAGAGGAAGTCCAGGCAATGGCAATGAACAGCACGTTGAAGTAACTTGGATAAGAACGGGAGGTGGGAGATGGGGGCGATAGTTGGAGTGACATGTGGGGTCCAGTGAGGGTTTCTTGAGGAGGTGTGCGACAATGGCATGTTTAAAGGCATCAGGGACAGTGCAGTGGAGAGTGATAGGTTGAGGATGTGACAGATGGGAGGGATGACAGAATACTGGTGCTAGGGTGGGGTGGCAAATGAGTGCCAGGTCCCTGTTAGCACAGTTCCTGTACTTTAATTGGAAACCAGTGTAAGTTTAATGTATTAGTAATAACTTTTTAAGGTGTATTGACACCTTACAGGATTGTTGCAATGCTGAGTGAATGGTAGGATGTTGCAGTCTACATGGAGTAATATTTTAGTTGTACCCAATATAAAGGCTTTGAGGAAGGTGTCATGTTGCCCCAGAATAAGCTTATTGGAATTTTAGAAGCTTTTAGAAACCTATTTCTTTCCGGGGGATTAATTAGAAAAGGTGAGGGATATAACTCAGTTTTATTTTATCTTATGAAGGCTTATAGCATAGAACAACAACAAAACAAGATTGAATTAGGAAGATATTAAATTTTGCTGCCCATGTATCAATCCCTTGTTTCAGAAATTGTTCAGTATTCACAATGCTACATTGTTTCTTTTAGGCCTTTGAAATGTGGTTCAAATGATTTTAAATTTCTTTATGTACTGAAATTTGTTAGATGTGTGTTTTAGTCACACTCAAGTGATGCTAAAAAAATACATTACTGCCTTTTTGAGCCATCATTGTTCCTCCAAAAATTGTATCTTGGGGAAAATCCAGTGATTGATACGCGATCACCAGCTGCTTCTTAGACTGCCGATATCGGTGTCCTAGACAGAAGCGGGCCCACTATGTCCACAGTGGAGAAAAGGGGTGTTAACCAGTGTCGGGGACAGAATCTAAGCACAAGTGTACCATTTGGCTCTCTAGTCAATGTTGTAACACTTTATCAAAAGAGAAATATCCTTATATAGCTTGAGCCATGTGGGTGTTTGAGCCTTGATATCTGTTGAGGAGGCTGTCCCTTCATAAATGACAGTTCTTCTGTCCACATTGCTAAGACTACATCCCAGCTGCTAGTCAGACTGTGATCACCTATGATGCTTCAGAAACTTTGTGGCTATGACCCAATTTTAACAGGACAAACTAAAACATTATTCCAACCCCTCCTTGCCTCCTGGGATGCCCTCTAGGTGACAGAGAGTGAGCGCCTGGCTGCAGTTCTAATCTTTTTTGTTTTGCTTCATGTAATGTTTTCTTTATTGAACACCGTGTACTATGACTCTCTTATTAATTTCAATAACTTAAGATTATAAACCGCTTTAATGTAACCTATTAAAGGCAGTATAGCAAATGGATAAGAACATAACATGAGAAATGCCGCTGCTGGGTCAGACCAGTGGTCCATCGTGCCCAGCAGTCCGCTCACGCGGCAGCCCTTAGGTCGAAGACCAGTGCCCTAATTGAGTCTAGCCTTACCTGCGTGTGTTCTGGTTCAGCAGGAATTTGCCTAAAGAGCGTTCCAGTTTTCTACAACTCTCTGTAGAATTCCTCCCTGCATGGCCATAACCTAAAATTATGGATTTTGTGACCCTGTTTGGGGCTTTGACTTAGTTTTAGGAAACATGGACCTTTAAGATATATTCTTCTGTTGTAGTCACCGTCTGGAAGAGTATAAAAAAAATTTCCCACTTTTGACACGCACGTTTCCCTGGCTATGTGAGTGCCTCCCTGTTTGTAAGGATCTTTAGTTACACAACTTGAAGGCTTTGAACCTCAGTTACTAGTCCAGCACTTTCCAAACTTTTATGTAATACTCTGTGTCCCAATTTTAACACTTTAAATTCATGTGAACCCCAGATGATGATGAAAAGAAAATAGTAGATAGTACTACATTATAATCTCGTTATAACGGACTTCAAGGGACCTGGAAAAAACAGTCCGTTATATCCAGAGTTGCATTTTTAAAAAACTTTAGGTCAACTTGAAAGAACGACAGTCACTGCACAAGCATATCAGCAACATCAAGAACAAAACTCAGCAAAACATTGGTACAACACGAAACGATTGCAAAACCAGAACCCTAAAAGATGTTCTAAAGCCTTATGTTGTACTGTACTGGAAAGAAAAATAGTTTGTCATTTTCTTCGGGGCTGCATTTTGATACTATATCACCGGCACGCCACACGCCTTGTAGGCGGAGCCTGCGTGTCCGTTATAGCTGAACAAAACTACAGCTAAAAGCGGCTCTGGAGACCAAATTGTTTGTCCGTCATATGCAAGTCCGCTATAGGCAGTGATTTTCTGCATGTTCATATAGGCGCATGGCCTGGACCAGTGGACCTCGTCCACTATAAACAATATTCCGTTAAAAGCGAGTCTGTTATAACGTGATTATACTGTATAGTGCTGGAGGGCATACGCAGCACTGCACATTTAACATTCAATAGACAGTACCTGATCTAAAGAGCTTGCAATCTAATTTGACAGACAGAACATCTCAAAGTTGGGAAGTTTCTAGCAAGGAATGATACAATGGGTAAAGGTATCTGACGGTGAGTAAGTTAAGAGTTGAAACAGCTTCAAAAAAGTGGGCTTTTAGCTTGGTTTTAAATACTTTTAGAGATGGAGCATGACAAATTGACTCTGGCAGCCTGATAGCATGAACAGACTAGATAGGTCACATGGACTTTATCTGCCTTCATTTTGTATTTTTCTTTCAAACGACAAGAGATCACAGAAAGAGGAAGACAGGCTTTCCTCTCCATTCAAATCATGAAGGCTAGTAACAGCGGTAGTGGCAACAGCCTCAGTACTGTGGGGTCACAGTCGAGGCCTAAAGGGAAGCTGAGTAGCCTTCTTTTTGTGATTTCCCCCCCACCCCACACACACACAATTGCAGGTCTCTACCCACAGCTCAGAAACCAGTGTGCTAGTCAATTCTACTAACATGGCTTGTTGTATAACCTGACTTTGTATATGCCTGCACAAACATTAAGGGCTTCAGTGCTCAGTTCCTCCCCTAAAATATCCCTTAGGAATCCTAATGAGGGGCATTGGTTACCAAGATTTTTTCCATGGACTCAGAATAGGGGGGGAGGCCCAAAATACAGACATATGTTGGAAAACACAAGACTATGTTAAATATAAAACCAAAAAAGCTCACAGTAAGAGACAGTGAGAAAACATAATTTTAGGTGTGCTTTGCTGAAATAACTTCTGAGTCATTTACTCGTAAATCCGTCTCCTTGTGGTTAGTGTAAAGCATAAGGACAGATTGAGCTAATGTCCTCAGTGCCATGTGGCCGTACCAAACAGATCTACAAATGTATCATAATTAAAGGTGGTTGCGCATTTGTGTATATTTATCCACATTGTGCAGAGGTAAAATAAGAATAAGTCTCAACAGGTTATCAGCAGAAAATACCTCATGATGGACAGGTAACAATGTTGTACTAAACTTGGCTGACTACTGGAATAGGAACTTAATTCTCTTGAAGAAAAGCTTGGTGCAGGGTGGCATTGTTACGGTATTGGTAAGTCAAATGTCCTTGATAAGCTGTCTAGTTGACTTTTTGCCAAGTTAAATTTTTATGTGATGACTTGCATGGATTTGGGATAGTCTGTGTATTCTCTCTATTGATATTTGCTGGGCTGGTTCAAGCTGTTCGGGAATCCATTGTGCAACGAGTTTTCGCATGGAAATATCTCTTTAATTCTGGTGAGTTAATTGTGATGTTACTACTTAGTGATCTAGTTTTCAGATCCATCATTGTTTTCTTTTGTAAAGTATACGATTGTTTTGAGTCTGGGATTTGTGTTAGTGAACCCTCCATTCTGTCTTCCTACTACAAAATCTGGTGTTCAGACTCCCGTATTTTTATAGCCCGTTACAATAAAATAAAATTATTTACTTGGAACTTCCCTAACTGTCCCGAAGGCTCCTTCACAACAGAGCTGCATTTTTTTGGGAGCTCATTCCCCAAAACCGTTGTGACCAGTTTAGTCACGTGTGAAAATACTTACTTGAAATTCTTTATTGGGTCCTTGGAAAGCACACGTTCAGGAGCAGTTTATTCAGGTACCATTTTGGATTTAGCATAGCTTAGCATTTAGTCTTATATTCCACATGTACCTACAATAAGTTCACCTCGGATCACATAATAAAGCAACAGGCGTACCCACAAAATAGTCATCACAATCAGACTGCAATAAATCAACAATTTTGACACACAAATTTAGACCCCTTTTATCAAGCTGCGTTAGGGTTTTTTATCGCCGGCCGCTGTGGTTAAAAACTCTGACGCTCTTAGAATTCCTATGAGCGTCGGAGCTTTTACTGTAGCGGCGAGCAATAAAAAACCCTAATGCAGCTTCATTAAAGAGTGGCTTAGTAAATAAAACGTCTTCAAGGATTTCCTAAAAAGTTTATAGTCCTCTATTGCATTTATCCTTAGCTGATTTTTTTAAAATGTAGAAGTCATGTCTTGGGACCTTTCTAATAACTGATTTCTCCATACAAGGAGTTTGAGAGGAGGTGGTTCTGAATTGAAGCAATAAACTGCATCCAAAGTTGGTGATGAGACAATGAAATGTTCACAGTGGAGCTACAGTACCCCACAAGATGTCCCTAAATATTAAATGAAAACTCTTTCATTTGTTCTGATTTCTGCTTCAGTTGTCTTGACTTAAATTCCCATTGTCTGTGCTACACTGAGTTATAAGATTATAGTTTGCTGTCTCCATTCTGAAATTTGCATTTTGCTCCTATTTTCTGTGCCTTGCTTTTCCCAGGGACTTAGCAGATTGAACTTGATTTTGAGGTTGCATGTGTTAACTTTCCTGCAGCCTGGAGTGATAATTCACGATGATTTCTGATAACTAGCACATGGAGAAAAATTAATCTAAATGATCTCCCATGACAAGATACCTATCTTGTAAATCATTTAAATGGCATGATATCTGTTATCTCTGGGGAAATTCTGTGCAAAATAAATAGGAATTCAACATTCTTTCTATTTGTCAGAATTTTTTCCCTTTTTCCAGAATGTGCCAGTCATAAGGTGTGTCTTGACACTTTTTTTGGCCCTAAACACATACTGTCTCCCAGTTCTTACCCTTGTACATAACTGTATTCTGCCTCCCACCCCAAACTTGCTCTGATCCCTTGCCTGGATTAATTCCCCCTTTTTAAAAAGCTGCCTTCTGTCTCCCTACTCCAGGCTAGGCCACCTTTCCAGCTTTTTCTTACTGCTTGCTGGCTTGTCTCTCCCTCTCTATCACACCAACCTGCCCCCCTTCACACTTCTAACTTTCCAGTAGCAGGACCCTGGCACTTCTCTCTTGCCCTTTGGCTATACAGCTGCTCACCCTGCCTCATCTGTCTTTGTGCTCCTAGACAGCTGCACCCCTTTTTCTTCTTGAGCCCACGTGAGCCAACACACATGCTCTCCCTGCACTTTCCAGTCTGTGCAGGCTGATACAGCTGTCTTGTTTACTTCTAGGCCCCTTGGTCAACACGGCTGCTTCCTCTGCCAGAATTCTATAGGGGAGGAGAATTGTGCACAAATTCTGCATTGCAGTTGTGCAGTATTCTTCCAGGGTAACATATTTGTGCATTTTAAAAATGAGGAGTTTTGTTCAAACTAACAAAAAAACCCAAAAACCCAAGTCTAGCAGCTAGAGTTACTAATATGTGCTACCATGTACGCATTTGCTAATGCATTTAAAATGTGCTTCTATATCACAGATCCCATTTTATGCAGTGGATCCTAGTTACTAATATGCATTAAAGCAATGAGAAAGACTAAAAAGGTTAGGGCTCTTCAGCTTGGAAAAGAGACGGCTGATAGGAGATATGATTGAAGCCTACAAAATCCTGACTGAAGTAGAACTGGGTACGAGTGGATCGATTTTTCATTCCGTCAGAAATTACAAAGACTAGGGGACACTCGATGAAACTATAGGGAAATATTTTTAAAACCAATAGGAGGAAATATTTTTTCACTCGGCGAATAGTTAAGCTCTGGAATGCATTGCCAGAGGTTTTGGTAAGAAAGCGTAGTTGGTTTTAAGAAAGGTTTGAACAAGTTTCTGGAGGAAAAGTACATAGTCTGTTATTGAGAAAGACATGGGGGAAGCCATTGCTTGCCCTGGATTGGTAGCATGGAATGTTGTTACTCTGGGGATTCCGGAATCTTGCTACTCTTTGGGGATTCTGCATGGAATGTTGCTTCTGTTTGAAGTTCCAGAATCTTGCCAATCTTTGAGATTCTGGAATGTTGCTACTCCTTGGGTTTTGGCCAGCTACTAGTGATGGGCTACTGGGCTTGATGGACCATTGGTCTGACCTAATAAGGCTATTCTTATGCTCTTAGTAACTCGAGCTGTAAATTTTTTATTGGGAATTAACTCCTTGTGACTTCTGAGCAAGTCACTTAATCCTCCATTGGTTCAGGTACAAAATATGCACTATGTAAACTGCTTTGAATGTGTAGCCACAAAAAGGTGGTATACAAGTTCCATTCCCTACCCCCTTTTTAAATTCATGAGACCTATTGTCTAAGGGTCCAAACTAAGGGCCTGACTGGCTATAATGCTGCTTCTTCTCCTCTCCTCCCCCCAACTTCTGTGTTTATGGAGGACAAAAATCTTGGGCAGATCAGTAAAATTTATGGTCATGTGAAAAACCTGTCTATTGGATGTCTTCTAGGACCGAAGGTTTTGCTGATGTCTTCTGGTGATTTCAACAGTATAAGAGTGCTAATTCATCACATATTTTCAACCATTAAGCTGAAGGTCAATGTGACATGTGAAAGACTTTGCTCTCTTGTGACTGGCATAAGAACATAAGCAATGCCTCCGCTGGGTTAGACCCGAGGTCCATCTTGCCCAGCAGTCCGCTCACGTGGCGGCCCAACAGGTCCAGGACCTGTGCAGCAATCCTCTATCTATACCCCTCTATCCCCTTTTCCAGCAGGAAATTGTCCAATCCTTTCTTAAACTCCAGTACCGTACTTTACCCTATTATATCCTCTGGAAGCGCATTCCAGGTGTCCACCACACGTTGGATAAAGAAAAACTTCCTAGCATTTGTTTTGAACCTGTCCCCTTTCAACTTTTCCGAATGCCCTCTTGTTCTTTTATTTTTTGAGAGTTTGAAGAATCTGTCCCTCTCCACTCTCTCTATGCCCTTCATGATCTTGTAAGTCTCTATCATATCTCCTCTTCTCCAGCGAAAAGAGATCCAGCTTCTCCAATCTTTCAGCGTATCTCTCATAAGTGAGTTGCATTCACCTTTTTAATTTTTTCTGTAGTGATGGTGAGTGTAAGGTTGGTATGTATACGGAAACATGTGCATACCATTTCCTTATGGTACAGGGAATACACTTTCCATAGGTTCACATTGCTTCATTATCGCAGGCTTTCCAAGCTTAGTGCTAGAAACTAAACTTTGCATAGTGCTATAGCTGTTTGTGGCTGTGAGACACTTTTCGTTATCAGTATATCCTAAATACGAGGGTCATTTCATAAATAATGCACGCTATTTTTTAAAATTTCCATGTTTTATTTTTTTTTCAAGTATTTCTTTACAATCCGTCAATATAGTCTCCCTGCTTTGCAATGACCGAGTCCCAACATCTGGGAAGCTTCGTTATTCCATCCAAGACACCGTTTTTGTTCAGTTGCCGAATGGCTCGGGTACCGGCGGAAAAAAGCTCTTCCAGAGATACAAAACGATGTCCACGCATAGGTTGTTTCAACTTTGGAGAAAGGTCGAACTCTGGTGGACTCATACCTGGACTGTAGGGAACATGAGGTAACACCTCCCAACCGTATTTGCATAGTTTTTCAATGATGAGTGGAGAGTTCCATCTTCCCCACGACCAAAAAAAATTTTGACGAGCTCAATCAGAAGTAAAAAAATGATGATTTTTGCTTATGATCATGAAGGCATCAAGTTCCATTTGGAAGAAGTGTCACAGCAGTGCATTATCGTGAGTTTTTTTGTTTTTGTTTTTTTTACAAAAAATGCACAGAAAAATGCACAAAACCCAACCTCAGTTGCTCTTGGCTGGGCCACTCATTCTTCATGACAACGCTCGCCCGCACATAGGGAATGTTGTCATTGAAAAACTATGCAAATACGGCTGGGAAGTGTTACCTCATGTTCCCAACAGTCCAGACATGAGTCCACCAGACTTCGACCTTTTTCCAAAGTTGAAACAACCTATACATGGACATCATTTTGTATCTCTGGAAGAGCTTTCTTCTGCCAGTACCCGAGTCATTCGGCAACTGAACAAAAACTGTGTCTTGGATGGAATAATGAAGCTTCCCGGACATTGGGACTCGGTCATTGCAAAGCAGGGAGGCTATATTGAAGGATTGTAAAGAAATACTTGAAAAAAAAATAAAACATGTAAATTTAAAAAATTAGTGTGCATTATTTATAAATGACCCTCATACAATAGAACTTATTTTTCTACCACCCTTTTTTATCCCCCCCTTTTGGGATTTTTGTTTTGCTTTGTTTTTTTGAAGATTTTCACACTGTCTGGCCCTGTTTTAAAGGGATTCTGTCTTAGTACAATAGTGTCATCAGATGCTTCAGTTAAACTCTGAGGAGTTATGCAGTTTCTCGCCAGCAGAATTTGACATACAATGTGCATATGCAGAATTGTGTAATTAGGCAGGGTCCACTTGGAGCACAGTTGCTGTGGCAGCAAATATGTTAGGGGAACTCACTGAGGATGTAGAACGTACCTGTAAGCCAGGAGGAGGAGAAAGGCAAGGGCGATGGTCACAGATGAAGAAGGGGTGCTTGCAGGCTCAGTTAGTTTTAGAGGGAAAAAGTCTGGGGAAGGGACTTGCTGGGGACATATTTTGATTTTGCTTCTAACTTTTTCAATAGTAGCTCAAAGTGAATAACATTCAGGAACACTACGTAGTTTCCTAATCTAATTTTATACCTGAGGCAAAAGAGGGTTACGTGACTTGCCCAAGATCACAAGAAGCTACAGTAGAATTTGAACCGGACATTATTCTAGGACAAGCAGGTGGTTAATTCTCACACTTGGGTGACGTCATCCATAGAGTCCGGTATGGACAGTATAAAAAAACATACTGTCACTTTAAATCTTTTGAAGGTCTCGAGACTGTCCGTATTGCTCATGCACTGGTGCCTTCTTGTCCAACGTTGGGGTGCGGGACCATCAGTTCTCAGTTTTCCACAGAGCTGAGAAACTGTAGTTTTTTGGAGTTGGTCTAAAAGCACTTCAAACTCAGATTTTTTTTGTGCCTTCCCAATATTATTTTTGTCACCACTTTACTTTTTCTTTTTCTACTCCTTTTTTGATATATTTTTAATTTTTTCTCCATTTTTGATTTTGGACCTTCAGACCCTACCAAGCCTTTTTTCAGGCTGTGAGCTTTTAACCTTTTTCGGGTACAAATTTCCTCGACTTCCACGGACCTTTGAGTCCTTCAGTCTTGCATTGATGGTCTTCTCCCCCTCCCCATGTCAGAGCCTCCCAGTGGTTTTAAGTGATGCACTCGGTGAAACAAGACCATTTCACTCACGGATCCACATAGTTGGTGTCTTCAGTAACTTGGGCATGCTCATCGTCTAGACCAGGGGTAGGCAATTCTGGTCCTCGAGAGCCGGAGCCAGGTCAGGTTTTCAAGATATCCACAATAAATATGCATGAGATAGATTTGCATTTCAAGGAGGCAGTGCATACAAATCTATCTCATACATATTCATTGTAGAGATCCAGAAAACTGACCTGGCTCCGGCTCTCGAGGACCAGAATTGCTTACCCTTGGTCTAGACTCTTGTCAGCGCTGCTCTTCACTTTAAAAAAAAAAAAAAAAGAAGAATCCCTGAAGTCTAGACGGCTCCAGTTTGAAAAACCTTTCACATAGACATCCGGAGCATCGAGGATGTCTGCTACTTCTGATGCCAACCCATCTTCAGCTTCGAAGCAGGCACTGACATCAACCCCTTGGTTGACGTCTGCTTCCTCACCACTGCTACCATTAGCATCCTGTAAAAAGGCTAAGAAGTATAAGCATGTGTCTGTTTCCAGTCATGCATTGGTGGTGCCTCATACATCCACACCATCAGCGCATTCTAAGCGTTGGGGCACAGAGACCTGATTGCCATCTTTAGAAATGGTATTTCCTCAATTTCGAGGTCACCAATGCTTAAACACCCTAAGATGCCTTCTGTACCAATGACTTTCACAGTACCAGTGCCCTCCTTCAAGAGCAGATGAGAGATTTCATACAAAGGGAGTTGGCTACCAGGCAGCTCAAGTCCTTATTGTGACACAGCTGGTACCGGCCTAGTCTGAACAGCACACTAAGGGGTCCTTGAGAGTCAGGTCTTGTACTCTCCATCGACGATGTTTGAGGCGGCGGAAAAGAACATCATCTCGTTGTTAAAGTACTTCTATGTCAGATCAACATCATAGAACATCCAGAAGTACCTTTTGGCTTTCTCCTTGACATCCTCTGAATGGCCAGAATCTCTTCTGACCCATCTTCTCCACCACCTCACAGGAGATCACCTCCATAAAGTCTCTCATTTACCAAATTTATCCAGCAGATGGGTCATGCCTTGCCAATCGAGATGGAGTCAGCCTGAGCCCACATTAGACTATGAGCAGATACCAAAAAATTGTCTAAAGCTTCATTTTCATAACTTTATGAAGGATACCATGTTTTAAAATTTGGAAGCACTGCTCTGGTTTGTGTTACCCCAAGAAACTTAGATTCTGTACATATAGTAGAGTTCAGTCATGTCTAGGATTTGATAAGCCACAGCTCCAGCATCAATCACTCCTGGACGAATTTGCATTAAAAAAGCTAGCAGCTCCAGAACTTATGCCAGCACTCTTCCAGGCAAAGAAGGACGGACATTGAACAAATCTTTGTATACTGTTTCAGAATTCAATGCTGACCAGCATCATATTGAATTACAATTTTTATATGGCTTTTTACATGAGGTCATTACTTCAACAGCTCACCCTTCATGAGCAGTTGAATTCCAGATGATCAACTGCAAAATTTCCAGCATCATACCAAAAAATTCCAAACCTCAGACTTCCAAGCACTTCAATAATCGCAGGTGCTTTTCTTATTATCCTAAACGGAGGTGTGTTCCATCATCTACCTCCACACAGACGCCCTAGGCGTTTCCAACAGTCTTTTTGATGCTCTACTACAGAGCCAAGCCAGTGTCCTACAACTTGTTCCCCAGCCTCCTCCTATTGGCAGTCATCTCATCCATTTTCATAACCGTTGGACCCTCATAACATCAGACAGCTGGATTATCCACTGGCTAAAGTAATAAGAATATTAGGAGTTCATTTTGATCACAACCTTTCACTATTACCTCAGGTCAACTTGTATTAAAAAAGTCTTTTGATCTTTTCTGAAAACTTAGAAGGATTAGAACGTACTTAAATAATTATCAATTCCGCCTATTAGTACAATCTTTAGTTTTGTCTCAACTGGATTATTCGGAGATTTCGGAGAGAACGTGAACTCGCAGGCCTTGAACATGCGCAGATGCTCAAGGCCCAGCAAGAAGAGGAGGCCGATCTTCGGGCACCGGCACCAACGCACAGGACATGCCGGTGCCCTGGCCCAGATGACAGTAAGAAGCGGCGGGGAGGGGGTGCCGGATCGCGGGGGGCGCCGCTTGCAAATCGAGGCACACTCAGTTTCCGAGGCGCCGATTTTGCGAATGTTTTGCTCGTCTTGCAAAACACTCGCAAACCGGTGCACTCGTAAACCGAGGTACCACTGTACTTGGAGTACAATCCTCGACCTGTAAAAGGTACTTGCTCAATTGCATTGAACTGTAGAATACCTAAGAGATCTTGATGAAGGAAGGACAGCCTGATGAGGAATGAACAAAGACTCGTGGTTTGGAGGCATTTTTCAGAGATGAAGAGTATAATCTCATCTCATAATTTGTAGGACAATATAATACAAATTTTTATTTGTATACCGCCAATACCTCCATGAAGTTCACAGTGGTTCACAGTAATTATGGTGATACAAATTAAAAACTAGTGTTACAATATTTGGGACGAATTAGTAACAAATTAATGAAATAGATAGGTCCTCTTTGAAACATTCAAAATTAGATTGCTGGTTAATATTAGTTGGTAATGCTTTCCACAGTTTTGCTGCTTGATATGCTCGTGTGGAGTTAAAGTTCTAATGTTCCTAATGACTGGATACCAAAAAGTATCATTATTTCTTAGGTTCAAAGATGGCTTATTAGAAAATTTAACAAGATGTGGCATATAAATCAGGAGTTTCTCCAAACCGTATTTAAATAGAATACAAAAGAATTTATAAAGTATTCTCCCTTCTATACGTAGCCAGTGTAATTCATGTAAATAAGGTGTAACATCACTTTTTTCCAATCTGAAGATTAATCTAATGGCTGTATTCTGTAGCATTTGGAGTTTTATTTATTAAAATTTAGGGCAATCTAAAAAGGTGATATTGCAATAATCCTGTATTTCCTAATACCCCAAAAGACTGGAGGTCTTCGTCCAATTCTGGACCTCCATGCTCTCAACAAATACTTAGTGAAGGAGAAGTTCAGAATGATCTTTCTGGGAACTGGAGAGAGTGGGAGCCAGAAGGCCTTGAGCATGTGCAGATGCTCAAGGCCCAACCTAGGCAAGAGGCAGGATCTTCGGGCATTGGCACATCCTGTGGGTTGGTGCTGTGTGCCGGTGCCAGATCGGGGTAAGAGCTTGTGTTGGGCGGGTGAGGGATGCTGGTTCGTGCAGGAGGGGGCGTTCATGGGTGGGGGGGGGGCGATGCCAGTTCTCAGGGGGGGGCCTCGCAAATCGCTCAGTTTGTGAGGCACGATTTGCTCGTCTTGCAAAACACTCGCAAACCGAGATTTACTCCCTCTTTAAAATGCGATAGCTGTTTCTAGCACAGGGAGCAGCGTGGGCCATTCAGTGCGGTTCCCCGCGCTAGAAAATGCTATCGCAGTTTTGTAAAAGGAGGCCTTAGTTATAGGACAATGCATTTATGTGAGCAAAATGAGTATGTTCGTAGTGGAGGATGTAAGAAAATCTTTGAGTCTATGTTGTATTGTTATATATTTTGTATGTTGTTTTGTAAACTGCCTAGACATTTTTAAAATAAATAAATAAACTTAAAATCATCAAACTTTAAAGGTGGATTGGGCTTTTTAGTGAATCTATAAACCAACACATTTAAGGTCACTGATTCATGGTTTGTTAGAGATTCCATCTTTCTGCCTGATCCACCATCATGATGATTCCCATCACAAAATGTTTTCAGTTACCCCTCACTATGGAACACATTGCCACAAGAATTAAAGCAAGGCCCAGTGTTGTAGTGGTTGTTTTGTAAATGTCTCAAGACCTATATCTTCAGGCTACCTTTTGGAGATGATGGTTGAATTATGTATACACTTCTCCCTCCGTATTCACTGTCATAGGGGATTAACAGACCCGCAAATAACTTTTTCATATGTTATTCGCTGTTTTCTATTAAAAACCATTGTGAATATGGTGAAACCGCGAATAACATGGTGGGAGACCTGGCCTGTTCCTGAAGGAGAGGCAAAACATGGTGAAGAAAGTGCTGGGAATTGGTGATTTTCTCTGTAAATGCTTGGAATCAGCGGTTTCTCTATGCGAGCTGATGTAATTTGGGGGGAGGAGCCAGCAAGCTAAAAACTGCTAATATTCAAAACAGCAATTGCTGAAACCGTGAATACAGAGGGAGAAGTGTATTTTCAACTTAACATACAAAGCTAGACATATGATAACTCACATTGAAATGCTTCTGAAAAATTTGAGCCTAATGTAGAAAAAAACATAAATATTTCCAATGAAAGAAACAAGTGTGGTATGTGTATTAACTAAATGATTCATTTTGTACTAGATAATTTTCCCTCATATTTATAACTGGTAATTTTGCTTCACAGCAGTTTATAGAATTGGTCAAAACAAGGTGTCAGTATGCTCAAAATATTTTTTCCAATCCATAATTTGACTTAATGTTGAAGGAATTAACTGCTAACTTACTGTTTCATGTAATTACAGAGTTGAAAGAAGCCTAAAGATTAAAGAAGAGTAAACTCCCATTTGCATTTTTTTGTTTGAACATGAGAATTTAAAATAATTAAAAACAAATGATCTTTACAGAGTAGCTGTAGTTGAACATGAAGGTGAGATGAAGTGAGCGTGTACTTATGTATGTATTTAAGTACATATGAATAGCCAGTTCTCAGAGCAGAAGGTGACAGTGTACTGTGTGGTTTTCTTTTGAGGAAGAAAATATTTTTGCTTATTTCCCAGCCTACAAGTAATCCATATAGGACTCCATGTTACCAAACTCTGTAAAGCTACAGTGACAATACTATTGGTGCAACACTATAGTTAGGTTATGTGAAGTAGAGAATGACACGGGGAAAAAGTCTGTCCCCGTCACTGCACCGTCACCAGACCACTGTCTCCTTCACCGCCCCATCCCCGCCGTCCCCTTCACCGTCCCGTCCCTGTAGCATCCACCCTTCCCTCTCGCCACCTCACTGCTGTTTAGCAGCCCGAGAATCTCCTTCCCTCCACCTTAACTTCGTGGTGCGTTAGTAAAGAAACTTACCGATGCCGGCGGAGACTGCCTGCCTGTGCCTGCAGTCGCGTGTGTGTGGGCGGAAGCTGGAGAAGCTTCCGCCCACACACATGCGACTGCAGGCAGGCTTTGCCAGATTCAGCAAGTTTCTTTACTAAAACGCTGCGAAGGGGAGAGTGGGAGATAGATTTGGCCATAGGTAAGTAGGGAGGGAGGGGTTCCATGTGCGATCGTTGACCGCGCGCCTTCCCTCACTTAACTGGCTATTTACTGCTCCACGGGGCGATGGACGGCCTTGTCCTCATGCCCGCAGTGAGCACTTCTCTCCTCATTTCGGCGGGTTACCCACAGGTAACTACCACCGTGTCATTCTCTAATGTGAAGCAAATGTCACCTTCCTTTTAGTCCATTGTATGCAATAATTGCTTATAAGAGGTTAAATCAAAAAGTAAAGACAAAATACATTTAACGGTTTTAGTAGAAGTAACTGTGAGCTATTGAACATACCACTTTTCCACATAGTCCCCATGCAGAATTTGTTGTATTGTTCAACTAGCTTCTGTATTAGAGAATGACATGATGAAAAAACACAGTGGCACATATTTTTTTTTAATCTGCTAATTGTTATATTATTTAACTTGCAAAATATTTTCTTTGAGCCTAAACAACTGTTGGATTTTATTGTGGCACAACTGTAGATCTCCAGAGATTGTGGATGATTTGTTGTTCATCCATGGATTAAAAAATCAGGACAGTTAAAAGTGGTGAATTGGATTAGATAATGCTTGACGGACAGACGACAAGAGGGTGGTGGTTAATGGAATTCGCTTGGAGAAGGGAAAGGTGAGTAGTGGAGTCCCTCAGAGATCGGTTCTGGGACCAATCCTGTTCAATATGTTTGTGAGCAAGATTGCTGAAGGGTTAGAAGGAGAAGTTTGCCTTTTTGCAGATAGTACCAAGATTTGTAACAGAGTAGACACCAAGGAGGGAGTGGAAAACATGAAAAAGGATCTGCAAAAGTTATTTATTTATTTATTCAATTTTCTATACCAAGGGAGCTCAGAACGGTTTACATGAATTTATTCAGGTACTCAAGCATTTTTCCATGTCTGTCCCAGTGGGCTCACAATCTATCTAATGTACCTGGGGTAATGGGGGGATTAAGTGACTTGCCCACCAGGTTCACAAAGAGTTAGAGGACTGGTCTAATATCTGGCAACTAAAATTCAATGCAAAAAGTACAGAGAAATGCATTTAGGGAATAGAAATCGGAAGGAGCCGTATGTGCTGGGAGATGAGAGGCTGATATGCACAGATAGGGAGAGGGATCTTGGGGTGATAGTGGCTGAAGATGTAAAGGCAAAGAAACAGTGTGACAAGGCGGTGGCTGTTGCCAGAAGGATGCTAGGCTGTATAGAGAGAGGCGTGACCAGTAGGGAAAGAAGGTGTTGATGCCCCTGTACAGGTTGATGGTGAGGCCCCATTTGGAGTATTGTGTTCAATTTTGGAGACCGTATCTGGCAAAGGACATAAGACTTGAAGTGGTCCAGAGAAGGTGACGAAAATGGTAGGAGGTTTGCGCCAGAAGACATATGAGGAGAGACAGGAAGCCCTGAATATTTATACTCGAGGAAAGGAGGGACAGGGGAGATATGATTCAGATGTTCAAATACTTGAAAGGTATTAACGTAGAATAAAATATTTTCCAGAGAAAGAAAAATGGTAAAACTAGAGGGCATAATTTGAGGTTCAGGGGTGGTAGACTCAAGAGTAATGTTAGGAAATTCTTCTTTACGGAGAGGGTGGTTGATGGTGACAGAGTTCAAACAAGCGTGGGATGAGCACAGAGGATCTCTAATCAGAAAAGAATGGGTATATATTGAAGGAACTAAGGCCACTATTGGGCAGGCTTGCACGGCCTGTGTCCTGTATATGGACATTCAATTGAGGACGGGCTGGGGAGGGCTTCGATGGCTGGGATGGTTAAGATGGGCTGGAGTGAGCTTTGATGGAGACTCCAGTAGATCGAACCTAAGCACGCTACTGGGCAGGGCTCTGGGTTTTCTGGGTTTCAAAATGAACATTTAAATTAAATGATTGATTTATGGAGCATGTATGGTTGGACAGCTTGGATAGACCATTTGGGTCTTTATCTGCAGGATGTGCTTATTTATTTATTTAAAAAATTTCTATATCGTCTTAGCTTGTAGAGGCTGGGATATTTAAGTTAATTTGTAAAGAATGTTTGCTTTTTATATATTAATTAAAAAAAACCCCAAATATACAAAATCATACTTGTTTGAGTCTAGTATGTATGCTGCTGGGGATAGAGCTTGCGAGGATGGGATGGGGATGGAGCAGGTGAGGATGGGGAGGAACTCACAAGGGCAGGGACAGATTTTTTTCCTTGCGTCATTCTCTATTCCAATTCCTGGGGAGAAGTTTTTTGGCTGCTCCCAAAGCCAGGTGAGCACCACGTTTTATTTCATCATGCTTTGTCTGGTGATGAGTCTCTCCAGAATACTCAGATCTTCATACCATCTCAGCAACTGGGTCACATCCTCCACAGTTTGTTGCTTAGGCAGATCAGTAAGCTCTTTGGGAACCCATCGTGTTCATACTTTCCTGTATCCCAAGTCAACATGTATTATGGCAAATGCAGATCTATAGCTGATATCCAAATTTGCAACCAGTTGAGACACTGTTATTTGTTGGTCTTCTCTAATCAAGGTATCCGCCTTGTCAATGTGCTCCTGTGTGGGTGAACAAAACAGCCTTCTTCGGTTACACCTGCTGTTCCCTATTTAAACCTTTTTACCCACTCATAAATCATTTGTTGATTTATGGTGCTATGTCCATTCTGAGTCAATATTTGATGGTGAATTTCCACAGGTTTCATTCACTCTGCCCAAAGAAAGCACACTACTACATTGTTCTTCAATGGTGCAATTTTGCAGTGGAGCGTCCATGTTTCTGACCTTATGGCCTAAAGGCTGAGTTCTGCATGGAGGTGCATAGATGAACTATCTAATGGGCATGTACGAGTACATATGTTGCATTTTGCTAGCTCTGTTCCAATTATCACCTAATTTAAGTTGTCTTTAATTTTTGATTTGCCCTCACATATTTGGAAAAAGGTATTTGGCGAAATGCTGGTTTACTACCTTAAAGTACAAAACTTTGATAGAGATATGTTAACTAATTGTAGATCACATACTGTATATGGTGCTCAATTCGCACCTGGCTGCTTTACCCTTCAGAAAGCAAAAAGCCATGTATTAGGTTTTCCTGAATATCTGCTGTTAGACTTTTGCATGCTATTCAAAGTGTTTACAGACTCATCAAAAGCTGTTCATAGAGACTTAAATATAGATATTGTGTGAGCAGTAAGCAAAGTCTATTATACATTCCATTATTGGGCTTTTCCATTTCTGCCTCAAATGCTTCTTTGTCTGCCTAGCTACATAGCTTTTATTCTCCGATCCTAAGTGTGTTAACTCCAGCTTGGAGTTGTAGTAAGTTGGCTGGTCTCCATTTTTATTTCCATTTTTATTATGCAAGGAAAAATAATTATCTTTTCTATCTATGAAAAATCTTAGAAGCTGCCTTATTCCATTTAATTTCTTCAAATAATTTTTAATATATTTTTAATATATCATTTATAATCCACCTCTGCTGTCATCTACTGTGTATGTTACTCCCAAAAAGGCTCAAAGTGGATTTCATTCAGGAGAATTACAAAACAGTAAGCTACAATAATTATTTAGGAGTCCTTGGTAAGACATTGGCAGTTTGCTTTTTTTTGTTTTTTTTTTTAACTGTAGTATGCAATTTAGAAGCTTTAGGTGTTTTTAATTGTATTTGCATGTCCATGCATTGGGGGTTTTCTTGTTGATTTTTATGGAGCCTGGGCAGAAACGTATTTATTTCAGAGTACTTATTAATTACAGGTTCTTGATATATCACTATAAAAATCCATAGGTGAACAAAGTGGTTTATAACACTGAAATTACAGAGCAAACAGATAAAGGGAAAAGAGGGGGGGGGAAGTATGTGTGTAGTGGTGGTGGAGGAATGAATTGACAAATAGAAAGTTCCAGTTTCTTAGCCAAAGTTGTCCTGGAAATGTCAGATGGCTCAAGGCAGATGAGCAATGGAACAAGTTCCATAAATGAGGGCCCAAGTAAGAGAAAGCCAAACTTAGTTCTGAGCAGGTTTAAATGTGGTTTTGATGGTGGGGAAAGTGAAAGAAGTGCTGCCTAGGAGGATTGTAATGGCAAACGAGAGAGTATGGAATGATCAGATGGAGTAGCAGAAAAAAGCTCGATGAGCAAGCATAGAAATCTTGTACTTTATGCAAGTGATCAGTCTTTGGTCTTCATCACTATTGCGTTTGCTATTTAATACTCTTATATATCTGGTTTGTAAGCTTTTAGCTAATTATATGCTGATCTACAATTTTATTTTCCAATATCTTGAGATGATGGGTTTGAACTGAATTATATTTTCATACTGTTCGAGCATGAATGACTGCCAATTATCTTGCTCTGAATGTGGTGAAAACACAAATTCTTTGACTGTCATATACCAGTCAGGTACCATCTTTTATTTTCAATTTTGAGGGAGTTTCTTTAACTATTTTACAGTTAGCTAAAAGTTTAGCTGTAATTATTGATTCCTCACTACCTTTCAAACCACAGATTTCTGTGGTTATTAAAACTTTTTTAAAATCAGATTAGTGATGCGACTAAAGAATTTGTTGTCATCAGAAAAGTTTTATTTGGTAAAATAAAGTTTTGTGCTACTGCATTTGGATTACTGTAATTCTCTCTCTTGTGGTCTTCCTCAGTCTTCTTTAAGAGCTTTGCAAGTAGCACAGAACTCTACCGCCAATGTGATAGGAGGTCTTAAGAAAATAGATCATATTACTCAACAACTCATTAATTTACATTGGCTTCCAGTTATTTGGTGAGTGAAGTTTAAAAATACTACTGTTAATATTTAAGATGCTCCAGTCGTGATTTTGAAGAGTTTGAAAATGTATCAGCCCCTTAGAAATCTAAGATCTCAGGAAAGATTGTTGTTAGATGTACCCTCATTCCACCAGGTCTGATTAGAGGAAGATCATTCCCTGACTTTTTTTTTTTGTTAGTCCAACATGATAGAACAAGCTTAATTTAGAGTTATGGCAGATATCCTCATTGATATCATTTAGAAAACAACTCAAAACGTATTTATCTCAAAAAGCTTATAACTAAGTTGTGATGCAATGATACTAAATATTAAATTAGGCAGATTGTCTTAAGGGTTGTTTTTCTAATATTATTGTATATGTTTAATTTGTTGGATTTTATGTATGTATTGTTACCCCTTTAGATCAGTATTTCTCAACTCGATCCTTATGGTATGTTTTTGATAAACGGTATATCAAAGATTAAATAAACTTGGAAACTTGGCATACCCCCTTGCCAGTCAGGTTTTCAGGATATCCACAATGAATATGCATAAACTTGATTTATATACACTGCCTCAATTATATGCAAAATTCTTTCATGCATATTCATTGTAGATATCCTGGAAACCTGACTGGCAAGGACCAAGTTGAGAAACACTGCTGTAGATCATTGGGATAATGTGGGATATAAAATAGATAAATATTGTTGGACATTGTGGAGGAGTTTGACTGTGGTCGATCGAATGAGTTGTAGACGCTTGAGAGAGATTTGAGGAAGACTGTTATAAAGTGCATTACAGTAATCCAATTATATATGTGAGAAGGATAAGGACCAAAGTTAGATTACCTTGAGCAAGGAGAAATTTAACTGATTGAATTTTGTAGAGAGCAAAAAAAGAAAACAACACAAACAAACCCATAAATGGACAACTGAGTCATGCTGGGGCTTCAAAGTGAGCTGAGGAAGAATCAGGGACAGTTTTCCGATTGAGATGAAGAGGGAAGGACAGGGGAAATGAATTGTCTCGCATTTTGAGGCATTCAGGTTCTCCTCCAGCCAGTTGACAACTGCCTTGAGGGCGAGTTTGAAGTGGGGTAATATATAGGATTTGGAAATAAATGAAAAATGAGATCTGAATATCATCTAGGCAACAATAATGACTGCAGCCAAGAGGTTGGATAAGCTGAGGTAATGGCACAGAGAAATACTATTACTACTTATCACTGACAGGCTTATGCAGCACTGTACACTTTAACATTTATAGACGGTCCCTACTCGGAAGAGCTTACAATCTAACTTGGACAGACAGACATAACATATAGGGTTGGGGATGCAGAACCTAAGGTGAGAGGAGTTAGGAGTCCGAAAGCACTCTCGAAGACTTTTAACTGGTGGACTTTTAACTGGTGGACTTTTAACTGGTCCTTGAACACTGCTAGAGACTGAGCCCACCGTAGGGATTCCAGCAGCTTGTTCCAAGCATATGGTGCAGCAAGGCAGAAGGGACGGAGTCTGGAGTTGGCAGTTGAAGAGAAGGGCACAGTTAGGAGGGACTTACCAGCTGAGTGGAGCTCATGGGGGGGGGGATAGCGAATACAGGAGGAGATAAGCGAAGAGAGATGGGGCAGCTGAGTGAGTGCATTTGTAGGTTAGTAAGAGGAGTTTGAATTGTATTTGGAAATGGATGGGATGCCAATGAACTGACTTTAGGAGAGGGGTAATGTGAGTATAGCGGCTCTCTCGGAATATATGTCATGTAGCTGATTTCTGGATGGATTGGAGGAGAGCTAAATGTCTGAGTGGAAGACCTGAGAATAATTAGTTGCAGTAGTCTAAGCATAAGATAAGGAGGGCATGGATAAGTATTTTGATAGTGTGCTTAGAGAGGAAGAGTCGAATTTTGGTAATATTATAGAGGAAGAAGCAGCAGGTTTTAGCAATATGTTGTATCTGGGGGTTGAAGGAGAGAGAGGAGTCAAAGATGACCCTGAGATTACGAGCAGTCAAAACAGGAAGGGTGAGTGTGTTGTCCACAGCGATGGAGAATGAGGAACGTGGAGAAGTGGGTTTAGGCAGGAAGATGAGAAGCTCTGTTTTAGCCATATTCAATTTTAAATGGTGGTGAGACATCCAGGTGGCAATGTTGAATAGTCAGGCTGAGACTCTGGTCTGGGTTTCAGTAGAGATATTTAGCGCAAAGAAGTAAATCTGGGAGTTATCAGCATAGAGGTGATGCTGGAAGCTGTAGGAGGAGATCAGTGCTCCAAGTGAGCAAGTGTAGATTGAGAAAAGGAGTGCTCCCAGGACAGAGCCTTGAGGTACACATTGATAGCGGGAAGGCTGTGGAGGAGGAACCATCGCTTCATACACTGAAGGTGCGATGGGAGAGATAGGAAGAAAACCAGGAGAGAGCGAAATGGCAAATGAGGTAACAAAATCTTATACACGAACACAGGATGTCCGGTGCAGTACTCGGAGAGACCCCCCAAGAAAGAGACTTGGGAGTACTTGTAAACAAGTCAATGAAGCCGTCTGCGCAATGTGCGGCAGCGGCAAAAAAGGCAAACAGAATGCTAAGAATGATTAAGAAGGGGATCACAAACAGATTGAAGAAGGTTATCATGCTGCTGTACCGGGCCATGGTGCGCCCCCACCTGGAATACTGTGTCCAACACTGGTCGCCGTACATGAAAAAGGACATAGTACTACTCGAAAGGGTCCAGAGAAGAGTGACAAAAATGGTTAAGGGACTGGAGGAGTTGCCGTACAGTGAGAGGCTAGAGAAACTGGGCCTAGTCTCCCTTGAAAAGAGAAGACTGAGAGAGGACATGATTGAAACATTCAAGATAATGAAGGGAATAGAATTAGTAGAGAAAGAGAGATTGTTCACCCTCTCCAAGGTGGAGAGAACGAGAGGGCACTCTAAAAGCTAAAAGGGGATAGATTCTGTACAAATGTAAGGAAGTTCTTCTTCATCCAGAGAGTGGTAGAAATCTGGAACGCTCTTCCATAGGCTATTATAAGGGAAGCACCCTCCAGGGATTCAAGACAAGGTTAGCCAAGTTCCTGCTGAACTAGAACGTACGCAGGTAAGGCTAGACTCAATTAGGGCACTGGTCTTTGCTGCGTGAGCGGACTGCTGGGCACGATGGACCACTGGTCTGACCCAGCAGCGACAATTCTTATGAAATCCCAATAAGAACAGCATATCAAGGAATAGGCAATGATCAACAGTATCAAAGACAGCAGACAGATCGAGATGAATGAGGCCTTTGGATTTGGCCAAGAACAGATTGTTGGAAACTTTAGTAAGGGCAGTTTCTCTGGAATGCAGCAGGCGAAAGCCTGAAGCAGATCCAGAATAGCATAGGATGAGAGGAAGTCCAGGCAACAGTGGTGAATAGCATGTTCAAGTAACTTTGATGATAAAGGGAAGAGAGAGATGGGGCGATAGTTGGAGGGACATGTGAGGGTTTCTTGAGGAGGCATGTTTGAAGGCATCAGGGACAGTTGCAGTGGAGAGCGATAGGTTGAGGATGTGACAGATAGAAGGGATGACAGAGGGCAAGATAGCACCAAGTAGGTGAGTGGGAATCAGAGCAGGTAGTGAATTTGGAGGATGAGAGAAGATGTGTGGTTTTCTCAGTGATCTCAGAGAAAGAGGAGAGGGTAGCAGGTATTGAGAAGTTATTAGAAGGGGCAAATGGAGAGAGGGGAGGTGGAAGCAGCCTGGTTGAGAGCTCAAGGTGAAATATTACAAAGAATGAAGGCAAGTATTGACCCCTGAGGCACACATGAGTGAGGCAGTTGTGGCAGAAGTATTGGAAGTATACTTGATGTCATAGCCTAAGCATATTCATTGTTCTGTTGCCCTTTTTCTATACAATACAATGTCTTATATATCACAGTTTTCTGCAAGGAATCTGTGCGATTTACAATAAGATTTAGATCAAGTTCTTGAGTTATATTGGTAGGAGTGTTGGTTTAGAAGGAAAGGGTGATTTGTGGTAAAGTGACTATAGCAAGAAAAAGGTATGTGTTTAGTTTCTTCCAGAATTCAAAGTAGTTCTGTAAGGGACTCAAACCATATGAGCTGTTTTGTGTCAGGATTAGAGAATGACATGGGGGCAAGGATAGATTTTGTCCCGTGTCCTTCTCTAGTCAGAATCCCTTCCATCAAAAGGACAAGTGAAGCAGCTAATGAATTCCTCTGCTAGGAGCAGTAGGGTCTAGATCAGGGGTCTCAAAGTCCCTCCTTGAGGGCTGCAATCCAGTCGGGTTTTCAGGATTTCCCTAATGAATATGCATGAGATCTATGTGCATGCACTGCTTTCAATGCATATTCATGGGGGAAATCCTGAAAACCCAACTGGATTGCGGCCCTCGAGGAGGGACTTCGAGATCCCTGGTCTAGATTCTATAAGTGGCACCTTAAGTTAGGCACCTAACTTAGTTGAAAACACCGTTTAAAAATGATTTTTAAAGCATTAAAAAAAAAAAAAAATGTAGGTGCCTAATAAACAGCACTGGAATTGCGCCTAAGGAGGCGTTTTAAGACACCCAACGCCGCTTTAGGCGTGGCTAATGCCAGAAGTGGCATTAGGCATCGTAAAGCACCTCTGTAGGTACAATTCACGTGAAAGGTAGGCCTTGAAAACCCTGGCCTACATTTCTGGCTCCTATAGTACTTTCCTGAAGATGCGATTTCTATAAACAGCACCATCGCATGATTGATACGTGTTTAGTAGCCATTTTTCAGGTGGCAATGCATATAGAATCTGAGCCTAGGGGCTCAAAATGTCTCTTTAAACACCCAGGTTTGCCTCTGTTTAGTCTCCAGTTGTGGTTTCTCTTCAGCTTTAAATAGTAAAGGCAAAGGAGGAATCCTTAGGTATGAGCAAAAACATTGTCTAGCACAGAGGTGAAGGATCTACAGCCTGCCAAGGGAAGTATACACAGAGTAGCACGGTTAACCATATTTTTGATGATTTTAAATACTGTATTTCACAGTTATTTTCAGAATAGCTCTAGCCGTTCGTTTTCATCTTTTTAGTCAAATGTTTACTAGATGTATTTCATAGAAGGGGTATAGAGCTCTCTGCATTTCTAGTTCCTACATCAGGGGTAGGGAACTCCGGTCCTCGAGAGCCGTATTCCAGTCGGGTTGTCAGGATTTCCCCAATGAATATGCATGAGATCTATTTGCATGCACTGCTTTCGATGCATATTCATTGGGGAAATCGTGAAAACCCGACTGGAATACGGCTCTCGAGGACTGGAGTTCCCTACCCCCGTCCTACATTAATAATGTGGTCTGCTATGGGTTCTGCTGATATTCGTGCAGCCCTCTGTGTATAAAAGCTGCCCTTCCCTGATCTAGCATCTTTAAATCAAAAGTCTGTTGAAATGAATAGATCTTAAACCTACCTTAAAAAGATGAAAGGGTGCAACCAATTATGTAAAACAATGGGAAGTAAACCCCACTAAAAAGGAGCTGTATAGCTGAATGCTGACCACCTTATGCGTTGCATCTTTATTTTGGAGGGTGGTGGAAGAATTCACAACCATTCTGCAAGGAGAAGGAAGAACAAATTGGTTGGTTAGTAGACAGGTTTTAAATATGATCAGTTTTATGTTTGATTCTCCATAGAGGTTAAAAAGTGCAATATCACCTTATTTTCCTAACTTTAATATATTTTTTGACTAGCTTTCAAAGGCTCATTCTTTTTTCCTTCAGGTCATATCTCAGCCCAGTCAGAGCAGAATCTCAGCATCCAGATCCAAAGATATGAATTAGTTAGCTACAGGCCTCAGGTAGGATGGTGCCAAGCGGACTCTGGTGTGGGACTATCATTTATCTAGTTACATTCAATCAGTTTGGGCAGGTGTGACTTAGCAAATGGCTATGTAATAGAGGTGATGGATAGTGGCACTATCCTACCCGTCACCTTTGTGACTCCTGCATTCATTTTGAGGCTGTACGAAGAATGGTCTTTATGAATCCCAAACAAGGGGCTATACCTACAAAGGCTTGTCAAAAATGTATTACGAAAATAAGTTGATGCTTTCTTTCTAATTGGACTTTTTTGTTTTATTTCTATTTATTATTACCTTTAAAGTAGACTAATAAAGCAACCATACTCCTTTATTCATATTTGATCCTGTATGTAATAGGTAGCTAGAGATAATCAACGAGTAATGGAGTAACAATAAAAGGATTCTGATAGCTGTAATCTTAAACTGTAACCACTTAAGTAGTGTACCTGCAATGTCACTATAGAGAACATTTTCATAGTACTTGTCAATACATAACTAATGTGTGTTTAACAATGCGAATGTTCTCCTTTAAGGAACGTGATGAAAGATCTTTTTATTACAGTAGAGAGATATCAGCTTAGCAGGGTTTAAAAAAAGGTTTAGATAATCTCCTAAAAGAGAAGTCCACGGGCCATTATTGAAATGACTTTGGGAAATCCACTGCTTATTCCTAGGATAAGCAGCATGGAATCTGTTTTACTCTTTCGGATCTTGCCAGGTACTTGGGACCTGAGATGGCCACTGTTGGAAACAGGATACTAGGCTTGATGGACCTTCGGTTCTGTCCCAGATCCAGATTTGTAAGAGTTCATCTTCAGTCTGTGCCTGAACAGCTAGTTAGCCACATCATCGGGACATTTATTGGGCAGAATCAACAAAAGGCAAAAGCTGAGTATCATGAGCTCATTTCCAAGCCTTCTACAACAGTAGCTGGGTGAGCCAAAAAAGGTTGAATAAAGCAAGGCCTACAATTAACCCTTTGGGAGTATTCCACAGATGAGGTGGAAGGCCACAGAACAGAGCCTGTTCCAAAGCAAAGAGAAGGTATGGTCACAAAAAGTTAAGCCATACAAGAGCAGTTTTCATCTACTCTTGGTTCAGTGTTTGGTAATAGCAGCAAGTGAACAGCTGGGTTGTAATTTGCCTAGAAAATAGTGATAGGCAAAAAAATAATTAATAGTAAGTCAAATGCTGCTGACATGTCTATTGTAATCAGGAGGGTGGTCTTATGGTTTATTTTGTACTTTCGGTAGTGCATTTAGCCAGTGACATCTTTCAGTCCAGTGAATGTTGTAAATCAATTTGTACATAAGAATTGTCAATCTGAGGACAAAATAATTCTCTGAAAATTTAATGGAATGGAACTGGATTTAGCATAGAGTTTGCAAATGGGCCAGACTAAACAGGGAATTTCAGAGCATTAAGCTTCTCCTAAAAATGACCCAGTATATTTCCATGGGAGAAGCAGTTCCTGCTCCTATAGTCTAGAGCAGAGGTGTCAAAGTCCCTCCTCGAGGGCCACAATCCAGTCGAGTTTTCAGGATTTCCTCAATGAATATGCATGAGATCTATAAGCATTCAATGAAAGCAGTGCATGCAAATAGAAACATAGAAGATGACGGCAGAAAAGGGCTACAGCCCATCAAGTCTGCCCACTCTGCTTACCCACCCCCTGTCTATGCCCTAATGACCCAATTTCCTTATCTTGACCCTCGTAGGGATCCCACATGGGTATCCCATTTATTCTTAAAGTCTGGCACGCTGTCTGCCTCGATCACCTGCATTGGAAGCTTGTTCCAATGATCAACCACTCTCTCTGTGAAGAAATAGATCTCATGCATATTCATTGGGAAAATCTTGAAAACCCGACTAGATTGCGGCCCTCAAGGAAGGACTGGTATGGTGAAACATAGTAATCAGGGAACTGCTTCTTTCAGTCTGCCTCTGCTCTTTTCTGCTGTCCCCAGTTACAGGCACATACATCACCGATACAGGGATTGGCTATAATTCCATGAAGACATTCATGCAAGCTTTCACTACCATGATCTTTCAACCCCTTCCCCTCATGCTCTCATTCCTTAGTGCAGGGGTGTCAAAGTCCCTCCTCGAGGGCTGCAATCCAGGGTTTTCAGGATTTTCCCAATGAATATGCATGAGATTTATTTGCATGCACTGCTTTCCTTGTATGCTGATAGATCTCTTGCATATTCATTGGGTGAAATCCTGAAAACCCGACTGGATTGCTGCCCTCGAGGAGGGTCTTTGATACCCCTGCCTTAGTGGAACGGTTTTCAACCCAGTCCTTGGGGCATTCCCCAGCCAGTCAGATTTTCAGGATATCCATGACAAATATGCATGAAATAAATTTGTATGCACTGCCCCGTCGGTATGAAAATCCATATTCCTTGTGGATATCCTGAAAACCCAACTGGCTAGATATGCCCAGAGGACTGAATTGAGGACCATTCTCTTAGTGATTCAGATGTGTATTTCATTTTCCTGTTGTAAATTCTTCTCTGAAACCTACTGACTGAACTGTACAACTTTCTTAATAGGTGGCAGCATACATGTCAGCTATAATACCTGGTGCTGTGAGATGGTGATACCCTGTGGTCAGACTTCAAAATCTATCCTTTAACATCTGTTGACAGTATCATCTAATGGTCTGATAGATTATCAAAGTAGGTTTTCATTTTATTACTCTTTCCAAACCAACATATTTGGATATTGCTCCATTCTAGGGGCCCCCTCTCCTCCCCTCCAGGACACACACATGCTTTTCCTGCACAATTTTTCTTTTAGTAGTATCAAGCCTTTCTCCTTAGGGTTTGTGTTGCAGGCTCTATGGAGCATTTAATAACCATTTTTCTAATAACCAATTTGATGCTTTCAATGCCCTTATGAAAGTATGGCTTTTAGATCTGAGCCCAGTGCTGAAGTCATCTCATTGGTGACCTGTGGAGAGGTAATCCTTTTTTTTAGCCTGATACCTTTGTCTATACAGCCAAACATATTGTTACCTCTCTCAGTTCTTTATTAAATTACCTGGCGACTTTGAGGACATTTGAGATCAGTACCCCTAGACCTTCTTCTTATTGTCCTAATTGATATTCTGTACTATGTTTAATTTCATTTATTTATTTAAAAATTTAAATACCGTCTAACTATACGGTGTACAAAGATTACAATCATAGCAGGTTAAACACCACAAGTAGACACAATTGCAAACAGATGTCATAAAAAAGAACAAAAGAAAAGAAGTAACACAGGAATGTGCTAACAAACAATTGAGTTTTATTAATATTTATACTCCATTCTATAACTTTAGAGCTAGATGGATTCCTTAAACATTTATACATTTTAAAAAATACAACAAAACACTACAAAAAGCATGCATTCACACATTAAAGTTTTCCATCATTTCTGCTAGAAAAACACCTAAAGACCAATCATCTTTTCCTAGCTCTAACCTGAACAAAAAAAAGATCACACCTGTTTTTTGAAGACTAATCCTCTTGCTTTGGAATCCCTGCCAGTAGCGAGTTCCAAATTTTTGATCGAACTACTAAAATTGCGGAATAGTTCATCTTGCATGTACAGTAGAAGGCAAAATCAATTTCATTGTACCGGATGAAAGCGAGCATTTATTTAGTTCTTGGTAGTGTACAATCGGAATCTTACAACATGAGCAGTTTATAAATATTTTAAATAAACATGGCTAACTTTAATTTTTACATTCAAATTTGGTTTTACAGTTTTCACGCTAAAGCTCATATTCAAACCCTTGACCATTTCCCTAAATTTTCAAGTCTCCTTTTGATTTTTACTCCTGATGTGTCTGCTCTATAGCCCGTTTTAGTATTAATCTGTAAAGTAACATTTTCCCATTAGGATTCTCAGTAACCCCTCTTTCATTCCCTCCCCTACAACCCTTTTCTTATGTAACATTCCCCTCATGCATTTGTAATTTGCTGAATGTCCAGCCTTCTTTCAATGTGAACCACCTAGAAGTCGTCCGACTATGGCGGTATAGAAAAATAAAGTTATTATTATTATTAATTCTGTACCACACCCGTTGCTCCTTACTGACAACTTTGCCGTCACCAGCATGGACTCCATTTACAGGGAAATACTTTTAAAACCAGTAGGAGGAAATTTTTTTTCACTCAGAGAATAGTTAAGCTCTGAAACGCGTTGCCAGAGGATGTGGTAAGAGCAGATAGCGTATCTGGTTTTAAGAAAGGTTTGGACAAGTTCCTGGAAGAAAAGTACATAGTCTGTTATTGAGAAAGACATGGAGGAAGCCACTGCTTGCCCTGTATTGGTAGCATGGAATATTGCTACACCTTGGGTTTTGGCCAGGTACTAGTGACCTGGATTGGCCACCGTGAGAACGGGCTACTGGGCTTGATGGACCATTTGTCTGACCCAGTAAGGCTATTCTTATGTTTGGCCATATAATCAGTTCCTCACCCAATGTATAATTTTGTGGCTTGCTCCCCCAACATCCGGCCTGCTTTTCAGTCTCCTGTGCAGCTAAATAAAACTAGTAGCAGGCCCTTAATTGAGATAAGTACAACATTTGTAATTGATTGACTATAAGATATAAATTCAATATGAACCGATGAAGAGGTAGGTAAATCACAAGTTGAATGAAGCCCATGTGAAACGAGTCGCCATTGAGGGCCAAGAATAGCTGTTGGCATTGTGACATCTCCTGAGTTAAAACACGCACAAACATATATTGAACATCTCCATTTTTACACATTTATTTGTTTTATATTAGGATTTATTTACTGCCTTTTTAAAGGAATTCACTCAAAGCAGTGTACAGCAAGAATAAGTTAAAACATAAGCAACAGACCATTACAACAGTAAAAAAATTCAAAAAACCCAATATGGTAATGTAAGTCAACACAATACGCAATAAAACATTTTAATAGCATAAGAGTGTAAGCAAAGTTGGAACATATATTATAGAGTAAGAGGAGTTAGACAATAAGGGGACTAATTTAAAAAAAGTTGCACATAAGTCAGAAAAGTGCTTGAATATTATCTCAGCAAGTGTAGGCGTGGAAAAATATGTGCAGCTGATATTATTTCTTGTGTGTGTGACTAGCAAGTTAATTGTTTTTTCCATTAATAGAAATATGATATAGATTTGCATTCATTGCAAATCTGTACCATATTTGGCTTAGGTAGAAGTTCTTTTAAAATTTTAATTCTCTACTTCCGTAATTCTTCATTTTAAACTCTAGCTATATAAAGTAAGAAGAAAAAATGGTAAGAGCAGCGAGCTGAGAATCGGGGACATCAAATCCTACCGATATCTGTGACCTTGGACAAGTCACTAAACCCCTCTTTGCTTCAGGTACAAACTTAGTTGTAAGATCACTGGGGGCAAAAATACCTACTGTAGCTGAATGTAACTTGCCTTGAACTACTGAGAAAACGCACTAAATCCAAAGCCCTATATTTCTTTATCCTTTTAGTCCAGTCAGAACCAGGGCTAGGATCTGGTACCATGAGGCTTCCTTTGAGGATTTCTCAACTGCATAGAGCAGGGGTCCCCAAAGTCCCTCCTTGAGGGCCGAATCCAGTCGGGTTTTCAGGATTTCCCCAATGAATATGCATTGAAAGCAGTGCATGCACATAGACCTCATGCATATTCATTGGGGAAATCCTGAAAACCCGACTGGATTCGGCCCTCAGGGAGGGACTTTGGGGACCCCTGGCGTAGAGTTTCACCCAGGATTGTTTTTAGTCTTTGATCCACGAGTTTTTGTGTCAGGCCTTCAGGGACCCCTTAGGAAGACAATTTTATTGAATCACGGACCGTGTTGGGTCCTTAGTCCCCAATGGTTTGGGTCCTAGGTATTTCTTCATGTGGATTATTGAACTGTATTTTTAACAGAGGAGATTGAGAGGGGACATGATCGAAACATTCAAGGTACTGAAGGGAATAGACTTAGTAGATAAAGACAGTTTGTACACCCTCTCCAAGGTAGGGCGAATGAGAGGGCACCCTCTAAAATTGAAAGGGGATAGATTCCGTACGAACGTAAGGAAGTTCTTCACCCAGAGAGTGGTAGAAAACTGGAACACTCTTCCAGAGGCTGTTACAGGGGTAAACACTCTCCAGGGATTCAAGACAAAGTTAGACAAGTTCCTGCTGAACTGGAACGTACTCAGGTAGGGCTAGACTCAGTTAGGGTCTGGTCTTTGACCAGAGGGTCGTCGCATGAGCGGACTGCTGGGCACGATGGACCACTGGTTTGACCCAGCAGCGGCAATTCTTATGTTCTTAATAAAGCTTGCATCTTGAACATCATCTCCTCCATAGTGTTTTTGTTCTTGTCAGGTTCCCTTCGTTTGCCAGCACCAATGGGATTGTCTCCCTGTTTTGTATCCTCCCTCCTCCCCTCCCCCCCACTGTTTAATGCAGTCTCAGTCAGGTACCATACAGAACTGTCCAGTAAAGGGCCCTAAATCCAGTCATTGCAACATTCCCAGGCACTGTCAATCCAGAGGTGGCATGGAGTGCTGCTACCATTTGGGTTTTTGGATTGCTCTTCGTGAAGACGTACTGGGCTAGATTGACCTATTCTTATGGAGTCAGGAATGGCACTTTGCCAGGCTCTGGTACCAGGTCTACTCATCGCGCTTGCTTCCTGCTCCGAGATGTATAATATTTGTTTTCTGTACTCTTCTCTTGGTATGTTCTCACGTTTTGTCTTTGACCAGGAGCAATGAGGTAGACTTGAGGATCATGTGACCTGTCACCTGGAGCAAGAAAAACTGCTACTGATGATTTTGTGTATGCAGGCATTCCAGCTGTCTGCAGATTATTCCTTTGTCCATGGGAAAAGGAAGAAGACATTTGATAGATTGCTACAGTCACTTTCTTTTAGGGCTACTGTGGATTTTTCAGCCAGTGACGAGTCAAGCTTTTGTTTGACACTAGTAAGCCAGGCTTAAAACAGCATTAGTTGGATAGCAGATTGCATCTCTCATTGTTATGCTGTAGCAGGTTTAACCTTACAAGGGCATGATGAAGCATTGTTAGGCAATCTAAAGAGGTAGACCAGCAAAGGGATTTTCAGGACTGAACCTTGAGGTTAAGTATGCTCATTCAGGCTTAAGGCTAACTATTAACTGAATACATGTTTTTATGTGTCTAGGACAGGGATCTGCAACCTTTTTAAAGCAAAGAGCCATTTTATCGTAAATGCTTGATCCAAAATTTACTAAGAGCCGCAGTAGGTAGAGAAGAGGGTTTGACACTGGTCAATCCAGGTCACAGATACCTGGCAGGATTCAGAGATATCGGTTCCTTATTGCTCATACCCAGTCATAAGCAGTGATTCTTTCACAGCTAATAACTTATAGGCTCTTCCTTTAGGAATTTGTCAAAAGCAGCTGTGCCATCTGCCTTGACCAAATCTTTCAACAATAAATTATCCATAGTTGTATGTTGACTGAAAAAAAATACTGTCTGATTTATTTTAAATATTACCTATTAGTTTTATGGCATGTCCACTTGTCATAGTTTCCCAAATTACCTACTTATGATTTTGTAGATTTCTGTCTTCTCAGATCCATCTCTGTCCTAGATGAAGAATTCTCATTTGGTTTTCTTTCTTCATAGGGAAGCTGTTTAATTCCCTTGAGCAGATTTGTTGTCTGGGGGACTTCCAAGTTCTTCTATATCTCTTAATAGCTAGAATATAACTGACAGCAGCAGGAATTGATTCAGGGGCATTATAATTTTTTATTCTCCATTCTTTTCTAAATCCTAAGAGTTTTACTATATTATCTACAATAACGCTACTCTTCCTCACAGAATTCATGAATATTCTTAGGTCTCTTACTCTCCGTGTTTGACATTTTTGCTATTCCAAAACCTTCATCTTTCTTTCTTGTATGTACTTCCTGGTTGATTTTGAGTTATGTTTCAGAGCATTGTCTTTCTAACGTGTTCAGCTTCTTTTCATTGTGAAAGTTATCTCTGTCCAAACGGTGCACTTCTGAATGGCTGTTGGCTTTCTCAATGCATGACCTAGTTCAGGGGGATGCAAGAGTTCAGACTTCCAGTGCTGCAAACAGGCCTGGTTTTCAGGACATAACCTAGTTTAAAAGCCGCCTAGTCTTTTCTTTATATATCTATTAGTGCTAGCTACCTGGTTCTGTTATGGTTAAGATGGAGCCAATCCTTTTGGGCTTGGCTTGCCCTTTCCCAAAATGTGTAGAATTGAAGCCTAGCAGTTAATGTGGCAGGCTGAGGACCAGGAAAGTTGGGATTCAAATCTCAGTGATATTCCTTATTAGGTAAAGCTAGACTCAAACAGGGCACTGGTCTTTGACCCTTAAGGGCCGCCGCATGAGTGGACTGCTGGGCACGATGGACCACTGGTCTGACCCAGCAGTGGCAAATCTTATGTTCTTATGGACAAGTCACTTAATCCTATATTGCATCGGTAGGAATTTAGATTGGTATTTCCCTGTTGCCAGATAGTTTACAAAGTATACATGTGTGTATCTTGTGTCAAATTAGTACTGAAAAAGCGTTAACTAGACCCAAAATAAAAATGTTGATCAGTTGCTATTAAATTTAAAGTGGCCTTCTTTGTGCCATTGGTTCATCCACACATTGATATTCTGTTCAGTCTTTCTCTAAGGTCTTTTACTTTGGAATGCTACCCTGGAATTTCTTGATGTCTGTTTCCTTCCCAAAAGCCTAAATTTGGCTTCCAGAGTCTTCATATTGCACCTCTCCTAAATCATTGGTACCTATATACTGTATATCATGACAGCTGGCAATCACTCCATCCTTGTCCCTACCAGGTCAGACACACAAGGGTAGCACAGATAACAGATGCATGCATACACATGCAGAGGGGTTAGAAGGAATGCCAGGCTCTCCTCCTTCCAGTTTTGGTTCCTTTAGTCATGCATGTACGGTCTCTTCCTCCCACCTTTCTACATTTTCATTTGAAGAGATCCATTTTATCTTGCTGGTTTTTGGCCATATACTCCCATTTGTATGACTAAGTTCTCTGACTCTTTACTGTATCTGGTTAGTTTGCCTGCTGCATTACTTTTCAAGTCATGTGTCAAAGATTAGATCAATACATTAGGTAATAGCACATTAAAAAACATTTTCACGATTCGCTGACACAGGGGAACCAGGAGGAATAAAGGAATAGATTTTATCCTAGATCTTGGAGAGCACTACTGCTGCATTGACAATCATCTACTCATTGTATTGGCTACTGCAGTGGTGCATTGCAGAAAATGAGTAATAACTGTGCAAGTATAGCTGGGTATATGCAGAATAAATGAATACTAAGTGATGCTTGCATATTTTAGCTTTAGTAAACAAGTGTGTAATAGAACTTTGCGTTCATTTTAGAAAGTCTTTCCTTTTTTTGTGTGCCTAATTTCTTGTGTACATGATTTCTGTGTTAGTGTCTTCAAAATACCTCAGAATGTGAAAGCTGGTGCATTACTGAAAGTGATGGATGTCTAACAGACGATGAGTAGTAAGAGGGGGAGGAGGGGGCGCTGGCACCTTTCCGCCTCCCCCCAATGCCAAGCTCGTGCCCTTCCTTCCCCGATCCTCCCTATACCTTTTTAAAATCTTCGCCAGCGTGAGAAACTACTCTAGCCTGTTGCTCACGCTGGCCTGGCTCCCTCTGAAATCACTTCCAGGTTGCGGGGCCAGGAAGTGGGGTCAGAGGGAAAGCCGTTGCCCAAGCGAGCAGCAGGCTGGAGAAGCCGCACGTGCTGGTGAAGATTTAAAGAGGTATGAGGGTGGGAAGGGAGGGCTTGAGTGTGGTGTGGGGAGCCCAGAAGGAGTAGGGGTGGGGGCGGAGAGGAGAACACGGTGGGCACCTTCTACCCTCGCTATGCCATTGCTAACATACTCTATAATGCCTCTGAAAAACCATGGGGGGGGCACAGATTACAGAATCTAAGCTGTTGCTTTTTAAGTTAGGACCACTAGTCTTAAGGTTTTAGTGAACACTGTACAAGTCATAGTTTTAGGAAATAGAGGCTACATTTTTTATTTTTTTTAAAATTTTAAATGTTGCTTGCAAGATCTACTTTCCAGTCCCATTATGTTATGTGGTATTGTTAGGTTAACTGCAGTTCATGTGTGTGCTCTGGTTCCTTAACCGATTTCTCCAAGGTCAAACGGGAAAGTAAAATTCATAAATCATCCAACAGAGCCTGACACCGGAACTTTACTCCAGAACTAACTTTCAGAACTTTTAAGCTAGTTTAATTATGTATGCACGCCATTTCCCACCTGCTGCTTTTGTGCAAAACCACACCAGTCTTACATTTTTCATGATTCGCTAAAATGTGTTTCTAAGTAAATTCTTCAGAACTTTTTTTTGTCAGTTTTTGCTGAATTCTTGGCAGAAATCTTATAAGTTCCTCCTGCTGTCCTGCAATACTCTTGCCACTAATTCAGGTTTGGCCATTTGTCCAGTTTTCTTCTTCTTCTTTTTTTTTTTTTTACTCAGCTTGAAATAGGCCTTGAGTACCCATTTCGGTTTCTTTATTCATCACCAAGTCATTCAATTTTGTTTCTGCTAGTTTTTCAGGTATGTCCCCCCTCCCCATTGGTTTCAAAAAGTGTACCTAGTGCACACAATTGATGCCTGAAATGCTTGGAGCCCAACTGTGATTCCTCCTTTATGTTGTGTTCACAGATTCAAAGAGAGGAGTTTATGGCCAAGAAGAACTGAGAAGATTTTTGTCACAGAAAAGTCGAGTCCATTGACATCTACATTGAAATACTGGTCTTCATGAATCCTGGAACAGACATATTCTGGGGATGTATGGATATCAGGAGTGTCAATAGAGGCCATTGGGATTGGTAGTCATCTGATTTCTGTCCAAAGAAGAGGAAGGATTCATCCTCATCTTCATCTGCTGAGAGGCTGCAATGCTAGTTACCAAGTAAATGCCAGGGTGCCTTAATCTCGTGGCTCTTTGGAGCATGTTGCTGAGATCATCGATGCATTGAGATTGTGCGTGTCTCCAAGCATCTCAGCTTGAGGTCAGTTCATACTTTATGGCATTAGAGATGGTGCTTCATCCTCTGAGGACTTGAGACCCTGCTTCCATTACATCCCAAATAATTCAGGAGGATATAGCCACTCCCACTATGATGCCTATACCTTTGCTGATGGCAGCTTATGAGAAGCATCTCATGAAGAAGTTTGAGGAAAGGATGAAGAACTTCACTTCATTGAATGTGATGTTGCTTGTTCGACATCATCGATGTTGAGGACACAGATGGTCCAACTGATCCTTAAAACCCATGCAGTACTTGCAGGAGGCAGTTTAATGCTGAGACCTAGAAGGGTATCTGAGTCAGTTGACTGCCCTGTTCTCCAGCTCATCATAGAAGGAAATTTCACTGCTGCATCCAAGATCATTGGGTATCTACGAGATGGCAAGGAACAGTGACAAATATTATGGGACTTTGTCCTGATGGACAATGAATTTCAATTTGACAAAGGAATCCTCCTTTAATTCCACAGATTCAAATACTCATGACAATAAGCATCCCAACTGTGCAGGGGAACTCTCATAAATGGATTTCACACTTGAGGGTCATAGTCTGTGCAGGGGAACTCTCATAAATGGATTTCACACTTGAGGGTCATAGTCTGCCCAAGAACAACTTCATCAGATAAATTTCTTGGAACGCAGGGCAATATGAAACACTCTCTTAAAGATCAATAGGCCAACAGTTATCTTAATTCGGACAGATAACCAAATAGTGATGTACTTGTACTACATAAATGAGCAGAGAGGAGCAGGCTGTTACCTTTTGTGTTGGGAGATTGTCAGAATATGGAACCGGGCTATTACTTGTGGAATGTCTTTCAGCAAGCTGAGAAACAGGGGAGCCTGGTTCAAATCCCATTTCTGCTCCTTGTGATATTGGGCAAGTCACTTAATCCCCCCATTGCCCCAGGTACATTAGATAGATTGTGAGCCCATCAGGACAGACAAGGAAAAATGCTTGAGTATCTAAATAAATTCATGTAAACCATTCTGATCTTCCTTGGGAGAACGGTATAGAAAATTGAATGAATGAATAAATAAATAAATAAATAAATAAAGTGGTTCTTTGTGGCCCACAAAATATTTTGATCTTTTCAACAAGACAGTCTGTCCTTGGGAAAGGGGGCATTGAGGAGAGTTTCTTCTTTATACATAGCCTCTAATACCTCTTAATAGCAAAAACTTCTGAAACTTAAGAGATCTCAGAACCATTATTCTAATAGTCCTATGTTGACTTAGGTAAGTTTGGTTCCCTGCTCTTTTTGATCTTTCTCTAAAGAAGTCCCATGAGACTACAGTTTTTCTAACATTGATAATAAAAGATTAGAAAATGATGCTGTATTCCAACATACTTAACCCTTCACCATCCCTAGTCCTCACAGTTTGGATTTCGAAGGGTTTAGCATTGGCTTTCCTGAACTTGCCTGATGGTGTTTCAAGTTTTGTTCCCTTCCAGAAGGGATTCTACTAGGAGATCTTGGTTTTAAACAGCAGTACATGTAATGCCCCTAGTTACTTGGTTCATCTAGTCACCTTATTGCAGTCCTCTTTCTAAATATCAAATGAGAAATTCTTTTCAGTTGATATTTCTTATGGCTAAGAAAGTGAAATCTATTGCCTGTTCAATATCAATTGGCTGCTTTCTGAAACCAGCTTCCTTTAGGACTGCATTCTTGCGGGCATTATTTTCGGTTTAGGAAACTTTTTTTGAAATCTTTTTTTTTTCTTCAACATGATTGAATCTGAATGGGCTCAGTTTCTACTGTCTAATTCTGTAATTTCTGGAGAAGTTGATCTGGTTTTTACTTTTATTATCCATCCTTGAACTAATCAGGTAAAGGCAGAATAGAGGAACTGGTATAATATAACTGCATCATGCCTCTATTGTATGAACGTAACACAATGAACATTAAAATAATAACAGTGAAGGAGACATGCAGAGGTGACACTTAAACAATATAGGGTAAAAAAGGAGCTGGGATAGACAAATGATTGACAATTCTTTTACATATATATATATATATATATATTTATATTTATTTATTTTAAAACATTTATTAGATCACCCATTCACCGAGTTTCAAGATGTTTGGTTTTTTAAAAAAAATATCTTTATTAATTTTCAAAACTTCATTTAGTGCCATATAACATACAACGTATACATTAAAAGCACATTCAACATACACATGTTCATAATTAACCATTTTCCCCCACCCACCCACCCAATGATTATTCCATAAAACACAAAAAACATATATTATCACAGAAACCTTGCCCTATTCTAAATACTGATATCTTCCCACCCACTCCTAAGTATAAATATTTAAAAATTAATTTATGACAAAAATAACCCCCCACCCTTCCCTGGATATGTACCAAAATATCAAAAACTGAGTCAACAAACAATTATAATGAGGTAACATAAGATGTCAGTGGGCCCCATATCAATTTAAATATATTACCATGCCCCAAATACTCAGCGTTCATCCTTTCAAATCTATAACTAGAGCAAAGACTTGCCCACCAGAACAAAAATTTAAACGATCATAGTTCTTCCAATTACGGGTGATCATCTGGACGGCTATCCCAGTTATTATAAGGAAAAGATGGTCTCTATATTTATCAATAGGGGGCTTAACAAGATGGTTTATATAAAAACAAAGAACATCGAATATACAAGTCAAAAACAAGAACATAAGAAAGAAAATACAAAAAAATCAACTTGTGACCCTACAAAAATCATAGAAAAATTACAATAAATAACTTAAAATACTTTCCAGTATCCATACACACACAAGAATCACAGCAAAGAGAATCTACCATATGTATTTCAGTGGATAGAAATTCTACTGAAATGAAAAGGTCTCCACATTCCTTTAAAAACTGAAGGAGATTTGGATTTTTTTACTTCTTTCTTTCTTTATTTACCAATACATTTCCCCCTGTGATGTGGTTTAGATCACTGGTTCCCAACCCTGTCCTGGGGGACCACCAGCCAGTCAAGTTTTCAAGATATCCCTAATGAATATGCATGAGAGAGATTTGCATACCTGTCACTTCCATTATATGCAAATCTCTCTCAGGGCAGGGTTGGGAACCGCTGGGTTAGATCACCTGTTTGTTAATTATTATTTACTTTTTTGTATACATAGTCACATTCCTAGTTGAATGGCCTATTTTCTTCTTTATTATGGAATTGATATTTTAGAAAGTTCAATTGAAAGGGACCCCCCCCCCCTACATCACTTTTACCTCACTCAGAAGCATATTTCAAGTAGTGGGAGCTAGTACTGCAAACATTTGGTTGTGTTTGTTGATGACGTTGCTTTTCTGTTAAAATGAAATAACTCCGCTAAGCATACATTCATTAATTGGATGATTCAAAGTAAATGGATGCAACAGACAAAATGAGTAGAAGACATTCCATGAAAGATTACAGATTTAGTTCACTTGATATACTGCGAATAACAATTAAAAAAATCAGAAAAGAACCACTAAATTTAAATCAAAGACCCCCCCAAGATTTCTTAAAATAGATACATTAATACATACAATCGTGAATTTAAACACCCCCCCCAACACACACTTTTACAAAACCGTAGCGCAGTTTTTAGCGCCAGCCATCACAGTAATAACTTCAAAGCTCATAGGAATTCTATGAGCGTCGGAGCTGTTACCGCCATGGCTGGCGCTACAAACCGCGCTACGGTTTCGTAAAAGGTGGGGCCAATGAACTAGAAAACACTGACTGAAATGACTAAGGGCTCCTTTTACAAAGCCGCGCTAGTGGTTTTATCGCGCGCTAGCCAGAAATCTACCACCTGCTCAAAAGGAGGCGGTAGCGGCTAGTGCGTGCGGCAAGTTAGCGCGGCTTTGTAAAAGGAGCCCTAAACATCCAAATCAACAGTTTTCATTTTTATTGTATAATATAGCAGTGATATATTTTTAAAAAGTTTTTGCTGTTAGAAAATGCAGATGATGGCAATAGCTGTTTTGAGCTTTAGTGTGTGTGTGTGTGTGTGTGTGTACAGACACAGTGAATGCTTTGTGGAAGTGGTCAGCTAGCAAGTGTAGATATACACTTCCCCCTCCCCATTCGCGGTTTCCCTATTCGCGATTTCACATAATCGAGATTTTTTTTTGGGGGGGAGGAGGAAAACCCCCCCTCCCATATTTTTCTCTTCCCCCAGCATCCTGGCCTTACCTGGTGGTCTAGTTGGTTTTCGGGGCAGGAGCGATCTTCCTACGCTCCTACCCCGTGCAGATAGCCATTAAGAAATGGCTGTGGGGAGTTCCCGTAGTTCTATGTAGAGACTACGGGAACTCCCCACAGCCATTTCCTAATGGCTATCTGCACGGGGCAGGAGCGTAGGAGGATCGCTCCTGCCCCGAAAACCAGCTAGACCACCAGGTAAGGCCAGAATGCCAGGGGAAGGCGGAAGGGAGGTGGGCGTGGGTCAGAGCCGGATATCCGCGGTTTTTCGCCATTCGCGGTCCAGCTCTGCCCCTATCCCCCGTGAATAACGAGGGAGAAGTGTATATCTTCTGTGGCAGTGTCTTAATGGCTATCTGTTTTGGAGTAAACCCTCCCCCCCCCCAAGCCAGTCTGGTATCCACAGTGAATATGTTGGCATGCACTGTGTTGTCTGTTGTATGGAAATCTTATCTCGTGCATATTCTTTACGGATATTCTGAAAGCTAGACTGGCCAGAGTACTCCAGGAATGGCTTGAGAAACGCTGGGCTGAGGTACCAGCTACTTGAAGATGAAAGAAATCATTCTGAGCACAGTTGTCAATCCATTATGAGTTGGATTCAGGAAATGACATTCAAAATTTAGGGTCCCCCAAAATTGGCACGGAATGATATTCTATAACAGGTGTTCCAAGATTAGTGCTCTTTACACAAGGTGGGCCACTCGTAGTTATACAGTATTCATTATTTCTTTGTATTTTATAGCTATCGAATAGATATAATACAGTACTGAACGATAATGAAAATGTAACTGATAAAAAAATTTTCACTAAAGTTATTTGTGACACTTGTAAAATAAAAATAAATAATGAATAAATACTGTATACCTATTTTTGGCCCTCCCTGTAGTATAGGGTGTAGTGCTGAATCTGTGCTCAGTTTTGGGTACAAACCAGATTTCCAGTGCAATAGGTGTGTCATTCTGGACACGCGGGATATCTCCCTGTGGCCGTGAGACTTATACAGAAGGAATCCACTGGATTTTTTCTATGATCCTCCTACTTCACCGGGAGCTCTACTGCCACTTGCAGTTTTTCCCTTCTGCAAGCACGCTGGAAGGAGGGTTTCTGTTCTGCTCTCCTCTTTTCTTATTTTATTCAGTGTTTTCAGTTTTCGAATCGTTCAACTTGATGTCAGCTCTGCCTGTGTAGAGAAGAAGCGGACTGAGGTCTGCAACTGATAGGCCGATCCATGGTGGTACCTGTTTGCCAGCCTGTACAAGTAGTTTTGGAGTTTGGGGCCATCCCCCGCTTTCAGTTCCTCACCTACTGCTTAGCAGGAGTTTGAGTGCAGGCTCTTAGGCATAAATCCCGGTGCTTAACTTGTGCGTGGATGTGCTCTGTTCTATAACACTGCATGCATTTTAAGGAAATGTCTCTGACCCTCCCATAGCCACGCCTCCTTTGCAGATCCACATGGAAACACTTAGGCGCTGTTCTGTAAATGGCGTGGATCTGCTATTTCTGCCCCATTTAAGCACTTTGCAGCCATTAGAATGGATTTCTGCGCTGAATAAGTGGCAACTATTGTTCAGCACCATGGATACAATTCCCCTGGATGAAGAGGAGGCCTGTGAAATGGTGTGCTCTATAGAAGTAGGTCGTGGACCAAGAATTACAGGGTGACTCTTACATATCATATGTTGAAGCTTAGTGTGTTGCAACATTCTAGGGGAGGTATTTCCTGACATAGCTAGCAATTGTGTAATACAGGTTTGGGCAGTCTTAAATCACAGCCTATAACTTACGTCGCAATGCATGTGGAAACACAAAGTTCTTTTAGCTAAACAAATAGCTACATTGACTGAAGAAATTCAGTTTTTAAAATGGTATATTTTTAGATTTGAGCAATCGTTTGTGAGATCATGTAGCTATTCTGAAAATACAGCATCACTCTTCTGATAGCATCTTGCTTTACTAATCACATTGAGAATAATTATTTTCCCATTTGTCGGATGGATTGTACGCTTGAGCCTAAACTGCAGGACATGGAACGGTAGTAAAGTAAGATTTTCAGTCTGTGTTCACCATCAAAACCGAAAACCAGTCCTTTTGTATTGCAGAATTGTTTCCATGTATTTAATTGGAACAGAAACCCATTTTGGCCACTCTGTCACTGAGTACATATTACTATCTGTCTGCCGGGCTGACGTGTGCTTTTTTTTTTTGTCTTTGTTAAGCAAGATCAGTAACTTGGCATGTGTAGCATCCTTAATTGAAATATGATTTTTATGCTTTTAAAAAATTAATTAAAACCCATATACACGTAGATAAGGTGCTGGTCAGATATGCACCACAGCACCCTTCTTCTCTTTCAGGCTGATTCAAGGGTGGTTTGGTGACCAGGGTGATTACCTCCCTTGTTTTTCCATTGCAGCAGGCCTGTTCATACATGCGTGGGCTAGAGCATATCAAACCTAAATAATGGGAAAATACCATGTTAATTAACTAATAAAATAATTTAGCAATGCTTTAAAACTATACTTCAATAAATACATTTAAAATCTCATCTAATGTGTGTGAATTATTTTGCTCAGTGCCTCCACCACGGTCATAGCTAGGATTGAAGCCTGGACCATGAGATACTAGTAACCCTCATTGCACAATGGGCGTTCCTCTTTTTGTATTTTTGCCACATATCTAACGATGTTTTACTCATACATCATTAGTGGCTACATAACATAGATGACGGCAGATAAAGACCCGAATGGTCCATCCAGTCTGCCCAAACTGATTCAATTTAAATTTTTGTTTTCATCATCTTAGCTATTTCTGGGCAAGAATCCAAAGCTCTGCCCGGCACTGTTCTTAGTTTCCAACTACTGAAGTCTCCATCAAAGCTCATCCCAGCCATTGAAGTCCTTCCCAGTCCATCCTCAACCAAACGGCCATACACAGACACAGACTGTGCAAGTCTGCCCAGTATTGGTCTTAGCTCTTCAATATTTACAATTATTTTCTGATTCTAGATCCTCCCACGCTTTTTTGAACTGCATCACCGTTTTCTTCTCCATCACGGTATCGGACTTCAAAAAAGCGTGGGATGAACACAGAGGATCTAGAATTAGAAAATAATTGTAAATATTGAAGAACTAAGACCAATACTGGGCAGACTGTGTCTGGCTGTTTGGTTGAGGATGGGCTGGGAATGGCTGAGATGGTGTAGATGGACTGGAGTGAGCTTTGATAGAGATTTCAGTAGTTGGAACCTAAGCACAGTACTGGGCAGAGCTTTGGATTCTTGTCGAGAAATAGCTAAGATGAAAAAAAAAAAATTTTAAGAGTATAACCAGTATAATTTCTCCAAATCTAGATACCAAGCAAACTTCAAAAATAAATTCAAAATTAAAGTCAAAACTGAAAATCAAAAATTAATGGAACACTTATCTGTACAGTTCCCCCTCCAAAGCCATGGTTTCAGTACCCATGGATTCGGTTATTCGGTCATTTTAAATTTGGATTTTTTTTTTTCTTCTATTTTAACTTTTATTGTATTTAAATTGTAAACCATTTAGATACCTGTGATGGATGGTATAACAAGAATCTATTAAACTTGGAAACTTCACTTATGCCAGTGGCCAAATGCTATTTCTAAAATTTTTGACAGATAAGAATTAATTAAAAAAAAAAAAAATGATGACAGTATGGCACCTCTTAGGTTCCTTTGCCCCTTGCTTTCAGCATCTGAAACAGAGCGGGATTTTATGTGCTGCGGCAAAAAGTGGTCTTAATGCACTCTAGTAGGTTTTTCCTGAGTGCTAAGACCGTTTTTACCACACCTGGAAAATGCCCAGTTTTCTAGTTTTTGCATTAATGGCCATGAGCAGGACCATTTTGCACTAACCAGTTAGTGCACAGTTATGTATATGCATTAACTGGTTGGCACAGAAATGCCCACTGCACGTTTTGAAATTTCCATAGGACACCTGAGCATGTTCTGTGATGCTCCATTTTTAACTGTGTTAAGTGTATGTTAACATCTATTGCAGCTTAGTATAAGGGCCCCTTAGTTACCTCCTGCTTTTGTGAGCCCCCTTCTCGGTAACGGAGCGCCTTCTTCCAGCCCAAAGGAACAGACTTAAGTACAAATATTTCCTCCTCGCCCCAGCTACGTCAGTGGTTCTGCTCTCTCCAACTGGTTGTCACCTGTTAGCTAGTGGAAGAGTAGCCTAGTGATTAGAGCCCCAAGCTTGACATAAAAAGATGTCCGGTTCAGATCGTACCGCAGCTGCTTGTGATCTTGGGCAAGTCACTTGATCCTCCATTGCCTCAGGTATAAAATTAGATTAGGCAAGTATCTAGTGTCCTTGAATGTAGCCCACCTTGAGCTACTGCCGGAAAAGGTGGCGCAAAATCCCAATAAATTAGTTGGTTTCTAGTGCAATAGGCACGTCATTCTTTTTCACTTGGGTTGTGTACACTGATCGCGAGATCCTGTGTAGAGAGCCTCCTTTAAATTTTTCTGCTCTGCCTCACATACCTCTGGGCTGTTCTGTAATTCCTCTGTTTTACTCTCTACACATGAGATGGTAGGAGCCTGTCTGCTCTGCTGGTGTTTATTTTAAATTTAATTTCAGGTTTTTTAATCTGATATGAGGCTTTTTGGTGCTACAGAGGACTACAGAGAATACATCTTCTGAGGGCAGTAGTCTGTAGCCAAGGGGCAACCTGCTTGGCCAGCCAGCATTAACAATCCGGGAGTATAGCTTGCTCCAGGTTTTGTCCCCAGAGAGCTTGAGTGCAGGCTGAGTGGCGGGTTTTCACCAGGATTGGGTGCCAAATGCATTTCCTACCCTGACTTTGCACTCAAATTCTGGTGGGGGTTGAGGTCTCAGTCCGGCAATTTGAAGAAGCAAGCTGTCCAGATGTCCTGGCTTTTTTGAGGCAGAAGTTCTCTGGCTGCAGTTTCAGCTCTTTTGCAGCTCCCAGCACTAGCAAGGCACAGTGAGTAAGGCTGTGACAAGACTATGAGAGAAATTGGGAGGGTGTGTGTGTCTTTAAAAGTCATTTCTAAAGGTTTCTGGGGCTATGGATAGTCCCCTCTCTAAAATCCTGTTCCCTGAATTTTATGACCCCTTATTTAGCTCCCACTGGTTGTTTTTAGTATTAAAATTGCTGCCGTGGCGGCCATCTTGGATTTCCCAATTTTGAAATAAAAGCTTTTATTTGCCTCAAAACATCTTGATTTAGACCAAAATCAGTCTAGATGGACTCCTCAGGCTAGGATAAAAAAGGATTCATACCATATTTGCAATGGCTGGCTGGCCAAAGACAGACAATGTTCCATGTGCTACAGGAGCCACTAGCTTTGTCGCCTCTAGTCCCTCTGGAGGAATGGGGTTCTCCTTAGATCGAATTCTGGGCCAGAAATTCTGGCTAGAGCTGGGATCTGGAGAAAGAACATCCCAGGCAAAGCGTAGCCACGTGTCTACCATGAAATCCCAAATATAGCTGCTGGCCTTCATGCCCTAAGGGTCCAAGAAGAGTGACAAAGCTTCGAGATTGCTGGATGTTCGCAGAGTGTAGTCGGTGTAGAATGACACCGGTAGAGAATGACTGGGGGACAAATATGTCCCCTTCTCCATGGAATCTGTCTCTATCTCCATCCCCATTCTGTCCCCGCAAGTTCTGTCCATCTCTGCCCCATTCCTGCAAGCTTTGTCCTCATCTTCACTTTAACTGTTCAAGGCTTGTGTAGATGAGGACAGAGCTTTCTGGTAAGAGACAGAACTTACGGGGACGGAGATAGATCCTGCAGGGACAGGGACAAATTTGTTCCCATGTTATTCACTAGCTAGCGGGTACCAGCTGCTGGGGCTGGCCGACTTCAAAAGCAACCATTTCTAGATGAGTTCGTATGGCCATTTTTTTAGCTTATATGGCAACAGAAAGCAATGGCCAGTAGCTATAAAGGCCCGTTCCAGTAGGAGCCATAGTCCAGAGCAATTTCCCCTGAAGAAATTTGTAGAGCAGGCATATGGTTTTCTCTCCATGCTTTCACAAAGTTTTATAGGGTGGATGTAGTGACCAAATTAGATACCGCGTTCGGATCTTCAGTACTTTCAGCAGGCTCATCTGTCCCACCCTAGATCCTAGGGGACTGCTTTGAGATGTCCCAAGTGTTCCAGAATGAGGTGCCTATTGCACTAGAAGAAAAGATTAGGCACTTACCTTTATAATCTTCTTTCTAGTAAATAGGCACATCATTCTGGAAACCCACCCTATCAGATATTTACTAGCCTGCTTGCTGCCTCAGAGGTATCCGTATTATCAGATACCATGTTTCTTTCTTCTGTGCAGTCAAGGATAGAGGGAACCACTACTATTGTGAAGAGACCATGAAGTATCTTTCAGAACTCCAAGACTGCAAGTGCATCTTGAACTCAGGTAGGTGGCCTGTTCATTCCACTACGTTATAGGGTTACATGTTTAGATGATTATTTCATGTTATATATATTATGATATGAGCAGAATAGACTTGTTTCTTGGGGAGAGTCCCCATACTCCTCTCTGTTATGTTTTCTAGGGCTGACCATCTGCTTTGCTACGAACTGAGGTATTACAGGACAGTCCAGAGGGATGGGAGGCGGAGCAGTAAAATGTAAATGTGGCTTTCTATACACAACCCAAGTGTTCCAGAATGATGTGCCTGTTTAGTAGAAAGAAAATTATCAAGGTAAGTACTTAATCTTTCCTTGTGTTGGAGGTGAGGAGTAGCCTAGTGATAAGAGTTGTTGCCTCAGCAGCCTGGGGTTGTAGGATTGAATCCCAGTGCTGCTCCTTGTGACCCTGGGCAAGTCATTTAATTCTCCATTGCCCTGGGTACAAAATAAGTACCTGTATACAGTATATGTAAAGTGCTTTGAATGTATAACCACAAAAAAGCGATACACAAGTCCCATTCCTTTCCCAGCTCCTGTGATTTACATGCTTTGCTGAGAAACTAGTGCTGGCTGCTGTTGGCAGCAATGAAATTGTACCAGAAACTTGAGATCAGAGGCAGTTTAGAGAAGGCCAACAAAAATGTACAAACCCTGCAGCTAAAGCGCTATGAAGTGAGTCTTAAGGACCTGGGGAGATAAAGTCTTGATGGAAATAAATTTCTGGAGCATAAGAGGTGTTGCATTCAAAAATCATTTCTTGATGGAAAGGGTGGTCACTGCATGGAATGATCCCCCAGTGGAATTCAAGAAAGGGTTTGTGATGCTGCCATTGTATTATTGTTTTTGATGATGTTTCATATACTGTAGTTAAAACCGTAGTTTGCATAAAAATACATTGCAGACATACAGCCACACTATCTGCCCCCCCTAAACCAGTATCTAAGCGCCATAGAAGGCCTGGTTGAAAAAAATGTTTTTAAAGCATTCTTGAATTTTGGAAGCGATGCTCCTAATTGAATGTAAAGGGGCTATTGGTTCCACAGTGTAGGTACTAAAAAGACAAAGGCCAAATGCCTTGTGCTCTCAAGGACAGCCATTGAAGATGAAGGAATGTACAAGCGTAAGATATTTTGTGAATGAAGGAGAGTAAAGAGTGACAACAGATGCTAAATAAGGAGGGGGAGCCAGTATGAATAGCCTTATGAGCAAGATGAAAAATTTGAATTGAATAGGAAGCCAATGGTAATGCAGAAGGAGTGGAGTAACTTGATTAAATCTAGTGGCATGGCTGAAAAATCGAATTGCAGTGTTACTGACCAAAAATGTTTAATAGAGTTTGACTGGATTAAAGCATGAACATTTATTTATTTATTTTTTTTAATATCAATTTTATTAAGGAATCATGGGAGAACAGAGACAGCTATACATTGTAATTCACAGGGAAAATACAAAGGTGCATATACATTAGAAATGAGTACAAAGCCGGCAGCAGTAAAGCGTGAACATATTAATATTGCCTGGCATATGCAGTGTGGTACCTAAGAGACCACCCCACTCCATAGAGCCTCAGTCTAGTCAAAATATTTACACACAATATTCGATCTTTTTTTTAATGGAAGTGCTGAAGGTGTAAAAGCAGCTTCAAAAGGAGGAGTTTAGACCAGATTTGAATATAGCCGGAGATGGAGCATGACCGATGCAAAAGATAACCAGCTGTCAAGTTTATAACTTACCGTAGTTTTCGCTCCATAAGACACACTTTTTTTCCACCTGAAAGTGGGTGGAAATGTCGGTGCGTCTTATGCAGCGAAGATACAATTTTGCCACCTGCTGTGCCTTTTTAAAAAGGACCCCCCGCCTGCTCGACACCATTCCCACCCGTGGTACCTTTTTAAAATGCGCCTTATAGCCCGGTGGGCCAGAGGTGCATCGGCCGGCAGTAGTGTACTTTTTGCGCTCCTGCTTGGGCCTGCGCCACTTTTGAATGGCTGCCGTCAAGTCTCGTGAGTCCCATGAGAACTGATGGCAGCCATTCAGAAGTGGCGCACGCCCAAGCAGGAGCGCGGAAAGCACGCTCCTGCCGTCTGATTCACCACTGGACCACCAGGCTGTAAGGTGCATTTTAAAAGGAACCATGGGCGGTGGGTGGCAGCAGGGGGTCATTTTAAAAAGGTATGGGGGAGGCTGGGGGACTAGCTGGCTGCCACTATACGTGCTTACCATTAGACGTGCCCACCACTAGATGTGCCCTGTACCCTGTCCCGGCCTATCACTAGACCACCAGAGGGAAGGACAGGGTACAGGGCACACCATTTGGTTCAGAATTTTTTTCTTGGTTTTTCCTCCTCTACAGGTGGGTACGTCTTATGGTCAGGTGCGTCTTATAGAGCGAAAAATACGGTACCCCCTCCCCCCTTTTACAAAGCCGCATTTAGGGCTCCTTTTACAAAGCCGCACTAGTGGTTTTATCGCACGCACCAGATTAGCGCGTGCTATAGCATGCGCTAGCCGGAAATCTACTGCCTGCTCAAAAGGAGGCGGTGGCGGCTAGCATGTGCGACAATTTAACGCACGCTATTCCACGCGTTAAGGCCCTAACGCGGCTTTGTAAAAGGAGCCGTTAGGCTTTTTATCACCGGCCACAGTGGTATTAGCTCTAACATTTGAATATAAACCAAGATTTGGGGGCCAAAAAACCCCCCTAAAATAGGGGTCTCAACTTGCCTACCCTCACCCCGTCTTATAGTTGAGTCAACCTTTTTTCCTCCTTTTTGGAAGGAAAAAGGGTACCTCATCTTATGCTCGGATCGACTAATATTCGAGTATACAGTATATGGTAATTCTTAAAACAGATTGGGTGATGTCTGGAAATATTTGAAGCTAAACTGGTGCCAAAATGAATGTCCATGAGAGGGGAAATTGGAACGTCAATAAAGTCATATTTTAGAATGTCTGCACGTCTAAATGTTGGATTCTTAAAATACCCTTTTTTGCATAGTAAGTGTTAGTTTGGATTCTTTAATAGACCTACTTGATACATCTTAAGAAAATATGCATTTGCATTGGAATATGTTTTCAATGTGTTCATATACACTGTATACATTTCAGGAAGATCTTAAATATGGTTTCTGAAAATTTTTTCATTGATTTCGGATAGCTTTTGGGTTTGTTTGGTTTTTTTATTTTAGTTTTTTATTAGTGATTTTTTTTTTTTCTGTTTTTAGTGTTAAATGTGTGTATGTGGTTTTAACATATCATAATCCTCCTCGAGCTCAGTTCAAGAATTTGTATTAGATTAGTCTTAGAATTTCTATGATGCATTTTTAAATTTTTGTGCTTTTTGATTTCCATACTATCATTTTGTTTTGCAGTGATATACTATGGCAGGTTTAAAAACCACTAGTTCGATTTTTGTACTTAGGTTGGAGATTATGTAGTGTATCATTATTTTTATAATCTAGAAGACAAACTATTGATCTTTACTAAACTATAGCGTGCTTTTTAGTGTCGGCCAAGGCGGTAATGGCTCAGACGCTCATAGAATTCCTAGGATCGTCGGAGTTGTTACCGCAGCGGCAAATGCTAAAAATTGCGCTATGGTTTTATAAAAAAGAGGGGGGGGGAGTAAATGACATCTAAGAAACTAACCCCCAGATGATGGTTTTCATTGCAAAAAAGTATGACTTAAGTGTTTTTTTGTGTTTTTCACCAATTAGCTACTAAGGGCTCCTTTTACAAAGGTGTGTTAGGGTCTTAAAGCGCGGAATAGCACACGCGCTAGCCGCTCCCGCCTCCTCTTGAGCAGGCGGTAGTTTTTCGGGTAGCGTGTGCTAAAAATGCTAGTGCACCTTTGTAAAAGGGGCCCTAAATGTTCTAAAATAATGTATACTATGGAGCTGAAAACATGTCACAGACCAAAATAGTGCAGGGCCTGAAACACTTTTTGGAGACGTGGGACAAGTGCAAAAAAGGGGTTATGATAAAAGAAAAATTAGATATTTAGTAGGTTTTGATAAAGTGTAAGAAAGCATCTTCCATATTGGGATTCTTTTCACAGCATTTTTATTGGACTAATTTTCATATATTGTATCTCTTTTTTGACCTTTTATTTCTATTTTAAAACTAATTCAAGGACAAGAAAAAACTTAAATTTTGGAGGAAATGACTACTTTACTAAGAGGGTAGTGAATGAGGCTGTAATAACCATAACCAAGATAGGGTTTAAAGTATGCATGGGGCAGAGAGAGAGGGAGAGAGCGGCAGGTAGAGGAGGCTGCCTGTGTGCTAACAGGGTTTATTTTACTTGGGATCTTTATTTGTACTATACAGCATTCACACTATATGCATCAAAAATATCATGCTGTAAGACTTATTGTGTTTACTATTTTTAAAAATATTTTTTCTTATGCTTTCTTAATACTCTCACTTAACAAAGGTTGTGGATATAAAGACTCTTTACAACGTGCTCAGTGCTCCTCCACCCAGGTCATTAGCAAAACCGTGTGTGTGACTGCTGTAACTGTGTGTGTGACTGCTGTAACCGTGTGTGTGTAACCGTGTGTGTGTGACTGCTGTGTGTGTGACTGCGTGTGTGTGACTGTGTGTGTGTGACTGCGTGTGTGTGACTGCTGGGAACCGTGCGTGTGTAACCGTGTGTGTGTGTGTGACTGGTGTGACTGCTGTAACCGTGCATGTGCGTGTGTAACCGTGTGTGTGTGTGTGACTGCTGTAACCGCGTGTGTGTGTGTGTAACCGTGTGTGTGTGACTGCTGGGAACCATCATCGCACATGTATGTTCCCACCTGTATATCTACTCAACTTCACAAAACACCAACTTTAATTTGCTACTTATCTTGAGCAAAGCACATTGTAAAGAGTCTTTCACTTAACAAAGGTTGTGGATATAGAGTATTAAGAAAGCATAAGAAAAAATATTTTTTTAAAAATAGTACAAACAATAAGTCTTACAGCATGATATTTTTGATGCATATTGTGTGCTAACAGGGAACATTAGAGGGTACAAAAACTGGTGCACACAGAGGGCCGGTACAGCTGCATCCTCTATAATAAAACCCTAAGCATGCATGCGCACTTAGGGTTTTATGATCTCTGCCACAGTGCCGAATTCGATTTCCGGCGTGTGGGGCGGCTTGTGACGGCGATTTCAGTGGTGGTTTGACTCCTGCACTGCCGGGATGCCTCTTCTCACCCCCTGACCAGCAAATGCAGTAGCTGTGGGGCATTTGCTAGGCCGGCCCACTTCGATAATGCGAGGTGGGCCGGCCTAGCAAAAGCCCCGAGGCTGCCCGGGCTAGTGGATGCTGGACAGGGGGAGCAGGGAAATGAGAAGGCCTACTGCTGGACAGGGGGATCAGGTAAGAGATGCTGCTGGACGGTGGGGGATAAAAGGAAGGGAGAAGGCCTACTGCTGGACAGGGGGAGCAGGGAAGAGATGCTGCTGGACAGGGGAGGGATAAAAGGAAGGGAGAAGGGCTGCTGCTGGACAGGGGGAGCAGGAAAGGGATGGTGGTGGACAGCTGAGGAAAGAGAGCGAGAAAAAGAAAGAAGGACAGACACACACACACATCTATTCTAGCACCCGTTATTGTAATGTGCTTAAAGACTAGTCTGGTTTATAACAGGACAGTGCCATTAGGCAGGGGACCTGAGCAGATTGATGGCCTTCTATGCCAATGTTAATTGCATTACTATTGAAAACAGTGCGATAGAATACAAATCACTTAGTAGCCTTAATTATAATGTTTTAAGATTGATGTCATTGTAACTAACTAGTAGCTTTAGAGAGCTGCTATGTCTGTGCCACTTTGGGTAAATGTAAGTTCTTTGTTCACAGTGGATCTTAATACTTTTGTTCCAGGCAAAGTCGTGTATCTGTCATTTGTGTGGTGCCCATCTGAACAGACTCCACTCTTGTCTCTACTGTGTCTTCTTTGGTTGTTTTACAAAGAAACACATTCACGAGCACGCAAAGACAAAACGACACAATTTAGGTAAGCTGCCTTCTTACACTTTGTGATGGCAAAATAAAATGGTGCCAAGTGGGTTCCATAAAATGCAATCTGCTTACTTCACAGGTAACTCTGGGGGAACCTTCTGGTGCTCAAAGCTCAGACATGGAACCCTAGAATTTCTAAGCCACACCGATTGACTTCGTGGCCAACTGTTGAATGTATTTCCATTTATTTCTAAACTCATTTATATGAAAAACAATATACGTTTAACATTGGATCTTCAGCATGTTGTCTTAACATTTGTTAATGCCGATACTGTATAAAAGCTAGGATTTTAATGTTAATTTACTTTTCTAGATACCTTGGGGCTCCTTTTACGCCCATAGGGATTTAATGGGCGGCAGCCGCTACCATGGCTTTGTAAAAGGGGGTTTAGTTTAAATAATCCAGCTATCTTTATCCCAAATTCTAATCGGGCCACTAAAGCAATTTTTAGAGTCAAGATACTGTAAAAATTAAGGGGCCTTCTTACTAAACTGCGCAAAAATATGGGCTTAGTGCTGTGTAACGCAGGATTTTACTGCGCACCAGGCCCAGATTTAATGCAGCACTTTTGTGTGGGGGGGGGGGGTGTTTTCCTTTTTTTTTTTTGTAGCAGGTTATGTGGTAATGTGACCATTAGCGTGCAGGATATTAGTGCAAGACTATTTAAACCTATTTAGGACACACTAAGTACTGTACTCCTGCGTTAACTCTATGCATGCACTGAGTATAATGTGCTAGGTGGCTAATGCTACCACCCCCCACCATATCCTTTCAAGCAAAAATTCAGAAAAATGTATTGTGTAGCTTAATGCACAGTAACGAGCACCTAACCTCTTATGGTTACAGGTCAAAAGCGCGCGACGACAAAGACGCTCAGACAACCCAGTGCAGACAACTGAGCGCAAGGCGGAAGCGCGCCGAAGAAAAACAGTATTTTAAAGGGCTCCGACTGGGGTGTGGGGGAGGAACACCCCCCCCCACACTTTACTTAACAGAGATCGCGCCGGCATTGTGGGGGGTTTGGGGGGTTGTAACTCCCCACATTATACTGAAAACTTCACTTTTTCCCTAAAAAAGAGGGAAAAAGTTAAGTTTCCAGTAAATGAGGGGGGTTACAACCCCCCAAACCTTCCACAACGCCGGCACTATCTCTGTTAAGTAAAGTGAGGGGATTCCCCACCAACACCCCCCGTCGGAGCCCCTTAAAATACTGTTTTTCTTCGGCGCGCTTCCACCTTGCGCTCAGTTGTCTGCGCGCCTTGGTCGTCACGTGCTTTTGTCTATGAACCCCCCTTATTGCGTCTGTGCAGTAAAACTCTGGCCTACATGTCTGGCACCTACCTTTGATGAAAGCTGCGATCTGTAATGTTAGTATTTTTTTTTTAAATTTATATGCCACGTATAATCTAAGTGGTTTATATTCAGGTATTCAAATGGCGCCATTGCATGATTGACACACGATCAGCGGCCATTTATTAGGCAGCCACCGATAATGGCGCCATTTACAGAATCCAGCCCTAAGTGCTTAACACCTTTTAGTAAAAGTTAAATTTAGTTAAATTTGTGAATTTTGTTTTTTCTATTTGTGTAGAAATAATAGAAGAGCTCATCCTTTCAGAAGTTGTCTAATATTTTTGTTCAACAGTTAAGATAACCCCTCCCCAAACCCCCATTTATAAAGAAAATTGTAAGTGCCAGCCAAAACATTTTTCAGGGGGAGGGGGGTGGAGGGAGGGAGTTTCCTTTCCCTTAGCCTCTTTTGTGCAACTCCTTCACCTTCGCCTGCACCTGGTTACAGTGGCAGCTTGCGGGCACCAAATTTTAAGCACCTGGACGTCCTAGCACCCCAGATTTTTAAAGCCTTATTTGAATGATACGTGTCCACTTACTTTCAGCCTACAGTAATATATCTAAGGAAAAATCAAATCTGCAGGAACTGATGAAAAATGTTATAGACCAGAACCATTTTTTATAATAAACTGTTTATTCAAGAGAACAATTCAAGAACATATACACTGGTACAAAATTTTACAATAACACTGAGACTAAAACCCCAAGAAATACAACACAGACAAAACATCATGAGTCCAGGAGTTGGTTCTTCAACCCAGACTCGGCCAACAAGAAAGCACCCCACAACTAGTCAACCCCTCCCTCTCCTCTTTCCCACCCGGACCAGAACCATTTTAAGCAGCTTAAAAATTGTAAAATTAGAATATCAGTATTTACTCCTCTGCATTTCATTATACTGTATGTACACTGAATGTAATCAGTGAAAACGGTTGACGCCATCCATATCACCTAGTCATCCATCTCCAATACAGTAATTGTTCCATATTAAGGTATCGGATGTCTACTAACTATATAGGTTCTGGAAAAAAATTGTGTTTTTAGTATTTGCTAGTATTCACTGAAAGGACAAGACAAATAATAAAATCTAATATTAAATTATCTATCTTATTGTTGAAACATAAAGAGGAGCAGACAAGCTGCATCGAAAAGCATCTAAAATATGGATTTTAAAAATAGTGATTTGGATGTTTTAGCAAGAACGTCCGAATGCCGTTTTTCTCTTTTGCAAATGAGCCCCAAAATTGACAACAGAAAAGGTGGGTAATAGTTTATATGGAAACTGGCCTAATTTGCCTATGAAAATTGGCCACAAATTGTATTTTCTGAAAACAGACAAAATAATTATTTCAAAGACTGAGAGCATTTCTTTTCCCTTTATTTTGGAACCATGATTCATCTTAAGCTAAATTGCTAATCCTGAAGTTAGATGTCTTTTTTACTTGTAAGCAAAAACAAGAAATATCTCTGCAAAAACAAACAACAGAGACGACGGTCTACCCATGGCAGAAAGGATGTTTGAGGAAACTTCCTCAACCATCCTTTCTGCTGTTGATGGACAGTCGTCTCTGTTGTTTACTTATAATTCATATCTACAAAAGATTTTCATTAGTGGAAGGAGCCCAAGCTGTAAAAAGATACATAAATTCCTTAAGTGCTAGGAAGAGAGAAGATTGTAGTTTTAAAACATTTTTTGTTCAAAAAATAGTAGTAACTCTCCCCACAATTTATGAAATGATGCTTGCAAACACTTAGGGCTCCTTTTACTAAGCTGCGGTAGCGTTTTCAGCGCGCGCTGAAGATTAGTGCGCACTAACACCCGTGCTACGCGGAGAAACTAACACCAGCTCAATGGAGGCATTAGCGTCTAGCGCACGCTAAAACCGCTAGCGCAGCTTAGTAAAAGGAGCCCTTGGGGTGAGAAAAGCCTTCGGAGTATCTCAGTATCTTTGGTTCAGAATTCAGTGTGAGCGGGGACTAATTTGCAATAGTGTGAACTTTAAAACATTTGAATGCTAATTTAGAAATCTGAGAGAAGGCTGTAACTTGTCAATCTAGCATTTAAAAATAAGGTGGGAGGAAGCCATTTTAAAGAAAAATAATTTATTTAAAATGTGTCATATTTTATGTAGGATCTTAGCTTTATTCACTGGAAAACACTGAATCACCAAATCTGCACCCACTTTTGAAGCAGCCCAACTCCTGAAAAGGTACAACGGTCCGAGGTCCAAAAATTGTTCTATCAAGCATCTTTATTCTCCCTCATAACAGATAAGACTAAAAAACTGCTAAATAATTCAAGCTCTGGCAAATCCAGGAAAGGCTGGAATGCCGAACTGTAATAGAACAGAGCAAACCCTTCAAAATAGGGATTCTTGAGCTAGGCTTGCAGAGGAGCTTCAGAAAAGTAATTGGGAGCTAAAATTGAGAATGACACTCGGGGACAGAATTTGTCCCTGTTCCCATGGTTAACTGTGGGAAACCATTCCCGAATCATTCTTTAAGGAGAAAAAGAAGAATCAGAGTATGAATGGGCCCAGCCGCTGACTCTCAAGCCTTGCATTGAAGAACGCTGGTGTAGAAGGACTGAGGTTGAGACAGACGCTAAAGAATGACAGTCTCTGGTATCCAGAGCTGATACTGTGATGTCACAATGGTTTCATTATTGTATACTTAGCTCACATAAGAATCGGAGTATGAATGGACCCAGCCACTGACCCTCAAGCCTTGCATTGAAGAATGCCGGTGTAGAAGGACTGAGGTTGAGACAGACGCTAAAGAATGACACGGGATGGTTTCCCGCAGTTATCCGCGGGGACAGGGATAGATTCTGTCTCCGTGTAATTCTGTATGGGAGTGTAGTGTTGCATTAAAGTTCTTTCAGTGATGAAACAATCCTATATCCTTTCTAGTTTAACCGTAGTTCCTGGAATTTGAAGTATAATGTAATACTGACAGGAAGTAGCACCCTCACAGCTGAAAGCAAAGATGCAGATGGAAGAAAAATTAGCTGACACAGTAAAACAGGGAGACAAGACTTTTTTTTTTTTTTTTTTAGATATATTAGTTTATAGTTTATTTATATCCCACCTTTCCCAAGACGGGTCACAATAAGATACAAACATAATCAAAATCTCATACATTTCAACAATATCAAACATCATAACACATACAAATAATATAAAACCCCATGAAAATCACAAAGAGCCTGTAAATGCTGAGTTACAAGTCTTAAATCATATCTGTGCTTCAGGGTAGTAGCTGCCAGGTCCTGATATTTTACTGAGTAAGCATCCCAGATCAAATTTTCCAAGGATTGAACCTTAGTCAAAACAGCTTCCTTTAGTTTAAACTCTGAGGAGCAGGCAATAATATCCTTTGCCATATTGGATCCTTTTCTACGAAGAGCCCGATAAATCTTAATCAAGTCAGGAGCCAAGGGCACCCCATTTTCAGCCAAAATATAGCCACCAGTTTTTTCACTACTTTCTCTGCATTAGCATATTCTGGGGTTTCTGGAAGGCCACAAAAGCGCAAGTTTGATCTTTTACTTCTGTTTTCCAAGTCCTCCAATTTGTCTGCTAGGTCTGCCTTGGCAGTATCATAGAGTGTAGTCAACTCTGAATGTTGCTCCTCCATACGCGTTTCAACCTCTTCAACTTGGGCCCCCAAGTCCCTGATCTCAGAGCGAAGATCTGTCACCAAAGATGTCAATTCTGAGCGACTTGCCCCTTAATCAGTGCAAATTTCTTGCATCCACAATTGAATTTCCTGGAACGGTGTTTCAAACGACTCCACAATAGCTCCATTAGGAGCCGCTTGCGGCGCAGCACCCATCGGCGCCATATTGGTGTTCCAAGGTTGCATGTGTTTCCCAGGCTGAAAAGCAAAATCCTGTAGCTTCATATGGAAACCCGCCAGAGATACCCAAGCAGCACAGCTAAGGAGGATGTCCTTTGCAGGTTCCAAACACTGAAATTGCTTAATTTGTAGCTAGGCCAGCCATGGAGCTCTGTGTTCAGGCTGCCATTCTGGGTGCTAACATAACTTTCTCCCCTATAGACCCATTTTACATGCAGAGAGGTTGGAAAGAATTCTGTTGATTGTGCTCTGCATGTTTTGCCCACTTGTTAAGTGTTAAATTAGTCACATTGGGTAAAAGTTTTGGGGAAAACACTAATTTCTATAGTTTCCTGGGAGAAGGTTTATTTGGATTTAAAAACCCATTTCTTAATTCTACATTCCTTGCGTACATGAGACACTGTAGTGGAGGTCTCCTAGAGAGAAGAATAACCAGCTTTTCTGATGCCGAGCAACCCAAACGGTTTAGTGCACAAGATCTTGAGGAAACACTCCAACATGGCAAGCTACATTTAAAATTTAAAAGTATGTGAGATGGTGTAGCTGCATACGGCATGAAGAAGTATCAATCCTGTAGCAATCAAGGCCTTTCTCTTTTGAGTAACCTTTAATTCTGTTCTTTTGCAGTAGAAATATTAACTGTCTACAAGCCTGTAGCCACAGAATCCTTAAAATAAACCCTTTTTTTCCATAAAATCTACATAAAATAGATTTTTATGTATTGAATTTCCTGTAACATTTTGTCAGACACCTTACAAAAATTCCAGATCAGGCATTTGTTCTTTTTTGTAGTGCAGGGGTAGGCAATTCCGGTCCTCGAGAGCCGGAGCCAAGTAGGATTTTCAGGATAGCCACAATAAATATGCATGGGATAGATTTGCATCTCGAGGAAGCAGCGCATGCATATCCATCTCATACATATTCATTGTGGATATCCTGAAAACCTGACCTGGCTCCGGCTCTCGAGGACCGGAATTGCCTACCCCTGTTGCAGTGTATATGTCAAAAATGCCTTTGCTCCAGAGGTAATGTGTTTTGCTACGTGTCTCGTATTTAGCATTCCAGTGACTGGGGAAAGCTATCCCGATAATATTGGAAAAACTTAACTTTAACTGGAATTTCAGTTGTACTAGACCAGTGGTCTCAAACTCAAACCCTTTGCAGGGCCACATTTTGGATTTGGAGGTACTTGGAGGGCCTCAGAAATAAATAGTTAATGTCTTATTAAAGAAATGACAATTTTGCATGAGATATAACTCTTTATAGTTTATAAATCTTTCCTTTTGGCCAAGTCTTAATAATAATATTGTCATTTATAGCTAAAGAGACATATGATCAAGAAACTGTTTTGTTTTTGTGATTATGATAAACATACCGAGGGCCTCAAAAAAGTACCTGGCGGGCTGCGAGTTTGAGATCACTGCTATAGGCTAAGGCTCTTTACACCTGCATTGTGATGTCATAGAACTTTATGGTTATGGAAACATAGAAACTTGATGGCAGATAAAGGCCAAATGACCAATCCACAGCACCCACTATCTTCTCCTCTCCCTCTATTGGCTAAGGCTCTTAACATTTGCATCTCCTCTTCCTATAGGCCAGTGGTCTCCAACTCCAACCCTTTGCAGGGCCACAGTTGGAATTTGTAGGTACTTGGAGGGCCTCAGAAATAAATAGTTAATGTCTTATTAAAGAAATGACAATTTTGCAGGCGGTAAAACTCTTTATAGTTTCTAAATCTTTCCTTTTGGCTAAGTCTTAATCATAATATTGTCATTTATAGCTAAAGAGACATATGATCAAGAAACTGTTTTGTTTTTGTGATTATGATAAACATACCGAGGACCTCAAAATAGGACCTGGCGGGCCGCGTGTTTGAGACCACTGTACTAGACCGTTTGTGACCAGATTTCTATAGTGCAGTTATATATACACAGCACTGTACATGCACATAAGACCTTCCGATTCTATTCAAGTCAGACAAACAGGACAAAGAGAATTAGGCCATAACACTACTACTTACCATTTCTATAGCACCATCAGCCACATGCAGCACTGTACATTACACACCTAAGACAGTCCCTGTTCAAGAGAGCTTACAATCTAATTGTGATAGACAAGCAGGACAAAAAGGGTGAATCTATACATGCTTCTCAGGTAGGTTTAGGAATAGTTAAAACATAGCTATGAGGAAGAGAATAAGGGGTTTGGATTTAAAATTAATCTTTAGAAAGTAGACTCTTAGGTTGGATTTAAGTAAGGGCAGAGAGAGAGCATAACACATTGAATCAGGAATCTAAATGTGAATTCTAGCCTATGGCCATATGTACCATATGGCCCAGGTATAGTAGGTTCTACACCTGCCCTAAGCTGACCTTTGTCCATATCTGGCCAACAGTAATCTTTTTTTCAGATATTTAATACACTATCCGAGCAGACAAGATTGAACGAAACAATTCAACCAATTGTTTGAGGGCCACAATGGAGGACTTCATGGGTCACATGCAGCTCTGGGGTTGTGCATTGGAAACCACTGTCTTAGAGGAAAAAAGGGATGGGGAGATACGATATAGACATTTAAATACTTGAAGGGTATTAATGAACAAAGACAGAGAAGCTGTAAAACTAAAGGACTTGGAGAAAAGCTGGAAGGAGGTAAACTTAAAATCAACATCAGCAAATACGTTTTCACTGGATGTGTGATGGAGGTGGTAGGGACAAAAAGAATTAAAAAGGTGGGTTTAACACAGAGGATTTCTATATTGCACTCTGAAGTTATGTTCAGATCTGTTTTTTATTGTGAATGCCAAGCAACAGACATCAAGGAATAGAAAAATCAAAATAACCAGCGTCCAACAATACATTTGTGGTTAGATGAGAAAACAAAAGCATCAATACCCACCCCCCATCTCCCCAACCCTACCCTACCAGCAAAAACCCCAAACACAAACTCCACTCTCCACCCCCCCCCAGAGAAACACACAGAAGGTGACCAAGATCCCAAAGGCCCATACTCTTGTGGCCCTTGGTAGCTGCTATAAGAAGTCCCCCCCCAAAAAAAAAAAAAAAATGCCTGCAGTGACCGACCCCGGTAGCTAGCACAGTGCATAGCAACAAAGCTAAGCAAGAGGATTCAAAAGGAAACTACTATTACCATAGAGGAAATCAGGTATTGCGTAACAACTACATCCTCTAGAAAGGGAAGCCAATAGACTCCCCAGACCAGCAAAAAACTATGTCTGCGGCGAGGGCGACCCACCGTCTCTCAAGCCTCCGCATTCTGAAGTTAAAAGGGGATAGATTCCATACAAACGTAAGGAAGTTCTTCATTGCCCAGAGAGTGGTAGAAAACTGGAACGCTCTTCCGGAGGCTGTTATAGGGGAAAACACCCTCCAGGGATTAAAGACAAAGTTAGACATAAGAACTGCCATCTCCGTATCAGACCCTGGGTCCATCAAGTCCGGTGATCTGCTCCCGTGGAAGCCCAGCCAGGTGTAACCTGGCGAAAACTTAGTCACCCGTATCTCTCTATACGCCTTTCGAGGAGATGTGTATCTAACTTGCCCTTAAATCCTAGAACGGTGGATTCCGCAGCAATAAGAACATAAGAACATAAGAAGTTGCCTCCACTGGGTCAGACCGAGGTCCATCTCGCCCAGCGGTCCGCTCACGCGGCGGCCCATCAGGTCTGCGACCTGTGAAGTGGTTTCTGTCCACTTCTATAACCTACCTCAAGTTATATCTGTACCCTTCAATCCCCCTATCCTCCAGGAACCTATCTAAACCCTCCTTGAACCCCTGTACAGAGTTCTGGCCTATCACATCCTCCGGAAGCGCATTCCATGTGTCCACCACCCTCTGAGTAAAAAAGAACTTCCTAGCATTTGTTCTAAACCTGTCCCCTTTCAATTTCTCCGAGTGACCCCTAGTTCTTGTGGCTCCCCACAGTTTGAAGAATCTATCCTTATTCACTTTCTCTATGCCCTTAAGGATCTTGAAGGTTTCTATCATGTCCCCTCTAAGTCTCCTCTTCTCCAGGGAGAACAGCCCCAGCATTTTTAACCTGTCGGCGTATGCAAAATTTTCCATACCTTTTATCAGTTTAGTCGCCCTCCTCTGCACTCCCTCGAGTATCGCCATGTCCTTCCTGAGGTACGGCGACCAGTATTGAACACAGTACTCCAGGTGCGGGCGCACCATTGCTCGATACAGCGGCATGATGACTTCCTTCGTCCTGGTTGTGATACCCTTTTTGATGATGCCCAGCATTCTGTTTGCTTTCTTTGAGGCTGTCGCACATTGCGCCGATGGTTTCAGTGATGTGTCGACCATCACCCCCAGGTCCCTTTCAAGGGTACTCACCCCTAGCAGTGTTCCCCCCATTTTGTAGCTGAACATCGGGTTCTTTTTCCCTACATGCATGACCTTGCATTTCTCTACGTTAAAACTCATTTGCCACTTTTTTGCCCAGTCTTCCAGTCTCGTTAGGTCTCTTTGCAGGTCTTCACAGTCTTCCGTGTTTCTAACCCTGCTGCAGAGTTTGGTGTCATCGGCAAATTTGATAACCTCACATTTTGTCCCCGCCTCCAGATCGTTGATAAATATATTGAACAGTAGAGGTCCCAGCACCGACCCCTGTGGAACTCCGCTCGTGACCCATTGCCAGTCTGAGTATTGGCCTTTCACTCCAACCCTCTGTTTCCTGCCTGCCAACCAGTGTTTGATCCATCGGTAGATATCCCCTTGCACCCCATGGTTCCACAGCTTTTTAAGTAGCCGCTCGTGAGGTACCTTGTCGAAGGCTTTTTGGAAGTCAAGGTAAATGATGTCTATGGATTCCCCCTTATCCATCTGGTTGTTTATTCCCTCAAAGAAGTGCAGCAAGTTCGTGAGGCATGACCTTCCCTTGCAGAAGCCATGCTGACTCGCCTTCAGTTGTCCATTGTTTTCTATGTGTTCACAGATTTTGTCCTTTACCATTGCTTCCATCATCTTCCCTGGAACTGAGGTCAAGCTTACAGGCCTATAGTTTCCCGGGTCACCCCTTGATCCCTTCTTAAAGATGGGTGTGACATTTGCTATTTTCCAGTCCTCTGGGATCTCCCCTGTCTTTAGGGAGAGGTTGCATATTTGGCAAAATGTCTCTGCTATTTCGTTTCTCAGTTCTTTTAGTACCCTTGGGTGGATGCCGTCCGGGCCTGGTGATTTGTCGCTCTTCAGTCTGTCTATCTGTCTGAGGACATCCTCTTTGCTTACCTCTAGTTGTACCAGCCTTTCATCGTGTTCTCCGTTCATAATTACCTCGGGTTCCGGAATATTGGATGTGTCCTCTCTGGTGAAGACTGACGAGAAGAATTTGTTTAACCTGTCAGCTATCTCTTTTTTCCACTGGGAGAGCGTTCCAGGTGTCCACCACTAGCTGTGTGAAGCAGAACTTTCTGGCATTTGTCCTGGGCTTCTCCCCACTCAGCTTCAGTCCATGACCTCTTGTCCTAGTCACATTTGACATCGTAAATAACTTTTTGTCTTGCTCTATCTTGTCGATTCCTTTTATTATTTTAAAAGTCTCAATCAGATCCCCTCGCAGTCTCCTCTTCTCAAGGGAGAACAGTCCCAATTTTCTAAGTCGTTCTTTGTAGTCCAAGTTCTTCATACCTTTTACCAGCTTCGTTGCTCGCCTCTGCACCCTCTCGAGCAGTTTTAGGTAGGACACAGTATTCCAAGTGTGGTCTGACCATTGCTCTATAAAGCGGCATTATGACCCTCTCCAATCTACTCGTGATTCCCTTCTTTATCATGCCCAACATTCTATTTGATTTCTTTGCCGCACATTGTGCTGACGGTTTCAGGGTCCTATCTATCAGTACCCCCAGGTCTTTTTCTTGTTCACTCTTACCCAGAGTTGCACCAGACATGCTGTACTCGTGCTCCTTGTTCTTTCTGCCCAAATGTATTACCTTGCATTTTTCCACATAAAGAAAAGAACTGACGTATTAGAATAGCCCAATACTGTTTATGACGCTGTCCATGTAATATACACCATCAATCCACAATGGCATTTAGTAAACTTCAAAGTACCTAATTTTTTAAGCAATCTTTTTAAATAAATTTCTAACTACCTCTATGGTCTTCAGTTCCAGCCAGCCAACAGCCAAATTATTTGAAGGCTTGTTTTTATTTTCTGGCTTTTATTCATCATCAGACCTCAGTTTTTTAAAGTGCTTGTGCTCTATACTCTGTTTTGTGCAATTCATTAACCATTACTAACAAGTTTCGCCCGAAGGCTTTTTCAAGAACGGGTCCCCTACAAATAAGAGGCAAAAGCTAGTAAATACATCCGTTTCATTGTTCTAAAACTTTAAACTAATCCCTCAATGTCTTACTTCTAACTTTAAAAGTAAAATTACCCCTTTTGTTTTGCTCCACAGCATCCCATGTAAAGATGGCTGCGGCAGTGGGAGGAGCCTCCCTGTCATTAGTAGTGGTATAGAAACATAGAGTATAGAACACAAGCACTTAAAAAAAACTAAGGTCGATGATGAATAAAAGCTAGAAAAGAAAAACAAGCCTTCAAATAATTTGGCTGGAACTGAAGACCATAGAGGTAGTTAGTAGTTAGTAATTTATCAAGAAAAAAAAGATTGCTTAAAAAATTAGGTACTTTGAAGTTTACTAAATGCCGTTGTAGATTGATGGTATAAAGAAAAGAACGCCATAAATTTAATAAAAGAGGAAAATCAACTCACTCAGCATACAAACACTTGTATAAACAGACAGTAATATGTCAATCAGCAACCTGACATTGGAGGCACTGCTAATGGTATCATCATTTCAGAGCTTTAAATCTCCTTAACTTTAAAGTGGAGTGACCTAGTGGTTAGGGCTGCAGCCTCAGTACCCTGAGGTTGCAGGTTCAAGCCCAACGCTGCTCCTTGTGACCCTGGGCAAGCCCACCGGGACAAATAGGGAGAAATACTTGAGTACCTGAATGTAAACCACTTGGCTATAAGCAGTGTATAAATACTAAAAATAATGGGTTACTAGAGAATTAATTAAACTTAGCGTTCTTTAATTTTTTTTAAGCTTTTTGATGGGCTTGCAATGTGAAAGGCATTGCGGAGCTTTATTTGAAAGCAGAATTGCACAGTTTGGCCTGTTTAGCAAAGACGCAGAAGGGAGGGTGCTGCCATGGCAACAATGTGTGGGAGTTTCCGTGCATCCACAACCCATATCTTGAAGTATTTCACTGAAATGTGGGCACAAAACCTGGCTTGTAGCAATGGTGCATATAATGGAACCATGCTGCAGTCAGATTTAAGTTGGTTATCTGAGCGCGTAACTAGAAATCTGGGAATTTGATATCCTGGTTTTTGTTTATTTGGCTTGCAGTCCCCCCTTCCCCTCCTTGCTACTCTTCTTGAGCTGGAATCTTTTGCAAGTATCCTGGAATATTCCCCCCCCCCCCCAATTCATATTCCTTCCCAGTTTTATCTGGCCAAGTCATTTACAGAAACAGATCTTGGCTGGGGGCTCCTTCAAGAGCCTTAAATAAGACTACTAGGTGTCGTCATTGAGTGTCCCAGTGGGGCAGGAATGTTACCTTCAAAGAGCTGGTAATAAAGAGAAACGTAAGTAGAAATACTAGACAAATTTTGTGATCTTCACACTCAAAATCAAAATGGTGACCTGCTCTGTGAAAACAGATTTACACTTCTCTAGTGTCTGCTTAGAATTTGACCTTTTTAGGCTTTGGCTTCCTTCCCTTAGACCAGGGGTGTCAAAGTCCCTCCTCAAGGGCTGCAATCCAGTCGGGTTTTCAGGATTTCCCCAATGAATATGCATGAGATCTATTTGCATGCACTGCTTTCATTATATGCAAATAGATCTCTTGCATATTCATTGGGGAAATCCTGAAAAGCTGACTGGATTGCGGCCCTCGAGGAGATTGATTCCGGTACATTTGTCTGCTTCAGGCCTCTTCATAGAAATGTAGGCAAGACCCAGATACTTCCTTTTGCTCAAATCCTTATATATCATATTGTAGTCCTCCACTGGGATCCTGGTTACATCTAAGCATGCTTTGCTTTTCTGAAATGCTTTTTCTGTAATCTCAACTAGACAACTGAGCTGGGTCCAAGGATATGCATCATTCTCTACATGTGCTTTCCTCTATGACCCCCTCCTCTGGGTTCCCTTCTTTTTCTCTTCTCTGTATTGTAACCCCTTTACAGTAGCTCATGTAAACTGCTCTGAATTGACTCCCCCGTCATTAGTAGTGGTATAGAAGCTTTCAATAAATGCATTCCACAGGAGGGAATATTCAAGAACCAGTATCAAGTGGGGTTTGAAGAATAAATCAGCAATTTTCCTTGTTAGCTGATATAGAAAAGAAACATTTTAGGTTTATAGCAGAGACTTTGGCCTACCCCAAAATATTTGTACCTGCAGTCTAGCTTGATATCAGTCATTTTGGTTGGACTGTCCAGGAAATAATTTTAAGCCCTTGAATGCAGCTGCCAAAAAGTCTATGTTATTCAAGAGGAGATGGATTTGGAAATGCTGGCTCTTGAGAAATAGATTTGTTTTGTACCTGAAATGATGAGTATTTATATCCCAAAAAGCCAAGCACACATTGCTACTTTAGGTGATTATTAAGTGGCTCTCATGTTGAGGTATCTAATTCTGTATTGCACTGGGGAAATAATTTTCTTCCAGAAGTCTTTATAAATGTCGAGAGTTCCTCAGGTTATGGGTCTAATAAATGATTTTTTTACACATTCATTACAAATCTGATAACATGATTGGCAGATTAGAATGCACTGGATGTTTGATTTATTTTTTTATTAATTGGATTTTGGTTGAATTCTTTATTCCAATATCATCTTCTGTAATTAAAAAAAAAATCAATGAAATTGCCAATCATAGAGTTTATCGACATTCATGGACGCAGTGAAAAAAGGCAGACACAATGTCTGATCAACAGTACATGCGTTTTTCTTTTATTAATCCATAACATCTCTTTTCATCTCTTTGCAGCCATAGACCTTTTGTATGGGGGTATATACTGTTTTATGTGTCAAGATTACATATACGATAAAGACATGGAACAAATTGCCAAAGAAGAACAACGCAAAGCTTGGAAATTACAAGGTTTGGTTTTCCTTTAGTACCTGGCTGAAATGTTTGGGTGCAAGAGAATGGTGAGGGAGGGTGTAATGCCTTATGATGGTGAAATAAGGGAGAATAGACTTCCCCATTCATAGGCCAATGCTAAATTTAACATGTGTGTTAAAGTGTATTTTGTTAAATATATTGGTTTTAGGAAAGTAAATTATTCTAGGTAGAGAATGAATTGTCTTAGTCATTGAGGCCTTGACGATCTGTTCCCCTTCACTTAAAATGCTTCCAGTTATACTACCTGCACACATGTACCCTACATAATGCAGTTAGATATGATATAAATGCAGACATTTGTTTTATTATTCAGTTTGCTTTCCCTAATTTTTTCTTTTTTAGCCTTCACCCCAACAATGGTTTCTCCCTACCAGTGTACAATGACAGGTAAGAGGCGTGGGTTGCAAACGCACTTCACCAAGAAGGGGCCCTTCAATGATTGTCCTACCATTGCTAGATGGGATTCATAGTTAGAAATTTTAACTTTGCTTAAAAAAATCTTACCCTCCCACCCCTTTTAATAAGCCATGGTAGAGGTTTCTACTGCAGCCCGGAGCACTAAATGTTCTGACGCTTATAGGAGTTCTATGAGTGTTGAAACAGTATTGGAGCATTTAGCACTCTGGGCTGAAGTAGAAACTTCTACCAGAGCTTAGTAAAAAAAAGGAGGGGGGGGGAGGCCTTATTTTTCTTCTCTAACCTATTGTAGAAATGAAGAAAATTAGCAATTTTGAATTTCTAGTGGATTTGTGACTGTTAGGTGGTTGGTTTTTTTGGGTTTTTTTCACCTTCTCTAAACTGATTTTCTCAACATGTAGATTTTTTTCCTTTAATGATTGGAACAGTGTGCTGTTAACATTTAGTAACAAATATCAATAGTGAATTAAAAATTTGTATGTGGAGACAGCCTGCAATTTCTGTGAATCATGGAAATAGCCTAGAATGCTCGGATGGAAGTCCCGCCAGCATTCTATTTACCTCGGATCCTTTTAGTAGGGGGAAATATGTTTGTGAAGTAAATAGTATGTTTACTATAACAATTATAAAATTAGTTTTGAATTAAAAAAAAAAATAGCCCCACAGCTTCCTCTAAGATCAGATGTTTCTTTCTCTTCATCCCCCTAGTGGGTTTGAGATTAAGTATGGTTAAAGTTTCTTAACATTTCAATCTTTTATTGCTTCCTGCCCAGTTCATTAATTGGCAAAAATTTTCTCATTAAGCAGTATACAGAGAGTACAGCTTCAATAATGGACAGATTTTCAGAAGTGTAATGGCCAGCACAGAGAAGGACAGAACACACCAAACACAATACAGCAAAAAAAAAAAAACCAACAACCTCAAAGGGCTTCAATGAACAGGGACTTGTCTTTATTGACCCAACACAAGCCATGTTTTGGCGTACAACACCTGCATCGGTGGTCGGTCAATGAGCAAAATACAATTACCAAACTTCAGGGATCAAAATCAGTCCTGAAGCCTGAGCACAGAGAGAAATGGCGGTATTAGCTCTGACGCTCATAGGAATTCTATGAGCATCTGAGCTAATACTGCAGTGGACGGCGCTGTAGGGGTTAGTCTTGTATTGATTTACTTTCCTGATGATTGCTCTCTGTGCTCGGGCTTTAGGACTGATTCTGATCCCCGAAGTAATTGTATTTTGCTCATTGGCCGACCCTTGATGCAGGCGTTGTATGCCAAAACATGGCTTATGTGGGGTCAATAAAGACAAGTCCCTTTTCATTGAGGGCCCTTTGTGTGTTTTTTCTTTTTGTTGTTGTTCAGTTTTTGGGAAGTACATAAGGCAGAGTGTTACTTGTAGATCCTTTCATAAAGTTCTTTATGAGCTCCCCTGTAGTACCTTGAACATGTGGGAATAACCCGGTTGGCGGTTGGTGATAAACAATTTTGTGTGCTAGATATGGTTGATCCACATTTACAGTAAAATGATAGAGAGGAAATCAAAGTACAAGCCATATAACAAGCAAGAAAAAGCACAAATCAAACCTAATTTTATTGGACTCAACACGGGCTGTGTTTCGGCATATCTGTCTGATGCGACCATCTGCATCAGGGGTCAATTGATGGCAAGTCAAATTGAAGGCAATATTGTATACCTTAAAAACATAATAGCAGCTTTACTGGGTCAGAGCAATGGTCCCATCAAGCCCAGTAGCCCGTTCTCATGGTGGCCAATCCAGGTCCCTAGTATCTGGCCAAAACCCAAGGAGTAGCAATATTCCATGCTACCGATCCAGGCCTTTTTGATTTGACTTACCATTAATTGACCCCTGATGCAGGCTGATATGCCAAAACGTGGCCCAAGTAAGGTCCAATAAAATTAGGTTTGATTGCCAGTACTTGAAGGTCCTTTGTGCTTTTTCTTACTTGATCCACATTTACAACATTACAGCCAATGGCATGTACTAAATGAAGATTATAACACTTAAAGTGACCATCTCTTAAGATAAACCAAGAAAACTGGAACCTTGGAACTCCACCAGGCTTGTTAAAAGTGCATAGGTTCTTTTTATTGGAGAATAAGAAGGGCCTGTGGAGCTTTGAGGTTCTAGTTTATCTTAGAGGTGGATGTTTTGAATGTTTCTCTTATAAATCCAGCAATTGATAGACTGTATATAATTTTTGAGTTGTGAAGGTTGCTCCCTTCAATATTATGTATCACATGAACAAATTGGATCCCATTACAATTAAATGCCATTACATGCTACGTAGTTTTGTTACCCTGTTCTAAATATGACACCTCTCAGGAGTTAGGAGAGTTAACATATGGGTTGTTGCACAGCACACAAACTTGGGAGAAAAAAGTAAGTTATACCGGGGAATAGCAAAAAACCAGTACTGGACTCTAATGCTCTTCTGTCATTTCCTTTCCAAAATCTTACACACAGACTCCAAATTTGCCTTAAAGATCTGACATAACTGTGCTGCAACCATTTGCAAAAATCACTTGTTTCCAGAGCCACATCCCCTCCAATGTGAGCATGCATCATTTCTGAGAGTTGCAGTAGTTCTGGGATTTTGTGGTATCCAATTCTCACATGTACTGTACCACAGCTTAGGATTGTTTATAATAATAATTTATTTTTATATACTGCCATACCCGTGAGTTCTAGGCAGTTCACAACAGTTACTCATAGTACAAACAGTGCAAATTGTTTGAGATTCGACAAATTAAGTGCGTTCAAAATAAAAGAAATACATACAATATAAGAAGAATACAACAATGTTAAAATAAAGTAAAAAGCTAAAAGAATAAGATACATTAAAAACCCAGCCTGATAAATAATTGAGTTTTTAACTGTTTTCTAAAATCAAGATAAGAAGAAGCTTCTAATACAGTTTTGGCCAGCCATAAATTCAATTTGGCCGCCTGGAAAGAAAAGGTTCTCTCAAGGAACTTTTATAATGACATAATTTTATTGAGGGATATGCAAACAAGTGTATTCTTCGAGAACTCTTGTTAGTGTAACTCAAAGTAAAATGAGGAGTAAGATAACCCGGTAACATGCCAAATAGTGTTTTATGGCAAATGCATGAAAACTTAAACAAAACTCTAGATTCCAATGGCAGCCAGTGGAGCTTTTGATAAAAGGGGGTAACATGTTCCTATTTCTTTAAGCCAAAAATAAGGCGGACTGCCGTGTTCTGAACCACCTGAGAATTTTTTTAAAAGCGTCCAAATAAATGATGTTACAATAACTGCATAAACTGTGCTGTGCTTTACCAGAACAACATCTTTCTTAAATTTCTGTCCTTGTATTTTTTTGCTGCTGACAGACCGATTCAGTCTGGGAGGAGAAGGTGAAGGGGAGATTAGAAAATAAGACGCACTTGATTTTTTTTTTTTTTTCTAGTCAATATTTCTCTTAATGAGTTTTTACAATCAATGATTCTCATCAAGAACAATTGTTTGAGAATTTTCTAAATTCATTTATCCTTTCCAAAAATTAAGTTTTGAAGTACACTGTTTTAGTCAAAGAAGTTGCAACTCTGTTTTTTTTGCCTTGAGGTTCAGTGAAGGCACCAACTCGTTTTTACCCGAAGAACTATTGTGTATTAGAGTAATATTTTACATTACATTGGTGTCTTCTATCCCGCCAATACCTTTCAGTTCTAGGCGGTTTACAACAAGAGTTGGCCTGGGCATTTCCAGGGAGAATACATGGTTAATAGATGTAGTATGCGTCGGGTTCTGTGGAGGGTCGATCAGGTTTAGTTAGATCATTTGACAAATTTTATGGCTATAACCCCATTTTCTCATTTTACTATGACATGGGAAGTCTGTGTGTGCTCCTGAGTCTCAAAATCCTTATACAAACTTTTTAAAGAAAACCCAAGTTGTACTGTGAACCTTCCATTTTTCATGATTTTAATTTAAAAAAAAAAAATTATTATTTATAACCCACCTATTAACTAGGTGAGGAATAAAATAACACAAAATTAGAGCCAAACAAAAAATAATAATTTAAAAAAAGACAAAACACAGATTACCATATATACTCGAATATAAACCAAGATTTTGGAGCCAAAAATAGGGGTCTCGGTTTATATTTGGCCCAGCGTTCACCCGCCCCCCTCCCGGATTTGCTGCAGGCCTCCACCGGTCCACCAGGCTCTGCACCCTGTTCCCCCTCCCTGCCCTGACCATTATACCTCCTATCTGCCGATATCCTGCCCGCCTTCCGTATGACCCACGTACCTGGAATCCCTAGTGGTCCAGAGGTGTAGCAGCCAGGAGTGATTTTTCCACACTCCTGCTCTGCTGCTAAGCCAGTCACTACTGCAAGTTCTGGCTTCAGCTGCACCGATCAGGAGTGTGCTTTGGGCGCTGCTGTTCGGCGCTGAGCGGCTTCCTGAATGGCTCCTGCAAATTCTCACAAGACTCGCTGCAGCAATTCAGGAAGCCGCTCAGTGCCAAGCAGCACCACCTAAAGTGTGCTCCTGCTTGGTACAGCTGAACCACCAGAACTTGGGGCAGCGACATATACTTTTCTCCATGATTATTAGCTTGTCTAATTATTGGTACTTGAGCCCATCTTATTTAATATTTTCATCAACGACCTCGAAGATGGAACATCCAGTGAGATCATCAAGTTTGCAGATGACACAAAGCTATGCCGGGCCATCAAATCACAGAAGGACAGTTAGACACTCCAGAGTAACTTGAGCCGATTGGAGAATTGGGCAGATAAATGGCAGATGAAGTTTAATGTGGAAAAATGCAAAGTGATGCATTTAGGCAGAAAAAATAAGGAACACTAGTACAGTATGTCAGGTGCAACTCTGGAAAAAACCGAACAGGAAAAGGACCTGGGCGTATTAATCGATAGGACTCTGAAGCCATTGGTGCAATGCGCGGCGGCTGCGAAGAACGCAAATAAAATGCTAGGCATGATAAAGAAGGGAATCACAAATAGATCGGAGAAAGTAATAATGCTGCTTTATAGGGCGATGGTCAGACCACACTTGGAATACTGTGTCCAACATTGTCTCCATACCTAAAGAAGGATATAAAAATGCTCGAGAGGGTGCAGAGACGAGCAACAAAGCTATTAAAGGGCATGGAGAACTTGGAATACAAGGAACGACTTGAGACTGGGATTGTTCTCCCTTGAGAAGAGGAGACGCGAGGGAATATGATCAAGACTTTCAAAATACTGAAAGGAATCGACAAAATAGAGCAGGAAAAACATTATTTACAATGTCCAATGTGACATGGACTGAAGCTAAGGGGGGACAAGTCCAGGACAAATATCAGGAAGTTCTGCTTCACGCAACGAGTGGTGGACACCTGGAATGCTCTCCCAGAAGAGGTAATTGCGGAATCCACCGTTCTAGGATTTAAGGATAAGTTAGATGTACATCTCCTTATGAGAGGCATAAAGTGACATGATTAAGGGTAATCTAGATGCACTTCTTATGAGAAGCTCAGAGTGATATGGGGAGTAAAACTATGCCAGGGTACACCTGGCGGGCCCTCCGCATGTGCGGATCGCCGGACTTGATGGACCCAGGGTCTGTTCCGGGGATGGTACTTCTTATGTTCAGCCTTTGATTCTGAATACTGCTCTCCTAGTACGAGGGGCCACTGAAAAGTTCTCGGCCCAACCAACAAAGTTTGGGCAGTCTTTATCAAGGGCTATACGCTTAGTCCAGCGATTATTTTTATTTTGTTTTTTCCTCCACTTTCTACATTCGTATTTTTCCAAGAGAATGAAAAAAGTAGAAAATCACTGGACTAAGGCGCGCTAGGGTCTTAACGCGCGAAATAGCGTGCACTAGCCGCTACCGCCTCCTTTTGAGCAAGCGGTAGATTTTCAGCAAGCGCGCGCTAATCCGGTGTGTGCGCTGAAACCGCTAGCACAGCTTTGTGAAAGGAGCCCTAAGTGTATAGCCCTTGATGAAGACTACCCCAACTTTGTGGGTTGGGTTGAGAACTTTTCAGCGGCTCCTGAGATCTGTTGAAGAGTGAATTGGACATGTGGACTTCTTGGTAGGGCCTATCAAAAGAAACAGTGCTGGTGTATTAAAGGGGAAAAACCTTTAAATCAGGTTTAAAGCTAAATTGTGTCTTTTAGCATTACGGTATTCTTGGAGAAAGCGTTGTAATAAAAAGGTCTGATCAATTAGATTTAAATATTGCTTTTAAGAAGGATCAATAGCTGAAATATTTTGGGCTCCTTTTTACAAAGGTGCGCTAGCGTTTTTAGCGCACGCACAAGATTAGTGTGTAGCCGAAAAACTACTGCCTGCTTAAACAGGCGGTAGCGACTAGTGCGCATGTTAAAACCACTAGCGCACCTTTGTGAAAGGAGCCCTTTGTGTGTGTGTGTGTATGTATATAAATATATTTAAATAATAGAATAATTTGCCATTTTTGCATTCCCTGGATAGGATTATACAGACTTTATGCTGTAATCCTTGAGTCTGCACAGTAATCCTTATTTTGGCAATGTGCAGCCTGAAATTTTGCTTTTTGTATCATTTCCTGGGCCATCTATGATAATTTTTCTTTCTTTGGAGTTGCTCCCATAATGAAAAGCTGGGGACAGAATTGTTAAGAGCACACACACTTTCAAAAGAGTGCACCCGACTAACAAAATACCAAAACCCCAAACGTATAAGAACATAAGAATTGCCGCTGCTGGGTCAGACCAGTGGTCCATCGTGCCCAGCAGTCCGCTCACGCGGAGACCCTCTGGTCAAAGACCAGTGCCCTAACTGAGATTAGCCCTACCTGCGTACGTTCCAGTTCAGCAGGAACTTGTCTAACTTTGTTTTCACCTATGACAGACTCCGGAAGTTCCAGTTTTCTACCACTCTGGGTGAAGAACTTCTTCCTTACGTTTGTACGGAATCTATCCTCTTTCAACTTTAGAGAGTGCCCTCTCGTTCTCTCTACCTTTGAAAGTGTAAACAATCTGTCTTTATCTACTATGTCTATTCCCTTCAGTATCTTAAATGTTTCGATCATGTCCTCTCTCAGTCTCCTCTTTTCAAGGGAGAAGAGGCCCAGTTTCTCTAATCTCTCGCTGAACGGCAACTCCGCCAGCCCCTTAACCATTTTAGTCGCTCTTCTCTGGTTTTTCCCCTTTCATTTCAGGAAAAGACTGACATGAAATAGTTCAAATAAATGTACATCCCTAGTGTATACCTTTCAGATCTAATTTAAAACAAACCAGAAGACTTTTGTAAACTGGGCTAAGATGACAATAGTAGCTGTTCCATTTTAAAACTCTTCTTACGCCTTTAAGTTGCTGCCTTGTAATTCCTCTCTGTTCACGTACTCTCGTATCTCTTATGAGCTCCTGGAGATCCAACTGAATGCTTTCAAAGTGGCCACCTAACTGCAGTCCAAGTTAAAGAGAGACCCTATTGGCCATAGTAATTACTAAAGTGGACTGTTATATAGAGAAAAAAAGTGCAATTAACCTAACAATTCTAATCCCTTATTCTGAAGTCCAACTATATATTTGCAGTGGATTTTAAATTTTGCTGTGAGCAGTAGGCACAGAATCTCCCCCTGTCTGTGATGCCTATGTCCTGGCTTTTAGGCTCCTTTCCCCCCCCAACTTTCTATATGGAGGAAAGACCTTGATGAATCAGGCTGTTTAATTTGCTTGTTTTGGGGGGAGGGGAAATAAAAATTGGCATTAAACCATAATACTGCTTTTTCCTAAAAAGGTTTATGTAGGTAATGACTAATGTTTGTGCTCTCTTCTTGGGTTCTATTATAGCTTGAATTAACTTATTTCTCTGTAGCATGTTTTTCAGTATTATGTTGCTAAATTTTGAATTATCCAGTCCGTAGATGTTTAAACATGGAGGATGACTGCTAGCATATGAATAGCTTGCAAAGTGCATGATTGATATCATCAGATTTGGCAACAAAATGCCTACTCTGGCCCTGTTTTTCTTACCAGTGAGCCATCATAACTTTCCTCTTAATACTTAGTTTCTGTGGATTCTTCGTGGTCCTTCTCCAGTTCACTGCAACAAGGGCTGAATTGAATTGTTGGGTCTCCCCATAATCTGAATGTGGCTGGCCCATCCCATCCCTCGGATGTTGCTTTTAGTGCCATGGATCCTGCTTTTGGACCATGAAATTTTTTCCCCTCCTCCCTGAAAAAGAGCCATATTAAATATGGCTTTTTTGCTTCCCCCCCATCTTTATGGAATTCTCTTCCTGTCAAATTACGTACTGAACTTATACTAAATTTAGAAGCCTTTTGAAAAACTTATCTTTTCAGTTTAGCATTCTCTTAGATTTTTATTATCTACTATAATTAGACCCTTTTGGATTGGAACTTAGGGAGGGATTCCAGACTAGCTTTTTTAAACCTTTTTTGTTTTTGTTTGTTTTAGGAGGTTACATTTATTTGATCTTGTCTTTTGATCATGGAGTTCCTTTCTTTTGCTTTTAAATTTGTCAACCGCTCTGCTGTTACTGCAAAGGGCAATCTGTAAGTGCTAATAAAGAAAACCATCCAAAAATGCAAGAAAGGAGTCAGAAAACTGATTGAGTCACTTATTCTGCGCAAGACATACGTTCACAGTCTATTTTACAAAAGTCAGACAAAGCAAATAGGGATAGAAGTGAGCAACTTCAGTTTTTATTTATTTCTTGTGCTTTATTAACCCCCTTTATGAAGAGAATCTCCCAGGGCAGTCACTGCCTGACAAAAAAAACATTTTAATAACATAGCAATAGTAAAATGCTAAAAGTATCATCATAAGTGGAGACGGGCAAATTGACTCCTTGTATTAGGAATAACAGAAATGTGCACATTAAAATTCCACAGTAGAATCAGGAATATGCTAAATGTCAGCAATGTACAAATTTTACATCATAATATTTGTTTATTTATTCATTCAACTTTCTAAACCGTTCTCCCAGAGGAGCTCAGAATGGTTGACATGAATTTATTCAGGTACTCAAGCATTTTCCCCTGTCTGTACCAGTGGGCTCACAATCTGTCTAATGTATTTGGGGCAATGGGGGGATTAAGTGACTTTCCCAGGGTCAAAAGGAGCAGCGTGGGTGCTGAAGTTGTAGCTTTAACCACTGCACCACTCTAGAAACCAAAATATAGCAAAAGTGAGCCAAGTATAGGACAATGAAGTGGTTTTTTTGCTACTTCAGCTTGTCTGCGGTGTTCTTTGCTCACAGGTTTAAAGACAATAGACTGTTTTCAGTCCAATTCTTTATATGTGAGTTTGCAAACCATTGGACCCCTGAGGAAGGCGTGTTCGCCGAAACACAGACCGTGTAGGGCCCGGGTGGATTTTTATCATTGTACTTTTTCATTGAATTTTCATGTTTTTATATGTCAGTGTATAATAAATTATCTCCAGAACATCAGTATCCACAGTTTTTTGTTTTTGTTTTCATCGGTGGATTGTTTTCACTGTGGATCATTAGGTCTCCCCATTTTTCTTTGTTGGGTAACTGTGTTTTTGAACAGGCCTGCCTGTCTTTTTAATTTTTTTCCCCATGGCACAGATATTTTGCGTGTGTTACACACGCAAAATATCTGCCCCATAAAAAATAAATAAAAGACAGGCAGGCCTGTCCAAAAAAAGTGCGCCCCCCAAAAAAAAACCGCCTCCCCTCCCAATGCTGCTCCCCCCCTTCAAGCGCAAATATGGCAGGAAGGATGCCAACTCCCTTCTGCCGTCACAAACCATCAGCTGGCTGGGCCCACTCCCTGTACGTTTCAAGTTGGGAGCAGGAGGGGGTGCTCAGTCTCTCCCGCTCCGTAGGGCTCCTCCGTGGGCCGGGCCAGACTTGGCTGGGCGGGGCCTGGCCCTCCTCTCCCTGTACTTGAAAAAGTTGGGAGCAGGAGGGGTGCTCAGTCCCTCCTACGCAATAGGACTCCTCTGTGCAATGCGGTCTTTAGGCCCAACCCTGAGCATCATGTGATGCATGGGGAGGGGTCTATGGCCATGATTGGCTGGGGCGCCACAGCAGTTGGGGGCGTGCCAATGATCGTCTCCATTTGCATGCAGGCCTTTAGTGAATTTGTCAGCCTGCATGTAAACGGGCGCGGATCGGACATGGATCGGAGGTTAGTGAATCTAGCCCTTAATTTGTACCTGGGGCAATGCCCAGGGTCACAAGAGCAGCCCTGGGATTTGATCCCACAACCTCTGGGTGCAGAGGCAGGAGCTCCACCACTAGGCTACTCCTCACCTCAGGCACAGTACAAATGACCTGCCTTAATAAGCCCTTTAAAGTCCTTTTTACTAAAGCTTAGCACATATTTAATGTGTGTTCACAGAATTAGACGTGCTAAATTTTAAGAAGCCCCTTTTATACTTATGGGCTACTTAGCGCATGCTAATTCCATTAGCACATGGTAAGCTTTAGTAAAAGGCCCCTTTGAGGCATTAGGAATCCAATGGGGAGGCTTAACTATTACAGAAATACTTAAAGGAAAGGCATAACTTGATTTAGGTGGGTGATTCTTTGCATTTTTTATTTCTGAAATTAAAGATTAAAGCCCTATAGGAACTGTTAGTTGTACCATGCAAAATAGGTGTGATGCTTTCAGGAATGTTTTGCATTCTGTTCTTTAATTTTGTCTTTTTCTGTTAGCTTTGTTTCTAGAATATGCATTTTGCACACAGTAAGCCTGAACCCTCCTGTTTTAAAATGCATCCATCTGTCTTAAGGCTAGATGCACTAAAGTCAGCATCGTCACTAAACCTGTTTTCACAGCTTTAGCAATGATCGCTATTATTGACCTGATTCACAAAATGGCCCACCTCGTGTTTTTCCCCTCGATCACCCATTTTCTGATCCGGCCACCCAAATTAGCTAAAACCCCATGCAAAGTAGCCAAGCGATTGATGCATTATCATCGCTTGGCTATTCAAAAAAAACAAAAAGGGGGGGGGGGGGTTAGCGATCAGAAAAAACCGACAGGTCTGTTTGGGGTTTTTGTTTTCTTTCTTTCTTTTTTTTTTCAATGGCACAGATATTTTAAGTGTGTCGCACATGCAAAATATCTGTCCCTTGAAAAAAAGTTTCCCCATGCCAATGAAGGCCCTCTTTGATGACCCCTGACAAACGCGGCACGAGAGAAAACTGGCAGGAGGGTGCCCACTCCTGCTATTCATAACACCCCCACATCATAGCATCATCTGTTCCAGGCCCCCCCAACCCTCCTCAAATGGCAGGAGGGATTCCCACTCCCTCCTGCCATCAGATGCTCCCTCCCACCCCTGAACCTCCCCCATACCTTTTTAAAAAGTTGGAAGCAGGAAGCCCACTCTGAGGCTCCTGCTTCAGACCCACCAGTCCTAAATGATGGACCTTCCCCTTCCTGATGCCCATGTGAGTCTGGTGCGTCTGAGTAAATCAGGCCTTAGGTGCCTCCCTCAGTATCCTGGCTACAGAGGGATGTGCCTAAGGCCTGATTGGCTTAGATGCCTAAGGCACCTCCGTGCAAGTCATTTGATGCAAACTTGATAGTGCATCGATCGCTGCTCGAGAATCGGCTAACAACGATCCAGTCGGTGTCTTTAGTGCATCTAGCCCTTAATGCCAAGGTGCTCTAGCACCTTCTACAGCTAGTCCTGCATTGGAATTTCTTATGCTGCATGAGATTCTGCATCTGCTAGTTTAGGTCTTTAAATTTGATGCTGTCCATCCAAATTTTATTCACAGAAAAGGCTTATAGTCTGCAAATCCAAAAAACACATGTGTCCAGTGCAGATTACAGTACAGTCCCTTTCTTCTCACTTCAGCAATCTTTTTCTCTGCTCAGTATATGTACTGTAGTTTAAAAAGCTGAAATTCTGAAGAGGTCAATGATTGTTTCTGGGTGGAAAAATCAAGATAACACATTTTGATAGCTTTCAGCTGCAGTGGAAAATCTAGTTTCATTCAGTCATCTGGAATCGGATACCATTTGACCACCTCATTCTCCACCAACTTTGCGCAGACTGCTTGCTGTTGCTCAGTGTAACCCAAGACTAAATGCAGTCTTATTATGTAAACTGTTGCTGGCTTGTAGTTGGATGCTTTGAGTGGCCAAAACAGAATGGGAATTCAGGAGGCTGAACCAACAAAAAGGTGGCAATTTCCACCCACCCAAAATTAAATTCCCTGTTTTCACTTAGGGATAGTAAGGCTTGAGTGTTCCCATTGCACGATGAGGGGCTGCCTTGAGTGGTATGCCCTGAAATTTGGAAATATATTGTTAGCATTTGGGATTATATAACTTACTGGTCTCGGCTTTTGCAAATCATTATATTAAGGATGTTTCTGTCAAATAAGTTGGATCCAATGAATAGTTTGAAAAAATAATCTAATCTTATCTAAGGCTTGGCTTTATATACTGAGTCATTCTAAGAAAGCTCGACTTGGTTTACAATAATTAACTTAAATAAAAACCATAAAAAATAAGACTAAATTTCAGGAAATTAATTTTCAAAGTGTTTAGCAAATAAAGTAGTTTTTAAAGGTTTGCAAAAAAATTGAAGTGAGCCGGAACTCCTTAAAAGAAATGGAAGATCATTCCAAAGTTGAGAAAACTTAAAGATCAGAGATTGACTAAAAATCTTAACTCCTTTAATCCCTTTTTTGGAAGGAAGAGATAATTTAAATTGTTGCTTACCTCTTGCAAAAGAAAGTCTGTAAGCATTCCAAGATAATAGACATGTTAATGTGTAAATTGCTCTTGGTTTGTCCATATATATCATGTAAAGCCTCATGAAAATCCGGGGGACATGTTTAATATAGAGAGATGTTAATTGACTCTCTGACTGGGGTTATCTTGCACCAGTTCAAAGAATGAAAGTCAGTATCTCAAATTGAAGAAATCTGCATGCACAGCTGCAACTGTTAAGCTATATTTGTGCGGTCTTACTGTCAGAGTCAGTTGATGATTTTCTTTTATGTAATCAATGCATGTTTGAATCCAACTTATTGGACCACAAATTACAGCTTTTTCTTTGAAAGCACTCTTTGCTGTAGTTGCTACCCTAATCCCCCTCTCTCTCTTCAGGAGTTGGAGAAAAGTATTCAACTTGGGAGCCAACCAAACGAGAGTTAGAACTGTTGCGACACAACCCTAAACGCAGGAAAATAACTACAAACTGCACCATAGGTAAGTGGAGGGAATTCTCTTCCAAATCTTCCCTTTTATGAAGCATCATACTGAGTTCTTTGTCTTTTGAATTCAAAAGGTTTATACTGGGACTTTTTGGCCTGGCAATTTTCTTATGCTGGAGTTTCACCTCTGTTGTAAATAGTCTCTGCTGGACTGCAGTGCCATCGGCCTTCATTTGCAAGCAGGGGACCCTTTTTCTATACTACAACCCCAATATCCCCCTTCCCCAACCAGGAGACTGTCACTAGCTGGGCCTCCCACTATCACAGAGGCTTTCAATACCATGCACATCTTTAGCCTGAAAAGTAAAAGTGAAGCTTGGGATCAAGCCCAGGTCTCCTACTACACTGAGCCATTAGGTGAGTGAAGCTGCAGCCACAAAGTGGTAAGCTGAGCAGATAAACTGCCTTCCTCTTCCTCTTTCCCTTTATGAATCCCTAATGAATGCTCTCATGATTATTTTCTCCCTCAACCAATGTGAGAATGATTTTTAACTTTCATCATTTTGGAAAGTGAACGAGGAACATCTTGATACTAAACTTTTCAAAGTATTAGTCAATGCAGGTTCTCATTTGATACTTTTTAAGTGATGGAAGCATAAGATTTTATATTCCTGTTAACTGTCTTCTTTCAGTGTGGGCATCCAGTTTATCGTCCAGAAATTCAAGATTTATTTTTAGCATTGTGGCAAAAACAGTTAAATACATGAAACAATCCAATCATATTGTACCTCATTTTGTAGCTGTTCTCTGTAAATAATGTAAGTGTGGCAATGCATGCAGCAGGCATTGTACAGAAGCCAGTTTCCCTTAACTTACATTTCCCCTTGCCCCCATCCCTTGAAACACATCAGCCTTGGCACCAATTCCTACATATTACTCCTGATTCTGATGAGCTGAACACACAGGTATATGTATGCACATCTACTCATGTATATGGACCAACTGGATCCAGGTTTGCCTGACAGGGTTGATCCAGTCCTGGGCTTTCCCCACTGCAATCAGAGACTGGTAGTTCTGATGTCTCCATTACATTTCCTAAGTAAAGCAAAGCTACAAGTCTCTGCAAGCAATGGTATAAACTCAGGACTGGATCAACCCTTTTGGCTGAATCTGGGTCCAGTTGGAAATTTTATCCCTAATAAATATGCTCACTGAAGCAAGGAAAACGTGCTCACAATGCCATCCTTGGTGAATAAATTACCTCATAGTTAAAAACTGCTAGATTAGAATTGATTTTCCTAGATGCTGTACACCTGTTTTTTTTGTTTTCTCTCCTAAGTTTACCAAATCTTGAAGCTTTGCTATGAGTATCATTAGATCTTCAGGCTATAGTCTGAAGATCTTGTCTCCTAGAATGCTTAAGGAAGTAACAAGGGACAATTCTTTTCTTTCTTGATGTGTTTGTATGAGCAGTAGTTGTGAATAATGCAGTCAAAGTATGTACATACCCTAGGGTTGAAAAGAAATGAGCTTGGAGGAGTATACCGTACCATACACTTTCTTATATCCCACAATTTTCAACTAGGATTCAATGCAGTTTACAATCAAGATAATGAGTAATATTTAAGAACATAAGAATTGCCACTGCTGGGTCAGACCAGTGGTCCATCATGCCCAGCAGTCCGCTCACGCAGCAGCCCTTTGGTCAAAGACCAGCGCCATAACTGAGACTAGCCCTACCTGTATACATTCTGGTTCAGCAGGAACTTGTCTAACTTTGTCTTGAATCCCTGGAGGGTATTTTCCCCTATAACAGCCTCCGGAAGAGCATTCCAGTTCTCTACCACTCTCTGGGTGAAGAAGAACTTCCTTACGTTTGTACGGAATCTATCCCCTTTCAACTTTAGAGAGTGCCCTCTCATTCTCCCTACCTTGGAGAGGGTGAACAACCTGTCCTTATCTACTAAGTCTATCCCCTTCAGTACCTTGAATGTTTCGATCATGTCCCCTCTCAATCTCCTCTGTTCGAGGGAGAAGAGGCCCAGTTTTCTCTAATCTTTCGCTGTACAGCAGCTCCTCCAACCCTTTAACCATCTTAGTCACTCTTTTCTGGACTCTTTCGAATAGTACCGTGTCCTTCATGTACGGCGACCAGGATTACAGAAGGCATAAGTGGATAGGCAACTTGTGAATCATGCAGAGAAGAAAGAGGTATTTAGCATTTTTCTGAAGCTGTAGTAATTTGGGAGGGATGTAGACCTTTATATAATTGTGTGACTTAGAAAAAGTGATAGGAAGAGTAGAAGCCTCTGAGCTGACGGCTTCAACCACAGTTTTCGGTTTGATTGCATGTGAAATGTCCTCAGAAAAGCATGTTTTCTTTCATTTCATTGGGACATGCTATGTTCATAATTCAGAAGCTTGCACGTACATCCAACTGCTTGGATGAAACAAATGCTGAATTCTAATTTTTATTTGCTTTTTTTTATTTTTTATTTATCCATTTTCCAGTAAACATAACACAAGATTCCACTTGTTACAGAAACATGGAAGATACTAACTTAGCAAGGAGAAAAAATAAGAAAACAAGAAATATTTATCCAGTAAACATAACACAAGATTCCACTTGTTACAGAAACATGGAAGATACTAACTTAGCAAGGAGAAAAAATAAGAAAACAAGAAATATTTATCCAGTAAACATAACACAAGATTCCACTTGTTACAGAAACATGGAAGATACTAACTTAGCAAGGAGAAAAAATAAGAAAACAAGAAATATTTATCTCCTATATATTCCACAAAAAGGAGGGGAGTTAACATGAAAAATAAGGAGTATCAATAGGAAATTAAAATAAACACTAGGGGGCTCATAATCGAAAGAGAAAAACGTTCAAAAACCGGCTTAAATCGGCACTTGGACGATCATCAGTCAAAACTGTCCAAGCGCCGATAATAAAACCCGGTTTGGACGTATTTAAAAACGACCTAGGCCTTCACAGTACCGCTGAACGACCATAGCTAAACGGGGCGTTTCAGGAGGAGTGTTGAGGGTGGGACGTGGGCAGACTTAGACTTAGTCGTACAGCATGTATAACCGAAAGTTTAAAACATGGTCTAAGTCACAAAAACCCACCTAAAGTCACCAGATAAGCACTGCAGACACAAACTACAGACCCCCACACACTATCCCAGTGATCACCGACCCCCCCCTAACCCCATAAAAATCGTAATCACACCTTTAAAATTCAGCCTCCAGACCATCATCACCCGGCAGCCTGGCATAGGAAAGCCTAGTCGACCTGCACAGATGTGGCTTAAGTCATCTTGGGGGTGGGTTAGGGACCCATGGAGAGGAGGACCCTTGCTCATAAGCTACTGTAATCACTGCATTGCTGGTTAAATATGTGCACTCCCCCTAAAAAAAATCCCCAAACCCTTTTGTACTGCCCTATAAGTGGCTTCTGCAGCCATAAGGGCTATTGGGTATTAGATAGGTGGGTCTAGGGCAGCGGTCTCAAACACGCGGCCCACAGGCCGCATGTGGCTCTCCGGGTTTTATTTGCGGCCCGCGGTCTGAAGGCGATCATTCTCTTCCTTTTGGAGCAGCAGCCGGCTCGTTCGTTCAAAGCCGCAGGTTAGCGGCTCCTTGCGCTAGCCACTCCTGCATCGGTAGCCTCTCTGATGTCACAACATCAGAGAGGCTTCAGATGCAGGCACGGATCTCGCAAGGAGCCGCCACCCGCAGCTTTGAACGAACGAGCCGGACAAACATGCTGCTGCTCCAGTGGCGTACCAAGGGGAGGCGGTCCACTGTTCTCCCTAGAGTGCAGCTCGCAGCTCGTCTAGAGAAGTGGTGCCCAACCTGCTTCCCTTCCCTTCTCACTGCTGTCATCGGGGATCAGGCCGGCACCGTGTTCTTTGATCTCCCTGCTTCTCTTCCCTGCGGGGCCGACCAACTCTTGCGGCCCGACGTCAATTCTGACGTCGAGAGGATGTTCTGGCTAGCCAATCGCTGCCTGGCTGCCCGGAACGTCCTTTCCGACGTTAGAATTGACGTCAGGCAGCGAGAGTTGGTCGGCCCCATGCAGAAGAGAAGCAGGGAGATCTCGGCCTGTTCCCGATAGCGGCAGCAGCCTATTCCGCCGCGGCGGTGACATGGGAGAGGGCTGGAAGGAAGAAAGAAAGAAGGTGGGGTGGGGACAGGGAGCCAGAAAAAAAAGCAAAAATTGGGGCATGGAGGAAGGAAGGAAGAAAGAAAGAAGGAGGGGGGACAGGGAACCAGAAACAAAGCAAAAAATGGGGCACGGAATCAGAGAAAGACAGACATAGAGAAAGAAAGAAAAAGTTGGGGGAGGGAATGAGGTCTGGAGGAGAGGAAGCATACAGGAGACTGAAAGAAGGGAATAAATATTGGATGCACAGTCGGAAGAATAAAGTGCAACCAGAGACTGATGAAATTACCAAACAAAGGTAGGAAAATGATTTTATTTTCAATTTAGTGATTGAAATGTGCCAGTTTTGAGAAAGAAAAGATATTGAACTTTAAATGCGAGTGCTGCAGAAAAAAATAAAGTACTTGGAGGGCCGCAGAAAAAATAGTTAATGTCTTATTAAAGAAATGACAATTTCGCATAAGGTAAAACTCTTTATAGTTTATATATCTTTCCTTTTAACTGTTAAAGGAAAGTTTTATAAACTATAAAGAGTTTTACCTCATGTAAAATTGTCATTTCTTTAATAAGCATTAACTATTTTTTCTGCGGCCCTCCAAGTACCTACAAATCCAAAATGTGGCCCCGCAAAGGGTTTGAGTTTGAGAACACTGGTCTAGGTGATTTTGGAGGTGGTTTGGGGGGCTCACCATTATCTATAAGGGAGCTGTAGTGAGATGAAGACATGGCACCCTTTTTGTGAAGTTCACAGCACTATTTAGGTGCCATGTCTGGTTGTCCAGTCCATCACTTTGTAGACCTCTCCCACGTACAAAAGGTCTGTTTCTAGGCGTTTTTGCCTTGGATGAAAATGTGGTATAAAGATGGATGATTTAGCAGCTTGGACGATCAGATCGGCAGGACGTATAGTTAAACGATTTTCGAAACCGAAAATAATTTGGATGTATCACTTTGGACAATTTGCGACTTGGACGAAAATGGACTTAGATGTTCCTTTCGATTATGCCCCTCTAGGCATTTACACAATTCCAGCGATGATACTTTTTAATTAACCAATCTACACTTGACTTTATGTGAAACAATTTTTATTAATGACAACAATACAGCGAAACAAAAACAATAAACCATGCCCACAATAGGCGACAAAAATTGCCAGAAGCCTGCTGAGTCAAATTTCCAGTACAACGCCCCCCCCCCCCAACAAAATGATTAAGTAACCAGTCGTGGAGACAATGACCAGCCAAATAAGTATAATCATCCGAGTAAGCTAGATACAATCAAAGTCATACTTGACTTTCTTGAGGTCAATGAAATTTTTCAACTGTTCAGGGATAAAGAAGATACCACTCAAACCACCTAAACATATTAAGCATTTACAGGGATGAAGCAACTTAAATGAAGCCCCAAGATTCAAATCCTTTTATTTAAGGGTTAGCAAAGCCTTTCGACTTCCTCGTGTTATTTTAGTCACATCAAAATCCAGATTTTCTGACCATGAAAAAGAGCCTTTGAATTAGTTGCATATTCCAGAAGCATTTCAGGCAGAATACTCGGCTCTTAATCATAAGAACATAAGCAATGCCTCTGCTGAGTCAGACCTGAGGTCCATCATGCCCAGCAGCCCGCTCACGCGGTAGCCCAACAGGTCCAGGACCTGTGCAGTGATCCTCTATTTATACCCTTCTATCCCCCTTTCCAGCAAGAAATTGTCCAATCCTTTCTTAAACCCCAATACCATACTCTGCCCTATTACGTCCTCTGGAAGCGCATTCCAGATGTCCACCACACGCTGGGTAAAGAAGAACTTCCTAGCATTTGTTTTGAATCTGTCCCCTTTCAGTTTTTCCAAATGCCCTCTTGTTCTTATATTTTTTGAAAGTTTGAAGAATCTGTCCCTCTGTACTCTCTCTATGCCCCTCATGATCTTATAAGTCTCTATCATATTCCCTCTAAGTCTCCTCTTCTCCAGGGATTGTCTCTTTAATTGAAATGTGCTTTCTTTGAAACTTCTTTTTGAATACCCTTTCTGGCTCAGTATTTGATAGGGCTGTCCAGGACAAACATTTTTGTTTGGTTTGGTTTCCCTTGTTGTTCACAGGAGCTTTTAGATTTAAATTTATTTTTCATTTCGGGTGCAGTGTTGTCAAGTGTGTGCTCTGATATTTCAACGTGCCTATCAAATAGTGTGTGTTATTATGCAATAGTGTGCAGGGGGGGGGGGGGTTAGAAATGACAAAGGAAAATGCCATTTCAAATGACTGTAATGCTTCATCTAATTAACTATCTTGTAATTTCACTGGATATTCCCCGATCACCTCTTTTGTAATCTGCCGGGAACGGCAAGGTATTGGCGGAATAACATAACATAAGAATGCCTTCACCGGATCAGACCATAGGTCCATCTAGTCCGACGACCCGCACACGCGGAGGCCAAGTCAGGTGCTCGCAGATGGAGAACCTGATTACCCGTATCCCTCAATGTGTTTTGCAAGGAGGTGTGCATCCAACTTGCGCTTGAAACCCAGAATGGTAGTCTCCGTCACAACCTCCCTTATATTTGAAAGGAATAGTCTGCTGAGTTTCAATTAATAATTTAAGTTTCAAATGTTCTCATTGGTGCTGGTTCATGAACTGCCATCTAATGGGATGAAGGAAATTGGAAGGAGAAAGTTCCAAAACATGGAATCGGGAAATACGTCTCTCTCTACTTTTGCAAGCCTGCATACGTTTTTCATACCAAGCCCTGGAGCAGCCTGTATTAAAGCACCTGAGACCTGATGCAAGTCTGGCCTTGAGACTTGATTTCTTTAAAAATTGATGAGCTATTGTGGAAAGGCCAAAAAAAAAAATCTGTTCTTGCACCTTCTTCATTCTCCCACCTCTTTCTAAATATATACCTGCCTTGCTCTTCCCATCATGTTCTTCACACTGACTCATCTGCTTGAGATTGAGAATCTGTGCAAGCCTGTATGCAGACATCTAATTCTGCAGTCCTGACCCAGCCATTCTTCTTCTGTCTGCCTGCATTTTCTTCTTGCACCACCAGGTCCTTTATGGATCTATTTACAAACCTCTAGACAGCAGTACATCTGTTTAGCCCTTGGAGCAGATAAATGAAAAGGAGGGGGGGAAGAATTTGTAGATAACATGTTTCTCAGATTCAAGGTAAAGTTCTGGTCAAATGGTGCTTGCTTGCATTCTAAATGAACCAGATTTCTTCAGCTGTCTGCTAGGGGCAGAAACAAGGTTGGTTTTTTTTTTTTTTTCTCTCCTGCTCTTGTCTTTATCTCTTCACAATAAACGCAAACTTTTCACAGGAGAGCAAGCGGTTGTATTCTCAGTGATTTACTGTAGGTCACTGCCAGACAACTCAGTGATGTATTTGAAGCATATCACGTACAGGGCCCAATATTCAGAAAATGCTGAGCTGCTAAATTTGTGGCCTATTTTTAGCTGAACTTAGAGCATCACTTTTCAGCTGAAAATTCATCCTAATTTAAGAGCTTAAAAACTATTCTCATAAATTTAGGCCTGCCATTTGTTTGCCTAGATTTGAGGCTAATTTATCCGCCCCTTTTGACATCTTTTTATACTCCTTTCACCCCCATCCTGTGATCTTACGTTGATAGCCACAATTCCTCATTTGGAAATAGAGGGCAATTTGAATAAAATAGATTTAATGCCTTTTATAAAGTATTGGAGTTTAGTAAATCATAGAAGGGATAAAACAAGAGAAGTAATTAGAAAACATATGAGAGTTTTATTGTTTCTTAGGGCTCCTTTTACAAAGGTGCGCTAGTGGTTTTAGCGCATGCTAGCCGCTTCTACCTCCTTTTAATCAGGTGGTAGTTTTTTTGCTAGCGTGCGCTGTAGCACACGCTAATCTTGTGCGTGCGCTAAAAAAGTTAGCGCACCTTCGTAAAAGGAGCCCTTAGTCTTCCACGGCTGGCATCATGATTGTTGTGATTGTCTGAGTCTTTTTGTTTCTGAATAAACCAGGGATCTCGAATATTGGCCCTCCTTGAGGGTCACAATCCAGTCGGGTTTTCAGGATTTCCCCAATGACTATGCATGAGATCTATGTGCATGCACTGCTTTCAATGCATATTCATTGGGGAAATCCTGAAAACCCGACTGGATTGCGGCCCTCAAGGAGGGACTTTGAGATCCTTGGATAAGGGGAGCCAATGTTTCTCTCGCAGCTCGATGGCCGATACGTTAGATCCATTTATTCAAATACAACAAGGCCCAGACAACTGCAATAATTTTATTTTTAAATCAATATGTAAGCCCATCTTAGGATAGATTTGATTTTAAAGCATTAGTCAAGAAGACTTGTTTTCTAGTAAAATATATTTTGATAAACATTTTCAAACCATTGCAACAAGTAATCAATAAGTAATAATAGAGAATACTGAAATATTATTTTTTTAATATAACTTTAATATGATTCATCTGTACACAGAGATTCATTTTTTTTGTTTTGTTTCTAGAAGACAGCCCAGATTAAAATGTTTTTGACAAATTGAAAAAGAATGATGGAAGAATGAGCCTCTGCTAGGATGACTAAATAATCCTGTGAAAGAAATAAAGCCAGAAGCATTCTTTAAAAATAATAGTAAGGAGCATCAAAATAAGGAGAATAGGAAAGAAAATAAACATGGGCAAATTTAGATGTAAAACGTTAATTAAGCTGGCCAAGAGAGTATTTGAAGAGACGTGTCAAAGATGCATAAGCCAATAATTGAAACTTTTTCTTTTTTTTTTAATAAACTTTATTGCAAAAGAACAGAATACAAAAAGACCAGTCATAAATTCTACAGTTTTCTCCCCCTCCCAACTGACCCATAACCCCACCCTCCCCAACCCTCCCACCAAGCGGTTACAAGAAGGGGTAGCATCGAAAAAACAAACCACTATAAATTATATTGCTCTCCAAATTAAATGCATATCACATATCTTAGAATAAATACCCAAGGTATTATGTCGAAGAGCTGTTAATTTGGACATCAGCAGAAGATAATCCAACCGGCGACACAACTCACCCACCTCAGAAATACCCGGAGATCTCCAATGAGAAGCTAAAGCCAAGCGAGCAGTCATAAACACACAAGCTGCAAATTTCCGTTCATACTTTGTAAAACCTGGCACTCCCACATTCAGCAAACAACATTCCAAACATACCAGACAATACTTCTTCAAAATACACACCAATAAACTACCCACTAATTGCCAGTATTCTTTAACCAATGGACAACCCCACTAAATATGCTAAAAATCCCCTCGCTACCCACAATTTCTCCAACAACCATCTGTACCCTTCCCCAATATACGATGTAACCTAGCAGGAGTAAAATACCACATATAATAAATCTTATAACCATTCTCTACATAGTTAATAGAAAGGGTCGGGGTAAAGAGGCCCTTATAAACCACCTCCCAATTAGAGGACCACCTTCCATCTAGAAACACTAGCTCCCACGCTACTCGATAAGGATCCCAAGGATCTTCTCTATATAATAAAGCCTGATAAACTCTAGAAACCCCCCAGGTCCCGAACCAGCCTTAAAAGCAAGCTCTAGCCGTGTAGCACCCAACGATATCTCCCAAAAAGCCTCTTTCAAAATAAAAGACCACAACCTAGTATATAGAAAAGAGTCCCTTGCCTCCAAGTCATACTCATCTCGCAAATCCTCAAAAGTAACAAAATGCATATCGTCCCAAATCTGTCCCAAAAACCATAAGCCCAAATGGACCCATCACCCCCTCTCTTGCTGCAGAAAAACCAGGCAATGCCAACAGGGCCATCTGACCAAAATAACGCCGCTCTGGAAACATCATCTTCCGAAGCTTATACCAAAGAGTTACAATCATACAAAGAAAGGGATTGGAAGTCTGAAGCACAGTGCGCAAACGCTCCAAAGGCACCCAGGGTAATTTCCATAACGAAATCTGAGGCAAAAAATATTGCTCCACATATACCCAGGGTTTATTATCAAAAGACATCCACATCATAATCTCCTGTAACAACGCCGCGTAATAATACAAACAAAAATTTGGTACTCCCATCCCCCCCCCCTGCAATTTAGCTCGGTGGCCTCTTTCTCCATATGAATGCAAAAACTTTTCGGGACAACTGTCGGAAAAAATCCTCAGGAATCAAAATGGGCAAAGCCATAAAAAGATATAATAATTTTGGCAAGATCATCATTTTAATAGCAGAAATACGCCCCATCCAACTCGGAGAAATTCCCTCCCAACGGTCCAATTCTTCAAAAAGCTGATGCAGCCAAGCAGGATAGTTCCACCACATATAACTAACGATAAACCGCCGTCAAATTAACACCCAAATATCTAATAAAATGAGGTGCCCAAGAAAACACAAAGCGAGATTGCAACAAACGCACTTGGGAATCAGTTCAAGTGACATTCAACAACTCCGATTTTGCCATATTAATTTGAACCCAGAGAGTCCACCAAATTCGTCCAAAACTCCCATGACAGCATGCAAAGAACTGTCCGGATGTCATAATAATAGCAAAATATTGTCGTCATACAACAAGAGTTTATAATGACAGGGGACCCCACTTCAATTCCCTCAATATCAGGATGTAAACGTATCCGACAAGCCAACGGTTCCATAGAGAGAGCGAACAATAAGGGCGACAAAGCACAACCCTGTCTGGTCCCTCTCTCTAACTGTTGCTGGCTGTAAAACTCCGTTGATTTTTAAAACAAGAAAGGGGATGATCATAAAGAAGGCGTGGCCACTGGTAATACTTCTGTCCAAATCCCATATACTCAAGCACCTTAAAAAGAAAAGGCCAACCCACCCTATCAAAAGCCTTCTCCAATAATTGAAACTTTTTCAAGTACATCGCCCACCGTAGGTGAGGACTGGAGGGGCAGCAAATGTACTACAGATTTTCAAATAGAGCTCATGTGTGACGAGTGTGAGTGATCAGTAAGCCTGACGATGATGGTGACATGGTTGAATCTGTCGAGAACAAATTACTAGCCGCACAGCTTAATTGGGAGAGCCAGCATGGATTTAGAAAAGGGAGGTCATTCCCTAATAATATTTAGACTTCTTTGAAGTCATGAATAAGTGTGTGTAATGTATGAAGAGGAACTGGTTCTTTGGATAAAGAATTCTCGCAATGGAATGAGGTAAATAGTAGAGTCCTCAGTGTTCTGTGCTAGTACTGGTGGTAGTGGTTTTATTTATTAACATCTAGAAAAAAGACCAACAAGTATGTGTAAGCTTGAAATCTTTTGGTGGCCCTTGGAAATTTCTCGTATTTACACTGCAACCCTTTACATGAAAGAGTTGGCAACCACTGTGCTTGGAGATTATACCGTGGCTAGATTCTTCCAGCCTCTGCATTTGATGGAATGAAAAGTGAGTCAGCAATGACTCATGTATTTTGTGTGGCAGCTAAAGAAAATGGCAAGAAGTGCCTGGAAACCAAGTCACTGCTACAGGCAGAGACCAGCCCTGAAAGAGCAAGAGCAAGATTTTATTAGTTCTACTAGGACTTTAATTCCTTGATTTCCTCTTCGAGTAAAATCAACCAGGCCATCCAGCCTGCTCTTTCCACCAAGGATGCATCCCTACTGCCAAACAGTGTGACCACCTACAAGATATCCTGCTTATCTGCTTGGGTGTGTTGTTTTTTGTTTTAATTTAATTTAACTGTTTTGCACTTCACCATCTTTAGAGATGGGCACACAAATTCTCCAACTTTCTCCCATCTAATCTCCTGTATGTCATCCCTGAAAATTTTGGACGTTGTCTTGAATGTGGAACTTACATTTAAGCAATGTATATCAAACCTTTTGAAGAAATGCTTCTTTAGGTTTCAGGTTTATTTTAAATTTGATAATATTGCCTATAAAACTTCTAAGCGATGATAAAAACATAGTCATTATATTACAGCTTAAAATCTAGACAGAATCGGACAAGGGCTAACTTGATACAAAAGGGACTGGGGTAGAACTACAATAATTATAGGAAAGCAACATATATTGGAAAGTACAATTAGGATACAAGGGGAAAAAATCCTTAGCCTTATTTGACTACAAATCTTAAGTCTCTTATCCTTTAGAAAAAGTTGAAAAATAATACTAGTTTTAAGTTCAAAGGCGTCTTTATACAAGAAAGATTTTAGGGAACTCTTACAAGATCATGAAGGGCATAGAGAAAGTGGAGAGGGACAGATTCTTCGAACTTTCGAAAGCTACAAGAACGAGAGAGCTTTCAGAAAAACTAAGAGGGGACAGATTCAGAACCAATGCTAGGAAGTTCTTCTTCATCCAAAGGGTGGTGGACACCTGGAATGCGCTTCCAGAGGGTGTGATAGGACAGAGTACGGTATTGGGGTTTAAGAAGGGATTAGACGATTTCCTGAAGAAAAAGGGGATAGAAGGGTATAGAGGATTACTATACAGGTCCTGAACCTGATGGGCCACCGCGTGAGCGGATTGATGGGTGCGATGGATCCCTGGTCTGACCCAGCAGAGGCACTGCTTATGTTCTTATCCAGAGACGGCACACTCTTAATGGGAGAAGGCATGGAGTTCCACAGTTGTGGTGCATATACAGAGAATATCTCACTTCTTCTTGTACAGAGAACACCGATTCTTTCTATGATAGTGACTGATCAATTATTGTAACATATACTTAGAGCAGTGGTCTCAAACTCAAACCTGTTGCAGGGCCACATTTTGGATTTGGAGGTACTTGGAGGGCCTCAGAAAAAATAGTTAATGTCTTATAAAAGAAATGACAATTTTGCATGAGGTAAAAAACTCTTTATAGTTTCTAAATCTTTCCTTTTGGCCACACAGCGTGTGGTGGGAATTTGGAATACTCTCCCGGAGGATGTTGTGACAGAGATTACTGTTCTGGGATTCAAGCGCAAGTTGGATGCACACCTTCTTGCAAATTGTATTGAGGGCTATGGTATATCTGGGTCTCCAATCAGGAGTACTTAAATGGGCCGCCGCGTGTGCGGATCACCGGACTGGATGGACCTCGGTCTGATCCGGTGAGGGCTTTTCTTATGTTCTTAATAATATTGTCATTTATAGCTAAAGAGACACATGATCAAGAAACTGTTTTATTTTACTTTTGTGATGATGATAAACATACCGAAGGCCTCAAAATAGTACCTGGTGGGCTGCGAGTTTGAGACTACTGACTTAGAGGGATCCATTTGACTTATCTTCTTGAGAAAACAGTGGTGAAACTGATTTCAGGGAAAAGTAGATGGGATCATGTTACCCTATTAATGCCCCCCCCCCCCCCACTAACTTCCAGTCTTGAGTAGGATAACTTTTAAAATACTAGCCCTTGTGTACAAAACCATCCAATAAAAACATAAGAATAACTTTACTGGGTCAGACCAGTGGTCCATCTAGCCCAGTAGCTCATCTTCAGGGTGGCCAATCCAGGTCACAAGTATCTGGCAAAAACCCAAATAGTAACAAAATTTCATGCTACCGATCCAGGGCAAGCAGTGGCTTCTCCCGTGTCTGTCTCAATAGCAGACTAAAACATTTATAATACGCTTTTCTCCGAAGCAACTTGCAGCTTAACATACATGGCAAGATTTCAGCGTATTGTCTGCAATGACACCCAGATCTTTTTCTTGGGTGCTGACCCCCAAAGTGGATTTGGGTTATTCTTCCCAATGCGCATCACTTTGCATTTGTCCACATTAAATTTTGTCTGCCATTTGGACGACCAGTCTTCCAATTTCCTAATCTCCTTACCTCACTATCTTGTCATTGAGTATCTTGTGCACATCAAAACTGCAAAACCAGAACACTAAAAGATGATCTAATCTAAAGCATTATGTCATAATGTACTGGAAAGAAAAATAATCTGACGTTTTCTTATGGGCTGTGTTTTGATACTATATCACCGGCACGCCACGCGCCTTGTAGGCGGAGCCTGCATGTCCATTATAGCCGAACAAAACTAGTTAAAAGCGGCTCTGGGGACCAAATTGTTTGTCCGTTATATGCGAGTCCGCTATATGCAGTGCTTTTCTGCATGTTTGTAAAGGCAAACGGCTGGGACCAGCGGACCTCGTCCGCTATAGACCAAGTTTATACTGTATATCAATTCCTATACCTTTTCCCTCTGCACCCAAGTATTCTTCTGACTTTTGCTGTCAACTTTTCTACCTCTTTGACCACCTTAAGACCATTGAGTATAATCTCTCCCATTCCCACTCATCTTTTGTACACAGAGCACTTCACCCTCCTAAATTCTCTGCTCTTGTAATCTGTTGGATTCCAGAAACTTCACTATCCTCTGTTTTAGAAGCTTGTCTATTAATTTACTCACTACCGAGGTCAGACTAACCAGTCTTTAGTTCCTAACCGCCTCTTTGCTTCCTATTGTTTGGTGAGGGATCCAAATCTGCCTTTCTCTAGTCATCCGCAACCACTCCCGACTCTTTAAAGAATTTTCAAATTACAGTTTGAGAAAGAATATACCAACCAGTCTACTACTCCCGATTATAATTGAAAAGGTCTGACAGTGGGCCATCAGAACTTCCTTTGGTATTCTCAGATATATCCCATTTGGCCCTATTCCGTTGTCTACCTCTAGTTTAGCACAATGCAAGTGGCTGCTGTATTGTTTAGGTCGTTTCCTACAGGAAGACATTTTATCCATATGCAGGTCAGTTAGAAGTTTAGTGCCAAAGAAAAGCTGGTGATCTTTTTTGCTATATTAATCAAGACAGTACAACAGGACTTCATGATCGTAACACACATTGCACAAGAAGCCTTCTTACTAGTTTTGCATGTTTTAAGCAAGCTTAAGTTTCTCAATGATGAATCATTTTCACAGCCTCTTTAGTGAGGTAAAATACTGGTTAGACTGCCCCTGGCATCCCTGCGTTGAAGTTGTTTCTTCAAGACTAAGGGCATGGATCGGATCCTCATGCAAAAGAGGGCAATCAGAATCACGCCCCCCAACAGACTGAATCAGATCACTGAACAGCGATCCTTGAGCATGCGCAGACCATCTATAGATGGTCTGCACATGTGCTGGCCTTCTATGCTCGGCAGAGCAGGGAAATTTCTTTTGGGGGGGTTTCTTCCCAAGCCCTTGGTTTTATCCCGCTTTAAGCCTATGGGTTAAAACCACGGGCTTGCACTGTAGGGAAGGGTGTGAAAGTCGGGGCTGCAAGAGTTCCGGGCAGGCAGGAGTTCGGGGCAGAGAGCAGAAAAATAGAGCAGGGCAGCAGAAGGCAGGGCAGTCGGAAAGGACCTGAGCAACTGGTCCTCAGCAGTCGCTTGTTTGTGATTGGCCAGTCTAGTTGGTGTTGCAGGTTTTTTGTTAGTGAATCGCTGCCTGCCATCATTTGAATGCTGTTCCCCCTCCTTGTCATGCGCGGATCGGAGGATGGTCGGGGCACAGGTTAGTGAATCAAGTCAGAGGAAAATCAGGTCGCAAAGGGATTGCAAACCGATGGGTACACGATCGGTTGCTTAGTGAATCTAGCCCTAAATAAAAAGACTTGAGTTACTGTCTGTAAACGTGAGTTTCTAGTTTGCTAAATCCCAATCCTGAGTGGCTGCTAGAACAGTAACCTCGGTTCTAAGGGTAGGTTCTTGTGGCCAGGGGAATAGTGGCCCGGTGTCAAAAAAAACAACTTTTTTTAACTCTCCTAAGAATTGGTGTGCAAAACATAACCCACTTAACAAAAATAGAAAGCCCAGGAATTTTTCAAGTGAGGTGGAAAGTCATTAAATGTAGGCAAGATTTTCTGTAGATTTAATTTCACAGTTCAACACTTTTCGTGTTAGTAAATTGTAGCAATGGAAAAGGGGATCTAACTGTGAAGTTAGATTTTGGTTAGGCTAGTTGGAATCAAAACTGTTAGCAGTTGAATTGATTCCTTTCTTTCATGTACAATTTTATTAGCCATATACCAAGTAGGTAATATAGAGATCTTTTACTAAGGTGTGCTGGCCGATTTAGCACACGCTAAATGCTAACTCATCCATAGAATATAATGACTGCACCTTAGTAAAAGAGGGGATATGTTAATAAAAAATATTAATCCCTTTTATTTTTTTTCTTTTAATGATATTGGAAGCATGTTGGGGTTTTTTTGTTGTTGTTTCTTCAGAACTATGTGTACTTGAGACAAAAGAGAGAAAAAGCAGGAAGCTGGACTATCTTGGAGAGACTTTGTTATCCTTTATTTTTCCTTCAATACAGATAGAACGACAATATGTAATGATTCATTACTGCAAGGGCTAGTATGTCTGAGTACTTTGGTTCCTTAGGATTTCTGTTTGGGGTTTAATTTTTAAGGCTTTAATAAAATCACATGTGAAGATTTTTGTGGCTCTGCCAAGGAAATGAATCAGGCTTATCTAAAACAGAACTTTCCAGCCTAGGGAGGATTCACACTAGGAAGATAATGGTAAGAAGGAGGAGCCTTATAGGCCTATAAATGATAATGTCTTTGGCTTGCTAAGCCAGTGAACCACATTGTGCTTTGGCTGACTAAGTTAATAACCCACCACCAAATGTTGAGGAAGGTGGCCTCTGAAGATGGACGGGCCTAGTAAGGAAGTTTCCTGCTAATGGGAAGCCCATGCAAGAATGATGTGGGTTGCTACGGGGCTCATGACGCCCTGTGCTTGAGCTTTGATTATTAGCCACCAAGGCAACGCCAGACATAAAAGATAAGCGGCAGGAATGAAGGAAAAAAGCACATTGGCTTCCAGTTGCTCATCGTATAATGTACAAATTAAGTCTGCTCACCTTTAAATCTCTGACATTTAAAACCCCAGCTTTTATTTATAAAGTTTTGATTCCTTATACTTCATCTAGATTACTGAGGTCGAATGACCAATACTTATTGGTCATTCTCTCTCTTAAAATTATTAACAGTTCCTCAAACATGGAATGTCCTTCCAATTTATTTAAGAGAGGAAAAGAACTTGGAAAAATTTAAGAGCAAACTCAAGGGTTTTCGTTTTAAAGATGCATTCAATGACTAAATTAATTGCTTATGACTCGCATTCTATCTATACAGTGGTGCCTCGGTTTACGAGTGCATACGGTTTGCAAGTGTTTTGCAAGACGAGCAAAACATTCGCAAAATCGGCGCCTCCGATCTCGGAGAGAACGTGAACTCGCAGGCCTTGAGCATGCGCACATGCTCAAGGCCAGCACAGAAGACGAGGCCGACATGCCGGTGCTACATTAAAGTAAGAAGAGGGCTCCGGGGGACTTCAGGTTGCAGCGGGGGTGGGGGAGTGCCCGATGGCGGCGGGGGGTGCCCAATGGCAGCGGGGGGTGCTGGATCGCGGGGGGGGAAGAGTGTCAGATCGCAAGGCCTTCGGGGGGAGTTCTCATGGGGGGGGGGGGGGGAGCAGCGCTGCTGGCCTCGGTGGGGGGGGGTGGGAACCTATCAAAGTGAGTTTCCATTATTTCCTATGGGGAAACTCGCTTTGATAAACGAGCATTTTGGATTACGAGCATGCTCCTGGAACGGATTATGCTCGTAATCCAAGGTACCACTGTATATCTTTTGATTATTTTCTCTTTCCCTTTCCTATTTTTAACCTTAATTGTTTTTCTTTATAATCAGATTGTATTTCCTTCCTAGCCTTTCCCTGTGTTTTTTATTATGTTTGTATAAGTTGGTTTTTTAATATGTTTAGTAGATTTAGTATTTTTTGTTAGTTACGTTTGTTTCCCCTAACTCTGTAATTTTTATCGATCGCTTAGAATTTGGAATAGGCGATTAATCAAATTTTATAATAAACTTGGAACTTGAAAAGACTTGGGTGTCAGCGGGAGGGAGTGAATTCCACCCCCCTCCCTCCGCCTGCCTTTGGATGCTTAAAATGTAAAGCCAGTACCCAAACCTGCAAGAACATATTTAATTTACATCTCTGAGTTATGAGGACATGGTTTGAGGAGGAATTAAAAGCAGGGCTGCTAGTGTTAGTGGCTGCAGAATTCCATTAGTATTATTGTCCTTTTAAGATATCAAAAATGAAACTGTTAGAGAAACCATTGAGAGACTTTCTAAGGGGCAGATGATCTGGGACTTCATAGGTTATATTTTCAGCATTGCAGCTCTTTGGAGGCTGTTGATGGACGAGATCATTTCACCTTCTTAGTCCTTGCTGTGTTCACTAATGGAAACATGCCTGGCAAGGAAGATGTATTCCGGTATTCATAGATTTGGTTTTTAGACCTTATTTTCAGGGATAAGTAATTACTCTCCTAAGCCTATCTGGCTAATTATTTTTTGTACAGATTTGAGTTTCTCCTGGAACCTCTCTAGGCCTCTTTTGAACCCCGCTATGCGGCTCACCTTGACCATGTCCTCCAGAAACAGATGGCACAGCTTATTTCCTGCCTTAAAAGTTTTGCCATTTATTTACTTTATTCTTAAATCACCTATTCATCAAGAGAACTTAGCTTAGAAACATAAAGAAAGAAAGGGTAAAATAATCAACACAAACACCATGACAAAAATATGTACTTGTCTCTGTTTTAAGATGTAATTTAATAAAATGAATACAAATAAAAAAATATAAAATATTCAAGAAAATGCAGTTGTAAAAAGCCAGGTCATACACACCAAACAATCTTCAGTACCTTGTATAGGTTGTTTTCAATCTGGAAACTTCGCACTATCAAACACTACTTTGACTTCTTCTCCTTCCGATTACTGGTCCAATCACTAATCCTGAGCATCCTAGACTACTGTAATATCATCTACCTAGGTTCATTTAAAAAAACCATCAAACGCTTAAGACTCGTTCAGAATGCAGCCGTTCGACTCATCTATAATCTCAAAAAATCTGACCATATAAGCCCCTTCTACAAAAAACTGCACTGGCTGCCTATGGAGGCGAGGATTATCTTCAAATTTGCTTGCCTCTGCTTCAAAACCCTAACAGGCTCGTCTCCAATCTACCTATCAGATCACTTTGTCCGTCCTGGCCCCACCCGCACACGTAACACCCACTTGTTTGCCTTCCCATCCCTAAAGTGCTGCATCTACAAGAGATTCCTTGACAGATCCCTGGCATTCCAGGCATGCAAATGGAACAAATGTCTATCCACTCTCATCTCTAATTCTCCCTCCTACCAAACTTTCAGGAAGCCAATCAAAACTTATCTCTTTGACAAATATCTCTGACTCCCGCCCTCCTTGTAACTCTACTTTTAACTATGCCTTGTACCTCCCACCTACCTGCCTCCTCCCTACCTGCACCTCCTACCTACCTGCACCCGACTTCCTAAGCCACGCCGATTGACTTGTTTATAACCTCTCTATCTCCTTCTTGCCTGCTCCCGACTTGCTAAGTTATATTGATTGATTGACTTATTTGTAATTTCGCTGTAGATGTACAGTCTCTTGTTATGTAAACCTCTCTGAACTATTCTGGTACTGCGATAGACAAAAATAAAGTTATTATTATTATTATTACAGGTCATTAGCTTGAATGTTATTTAATTGTTCCATCTTCAGCCTTTCTGTCCCATTTTTATGCCTTTCCTTGAACCTTTTCTGGTTCCACCATATCCATCTTGAGTTGAGGTGACCAGAACGCTATGTAGTGCTCCATTGTTAGGCACCCCATGGACCTTTACAGAGGCATACTGATCATTCTCGGTTCCTTTTCAAATAGTTCATTACATTCTCTTTGTGCTTGTGGCAGCTGCAGCACACTGGGCTGAAAACTTTGAGTGTATTATTGACTTGGCTTCACTTCCAGATCTTTGTTAGGTGACAACTCCTAACTCGGATCCCGGCATTTTGTCCATGTAATTGGGATTATGATTTCTTATGTGCACTACTTTGCACTCGGCTGATGAAATTGCTTGTGGACGTTTCTGTGCCTAGTCTCACAAGATCTTCTGCAAATCCTTACAGTTCTCAGTTGTTTTAAAGTTTTTGATCACCCTAACTTTTCTGCATTTCACCGGATCATTAATGAATGTTAAACAGCACAAGTCCCGGCACAGATCCTTTATCTCTCCTTTCCTCCTGCACAATCCAAATAGTAAAAGGAAAGCTATATTCTTCTGTATTTTTGTTTTTAATCTACTGCTTGTGTACACTTACATTTTATTTGTTTTTCCAGGCCCAAGGATTTTGTGCTCTAATTATCTCTCTCTCTCCAAATTATAGTTCTGAGTGGGATACATTAGAAAGATTTGAGTATTTTCTATGTATGATGTATAATTCCCCCTGAACATAAGTCTTGGCACTTGGGTTCAGCCGAGGGAGCTCTTGCCTCACCAATTTGCTTGACTTCTTTGAAGGTGTGAATACACATGTGGATGAAGGTGAGACGGTTGATATAGTATATCTAGATTTTCAGAAAGCTTTTGCCAGAGTTCCTCATGAGAGGCTCCATAGTCATGGGATAGGAGGCAAAGTTCAATTGGGGATTAGGAATTGGTTATCGGATAGAAAACAGAGGGTAGGATTAAATGGTCATTTTTCTCAATAGAGGAGAGTAAACAGTGGAGTGCCGCAGGGGTCTGTACTGGGACCGGTGCTATTTAACTTATTTATAAACGATCTGGAAATTGGAACGACGATTGAGGTGATTAAATTTGCAGATGACACTAAACTGTTCAGAGTTGTTAAAACGCATGTAGATTGTGAAAAATTGCAGGTGGACCTTAGGAAACTGGAAGACTGGGCGTCCAAGTGGCAGATGAAATTTAACGTGAACAATGTGGACAAATGCAAAGTGATGCATATTGGGAAGATTAACCCAAATCACAGTTACCAGATACTAGGGTCCACCTTGGGGGTTAGTGCCCAAGAAAGGGATCTGAGTGTCATTGTAGACAATACAATGAAACCTGCCCAATGTGTGATGGCGGCCAAAAAAAACAAACAAGATGCTAGGAATTATTAAAAAAGGGATGGTTAATAAGACTAAAGATGATATAATGCCTCTGTATCGCTCCATGGCGTGACCTCACCTGGAGTATTGCATTCAATTTTGGTCTCCTTATCTCAAGAAAGATATAGCGACACTAGAAAAGGTTCAAAGAGGAGCAACCAAGATGATAAAGGGAATGTAACTCCTCTCGTATGAGGAAAGACTAAAAAGGTTAGGGCTCTTTAGCTTGGAAAAGAGAAGGCTGAGGAAATAGGATTGAAGTCTACAAAATCCTGAGTGGAATAGAACGGATACAAGTGGATTGATTTTTCACTCCGTCAAAAATTACAAAGACTAGCGAACACTTGATGAAACTTCAGGGAAATGCTTTTAAAGCCAATAGGAGGAAATATTTTTTCACTCAGAGACTAGTTAAGCTCTGGAACGTGTTGCCTGAAGTTGTGGTAAGAGCAGATAGCAAAGCTGGTTTTAAATCCATAGTCTGTTATTAAGACATGGGGGAAGCCTCTGCTTGCCCTGGATCGGTACCAAGAAATGTTGCTACTTTTTGGATTTTGGCCAGGTACTAGTGACCTGGATTGGCCACTATGAGAACGGGCTACTGGGCTTGATGGGCCATTGATCTGACCCACTAAGGCTATTCTTATGTTTTTATGCCTTTCACTATTTTGTTAGAGCAGTCCTGTCAAATATATCCCATTCTTTCTCCCTCCCACCTTTCCCCTTTCTACCACCACCATCCATTTGCTTTGGTTATTGAAGCTCTGGCCTGATCTCAATGAAAATCAAGGAATAAGTAACACATGTGAAGGGCCATTTTCAATATGACATCCAAATTCGAGTTTGAATGTTTTGCGGAAGACACACAAAAATCTAGGATCAACTATGCCCATTTTCAAAACTGCAAAATGTCTTCCTTGTTTTTTTGGAAAATGATCAATTTTTCCAGATGTATGTCTCTTTGAACCATATTTGAAAAAAAGACATCCAAAAGAAAAACTAGATGCCTGGGAAGTGGAAGGCCCACCATTTTGAAGAGGCAGGCCTGTAGGCAGGAGAGAATAAGCATCCCTCCTGTTATCTGAATAAGGTACAGTGGGTAGGGTCGGGGTGTTTGTGTGGGGGTCCGGTTATGCTGAGGCAGGAGGGATTGGACATTCTTCCCTCTGTCATCTGAGCAAGATATGGTGGGGGGGAGGCGTGGTTCCTCCTGCTATCATCTGAATAAGGTATGGGGTTCTGGGTCTAGAGGGGTTCGGTTATGCCAAGGCAGGAAGGAATGGGCTTTCCTCCTGCTGATTTTTTTTTTAATTTTTTTAAAGTTACTACTACTACTATTTATCACTTATATAGCGTTGAAAAGTGTATGCAGTGCTGTATAGTTTGACAATTAATAGACTATATGGCTGAACTCCAAGATTAAAATTGGCGGATTTATTGGAAATATTGGATGATTGGAGGCATACGTACTTTAGATGATGTTATTTCTGATGGTAAGCTGCTTGATTTTTCACTATTGCAATGCAAATTTGGTCTTAATAAAACACAAAATTATAGATGGTTGCAGTAGAAGCAGGTCATTCAGGAAGGGTTCCCTGAATGGAAAAATTTGGTCTTATGTTTTCAGGTAGACTTCCTGGGTCACCAGGCCGCTCAGTGGTATAAATTAATATCTGGATTTTTGAATAAGAAACCAAAAACTGGTCTGCTTGACATCTGGAGCATTGAGATAAAGCATCCACGAATTTGGTCATGAGACAAAACATGGTTTTTCTTATTACATAGAGTATTTTGGACCCCAGTTCGTTTGCATAGAGTAGATAGTTCTAAATCAAATAGATGTTGGCATTGTCATCTGGAAGTTGGGACATTAGATCATTTACTATACTATTGTCCTTTGATACTAAAATTCTGGAGATCGATTTGGGTTCAGGTTAATAATTTATTAGAAAATCCAGTGGCACTATCGTATCATACCATTTTATTTGGAACATCTATGAGGGCAAAAAGTCAAATTTCAGCAAAAAATAACAAGCTTTTGTTTATAATGATGGGAGTTGCCATGCATCTTATTTTAAAGAATTGGAAAAATTGGGATAGATTAAATTACTCATTCTGGTGGGAATCCCTATGTTATATCTTTAAAATGGAAAAGTTTATGGCCATTCAGAAGGGTTATTATAAAAAATTTATGGAAGTTTGGAAACCATTAACTAAATATTGTAAAGATTGATTTAATTGTATAAATTGGGGAAAACATGCACATCCGGGGAGGGGGATATATTTTGGCATCTGTTAAGAAATATAGAAGGGTTGATTACAAGTATTTTATGAGGTGTTTGTAAATTGAAAAGTGGGTGGGAGAAAATAAGTCTTGTCTTTATTCTATTAAGTATATTGTGCGATAATGATATTAATTTATGTAAATGCATCATCTTTTGTGCACAATTGTAGTTTTAAAAAAATGAATAAAGAATATATTTAAAAAAAAAAAAAAAAATTGATGGTCCCTGCTCAGAAGAGCTTACAGTCTTAACTTGGACAGACCGACAGGACATTTAGGGTTAAAGATGCGGAACCCAAGGTGAGAGGTGTTAGGAGATGAAGACAGTCTCGAAGAGGTGGGCTTTTAACTGGGCCTTGAGCATTTCCAGAGACTGAGCCTGTCATAGAGATTCGGGCAGCTTGTTCCAAGCATACAGCGCAACAAAGTAGAAGGGACGGAGTCTGGAGTTGGCGGAGGAAGAGAAGGCCACAGACAGGAGGGTCTTATCAGCTGAGCGGAGTTCGTGAGTGGGAACATGGGGGAGATAAGTGATGAGAGATAGTGAGGGGCAGCCGAGAGAGTGCATTTGTAGGTCAGTAAGAAGAGTTTGAATTGTATTAGGAAACGGATGGGACTTTAGGAGAGGGGTAACTTGAGTATAGTGGCTATTATGGAATATGAGTCGTCGGGAGGGAGACTGGCATGACTTTTTTTTTTTTAATTGAAAATTTAATGATTAACAATATCAAGTGATACCAAGGAAAAAGGTTCACATACAAGGTTATAAATTTATACAGACACAAAATAATCCTTTTCAAGCCCACAATATTGGGGAGACATGCTACTTTACAACCACGTTAAATAAAGGAAAACAAAGAAATTGGTTTTGATTCCTATGAATCCTAACCTTTCCCTATTATGAGGAATTCTAACATCCCACCATTTTCTCAGCAATGAATCTAAAAAACAAAAGGAGAAAAGGAGAAGACTCACTTCTGTTCTCGAGCTAACAAAAATTGTTGCCATTGAATAGGATCCCAAAATACATATTCAATGTCTTGTACCTTGACAAGACATTTGCATGGAAATTTTAAATAAAAAGATGGCTCAAGAGCTAGGACTCTTGTTCTTAATTTCAGAAATTCTTTCCTCCTTAGTTGCGTAGCTCTTGAGACATCAGGAAAAATTCTAACCAGTTCTCCACAAAATGTAGTCAATCTATTTTGAAAGTAAAGTTTCATTATCAACATTTTATCTATCTCACTCATGCATGTTATTACTCTGGATAACATCCCGAGTGTCTTCCAAAAACTGTCAAATTTATTTAATCTGTTACCAGGTGGTCCACATCCTGGTTGGATTGTATTTTCTTCTGCGGAATATAATAACAGTTATTTATTGGGTATTTATTTATTAATTTTCCGCATTGGGTAATCCCAGTTTCTTTGAAATATTTCCTTAACAATATTTCCGAAGATAACAAATGAGTCACTGGGAAATTAACCAAGCGGAGGTTCCTCGCTCTGTGCATATTTTTCCAACATTTCTATTTTAGAGTGTAACACCGTAGAATCCTTAACAGCAGATACTGAGACAGCTTGCAACATATTACTTTGAATTTCAACCAGACTTAATCTTTTATCCAAACAACTTAAATTAGAATCCACATTCTCAAACTTTTGAGCCACAGAGTGTGAATAATCCAATGTTTGTTTCACAGATTCTCTGAGAAACCCTTCAACTCTAGAAATACCTAGCCACAAGTCTTTGAGGGTAATATCTTGTTTTTTCACTGCTTGTGGTTGCTCCTCTATTCCACCTGAAAATTCAAGTGGTTTAGGTATTTCAGTAAAAGCCAGTTTACTTATCTGAGTAGAGGATACCCCAAAACCAGTAGAAATAGCGGGAATATTGTTCCCGCTACCACCAGATACTGGATGAAGGGGGGGTGTCCTTTCGAGGGGGCTCATTTTGTTACTTTTTAATGAGGACAGATAGTGTGTGTGTGTAGTGTAACACACGCACATTCTGTGCCCATAAAAATGCTCCTGTTCAGCGTTTGTTTTTTAATGCTACTGGCACCTCAAGACCTGTTGGCGATTTCGTAGCATTAAAAACCGGCGCTTCATTTTGTGCATCATGTGGGCATTGATTAGAGTGCTCTTTTTTATATTGATGAGGTCGTAATAGATTTACATATGATTATCAGAGTCTGCTACAAACCATGGAAAAGCCTGCGATTTGCCTTTTTCGGTATCAATACATGCAATGCTTCGTCACTAAACTGGTTAAAACTGGTTTAATGATGATTGTTAACGCACAGTGAGTTTTGGGTATATGGGTCTTCGTCTTTGTCTCTAGCTAGGTTTCTAGTTGGGTTTTGCTTTCTTCTACGTTTAGGCCAGTGCAGTGAAAGTGTCTTGGCACCGATTTTAATTGGCAGAGCAGTTTGTTGCAAGGTCACTGCAGAACTCCTCCAGTATTGATTTACAAAGCTGCCAAGTGCTGCAGACAGAGATTCTGTAATCTGGCAGATCTGAGTTGAGAGGCTGCATGGGAGTGGTTGAGGTAGATGATGGAGGCTTTGAAAACTCAGATTGCATCATTCTTGAGCCTGAGCCAGCTTCCACTCTCTTTGGACCATAAATTTTTGCATATAGAGTTTTATTTTAAATGTGGTATAAATAAGAAGGTAGTACATCCCTCAAAAATAGCTTTTGTGCCTAAGTTCATAGCTGTAGATGGAATCCCAAATCTCAAGTTTGTGTACTCCACAATACACAGAAATAAAGATTAGTGAATAGAAAAATTGTCAGGTGATATCTTTTTATTGGAATAAATTAATGCATTTCTTGATTAGCTTTTGGGAACTGGCACTCTGAATAAGTAAAGAATGACACTGCCAGGAAATACAAATAAATGATGAAATATGCTCCATTGGGGAGGGGACAGAGCAGCCCGGAAGACGCTAGAGTGTTCCCCTGGAGCTCAGTATAACTTAGCACTAGCTAGCTGATCATGGCCTTCCTCTGCTGTGATGGAGAAGAGGAAGCTAAAGAACAAAATGTATCCCACATCAGCCTTTTGGTCCTATTGAGCAGTTTCTTAAGTGGGAAATATTGGCTGAGGATGAGAAAACCAGGTATGGGGAGGAGGCATTTTATTGTTGACCTGCTGCACTTACCCCAGGATAAAGATACTGTTCAGGCAATTTTTAGTTAAACTTCTTGAATGCAGGTGATTTTGAACCTACAAAACTTTTGGTGATTTCATGAGTCTGTTTTGCTGCTAAATGAATAAGATAAAGCCATCATTATAGTGCCTTAGCTGGAGGAAATGGCATTTGTATGTGATAATATGTGTATATAAAAACAGCTTTCAAATGGAAAAGTAGGTTGAACGCTACTTTAATTGTGTCTGTGGGGTTTTTTTCTCTGTAGGTCTACGAGGGCTAATCAACCTTGGGAACACATGTTTTATGAACTGTATTGTCCAGGCACTTACTCACACGCCACTGCTGCGAGATTTCTTCCTCTCCGACAGGCATAAATGTGAAATGCAAAGCCCCAGTTCATGTCTGGTCTGTGAAATGTCTACACTTTTTCAGGAGGTGAGTGCCAGTCCTCTAATTATCAAAGGTCTTTTGATGATCTCTCATTGGCATATTTATTTATTCATTTTCCTATTCCGTTCTCCCAGGAGAGCTCAGAACGGTTTATATGAATTTATTCAGGTACTCAAGCATTTTCCCCTGTCTGTCCCGGCGGGCTCACAGTCTGTCTAATGTACCTGGGGCAATGGGGGGGATTAAGTGACAAGGAGCAGTGTGAGTTTCAACCCACAACCCCAGGGTGCTGAGGCTGAAGCTTTAACCGCTGCACCACACTCTCCCCATTTATGGTTCATTTTAGGCCGTTTTCTTTTTGACACTTAAGAGATTTGGTTTCTTTTCATTTGTTTCAGTTTTCATGTGTATTAAATGATTTTGTGCACTGAAGGATAACATACATGCTAAAGCCAATTGCACATTTTAAACAGCCTAGCATACCACTAAACTGATTCCCCAACATATCAATAGAGAAGCACTAAAAATACTATATACCAATATGCAAATTAATCATGCATACTGTCCTGTACAATTCTGTTTCACGCATCCATGCTAAGGCCTAAGATTTAATGCCTGATCATCATCCTTACCCCTACAGTTAGTACCCTCTACCCAGAAGGCCCCATTCTCCTCCCCCCATCCCCACCTCAGGTTTACCATTGTTTGGGCTAGATTCACTTACCTGACTCTCCGTGCCCGATCCGTGCAGACCCGACCAATTCCTGAAACAATAAAATTAAAATGAGGGCGATCGGAGGAACCCCTCTGACCCCTTTGCATGCGTTCGGTGTTCGTTTTTGCTTGGGGGGGGGGAGGTTTGGGGGCCCCGACTCTTCTGCTCTATCTTTTCAACTGACATTACCATCAGTTCTCTTGAAGGGCGATTCCCGGCGGCAGCAGCCTCTAAAAGGCTAGCTCACTGGCCCTGACTCTCCTGCTCTCTGCCGCCTTCCCTGCAGTGCAAGCCCGCAGGTTTAAAGTAGTGCAGCCCCGCTTTAAACCCGTGGGCTCGCACTGCAGGAAAGGCGGTAGAAAGCAGGAGAGTCGGGTCAGCAGAGATCAGTCTGGGCGTCAGAGAGTAGGGGGAGTTTGGATTCGGGACAGAGAGCAGGGCGGCAAGAGGCAGGTTGGGGCGGTGAGGCTGAAGTTGGGGCTGAAAGGCAGGAGAAGGGCAGAGAGCAGGGCGGCGAGAGGAGCTAAACAATCCCTAAACTAAAAGCAACAGCCACTGCTCTCCTCCATAATCCGGCCCCAGGACTTCTGCAGCCCCTGAAATAGAGTAAAGGCAGCGAGATCAGGGCAGCAGAGAGCAGGTGGCAATGGAGCTGGAGAGTGGGAAAGGACGTTTGCGACTGGTCCACAGCAGTCGCTTCTTGTATTGATCGGCCAGCCCAGTTGGTTTGCAAGATTTCTTTAGTGAATCGCGTCCCTGCCTACTTTGCATGCCGTTCCCCCTCATTTGCATGTGCAAATCGGAATCGGATCAGCAGAGAAGTAAGTGAATCGGGCTGGAGTAAAATTGGATCGCAAAGGGGTCGCAAACTGATCGGTACACGATCGGTTTGCTTAGTGAATCTAGCCCTTAGTGTTTTAGCAAAAGAACAAGGAAGGGGAGAGTTTTGATTCCTGCTGTATTACCCAGTGACAGTCATTAGATGGCACTTTTGGCATCACATTGTACTGTACCCCAATTTTATTATCTGCAAGATTTGAACATTTCTCCCACAGAGTGGCATGAATCACTGCAGAAAATAGATTGTGAAACAGAACGATTTTTTTTTATATAGCTGCTGTGCGCAACAGTAAGATGTGGGAGTAATTGGTTTCTGTGGTGCTGTTTGGAGTCAAGGTTGACTATAACCTTTTTAACTGGAATCATCACTTTAAAATTTTTAATTCTTAGGTGTAAACTGCTTTAACATTTGTAAGATGTAAGCTAATCCATTGCAAGGTTATCTGTTCTAGGGCTTTTTAGTAATGATGTCTTTATACAGGTATAAAGAGAGGAGAGTTTAAAAGAAGTATGTTAAAATGTCTCTTCTCTAATGACAAGGGAAGAATAGGAAGAGATTTCACAGTTGAATCATTTGGACTGAAGGAGGGGGGGACACAAAATTCAGCAGGGAAATTAGTAAATTGCTGTGTATCCTGAGAGGGAGGGGAAGAATACTTTTTCTTCTGAAGACTTGTTGAGAACCTTCACGAGGTAACCTTGTTGTACAACATCTCAAAGACAGTGGAATCAAAATGTACAGTACCTGGATGAATACAGGAACTAATGTGAGAGTAGAAAATTACACAGAGAAGTACAATAAGGCGTTTATTAAAAATCCCAAAATAACTTGGCAGCTGTACTCGGTTGTAGGCGGTATGCAATAGAATATTAGGACTGTGTTTTGGCAATACTAGCCTTCTTCAGGAGTTCTCAAAAAACAAAGAAATCAATGTGTGAGAAATATGAAGGAAATTGTGACTAGAAGTGAATGAAAATGCAACCACGAGAGTGAATCAAATAGGAAAGATGGAGAAAAACTAGAATACAGTGTAATAAGTGGTTATACAGCATGACTAAAAGCATTGCAGTTTGGCTGTAGCGTATATGCATATGATCTTTGATTCTTTTTTTAAAAAATTATTTTTTATTAGTTTAATTATATTTTACAAGCATTATACTTGGCACATCAACATGGTAAGGAAATTCTAAGAAACATATTTATACACTTTCCTCACAATTAGGCTCAAAAACGTTGATGTATGAGCTTCACCAGAACCAGTACAGCATTGCCACGTCTACTTCTTGGAAAGTAAAACAGAGGCAGTCTCGCTACTTTTCAGTCAGCCCTCACACATTGGTGTGGTTTACAGGCCGCCTTCACAGGCAGAAGAAATGTACAGAGATTTCATTGAAGATATTCAAAACATAGCTGTGAAAAGGGAAGGACTGCTAATAGGTGATTTTAATATACCAGATGTTGATTGGGGCCTCCCTTTTGTGGAGTCTCTAGAAGTAGTGACATCCTGGATTCTCTACAGGAAGAACTGTTCCAGCAGTTGATAATGGAAGTACGAAGGTTGGGACCATACTAGACTGTGCTTATGAATGGGGAGAGTGTTTCCAATGTTATAGTAGGTGCTCATCTGGCATCCAGTGATCATCAAATGGTGTGAGGGTTCATTCAAAAATGAAAGTTTTAGACTTAAACACTAACTTTGTTCAGATGGATTATCTCAAAGAGTCATTAACTGGATGGGAACATATGGAAGTAGTAAAGCAGTGGGTAAAAATGAAAGAAGCTAGTTTAAGGGCAACAATCCATTTTGTAAGGAAAGTAAATAAAGTAAGAGGAAAATAAGGCTGCTTTAGTTCTCAAAAGTAGCAGCTGAAAAAGAGAATAGTCTTCATAGCTACATAAATTAGGGATTGGAGAAGGAGGAGGACAAGTGATTATATCTGAAAACTAAGAGAAGCAGTAAAGTAATCAGAGCCCTAGAGTTTATAGATTTATTAAAATCTTCAATACCGCTGTGGACTAACTAGGAGATCCAGGCAGTTTACAATTCTAAAAAGAATATTTAAAACCGAGAAAGACCTCTACAGTATCATGAGAGGACAGTGTATGTCATTCAACCAAGATCCAAGTATTCTAATAGGATAGAGGACAGTTGAAAAGAGCATTTAAAATGAGAGGTGGAGAATAGCCGTAGATAGCAGCAAAAACCCTATGAAAGCTTGGGTGAACAACCAGGTTTTTATTGCTGCTTTAAATTTCTTCAATGATGATTCAGCACAAATGTGCAGTGGAAGAAAATTCCAGAAGAATGATGCTGCCAAAAGAAGGTGCATTGCCTAGTGAATTCTAGCAGTGCAAATTTTCTAATCTAATTTTCTATTTGTGTGTCGCTCATACCTATACAAGATCAAGACGACTGTAAAGAGAGGTAAGAGGGGAGAGAAAGAGGAGGAAGAGAGAAGAGGTGGATAGGTAGGAGATAGAGGAAGGGGAGAGAGGAAGAAGGGAGGAAGGGGAAAGGGAGAGAGGCGAGGGTAAAGGAGATTAAGTATTGAACAGATGGGTTTTCAGTTTTCTTCGGAAGATGATGTGGCAAGGTTCGGTTCTGGTCCTTTCTGTAAGGCCATTCCAAGTTTTGACTCCTAGAAAGGTAAGCATGGAGTGGAAAACTCATTTGTAGTGAAGATCTTTTGTGGATGGGAGATCTAGTAGCATCCGGTTGAGGGTTCTGCGGGAAGTAGACCATGCTATTGAGAAGAGCTGGATGAGTGGGACCGCAGAGTTTCCATAAAGTATGCGGTGAATGATGCAAGATATTTTGAAAATTATTTGTGATGGGATGGGTAGCCAGTGCATTTGTTTGATGAAGGTTGTGACTGAGTTGTATTTTCTCAGGTTGAAGATAAGTGTTACAGCAGTGTTTTGGATGAGTTGCAGTTTGTGAATTAGAGCAGTGTTGATTCCCATGTAGATGGAGTTGCAGTAGTCCAGTTGTGATAGGATCATCAGTTGTACAATTAAGGCAAAGTGGTATTGGTGAAAGTAAGGTCTGATTTAGTCTTAACTGTCTCAGGGTGTAGAGGGATTTCTTTCGGAGACTAGATATTTGGGGTTCCGTGGTTAGAGTGGAGTTCAGTATGCAACCTAGGATTTTGGAGGACTCATCTATGGAGAGGGTTTCGCCTGATCGAAGGGTGATGCTTGTAGGTGCCGTTTGCTGGGCCATGTGGAAGTATAGAACTTTGGTTTTAGTTGTGTTTAGTTTCAGATTGTTGGTTGTTGCCAAATTTTGAATTTTTTCTATATTGTGTGAGATTTTGTTGGGTAAGTCCGATTGATTTTTGGTTATGGGAATAAGGAGAAAAATGTCATCTGCGTATGACATTATGCTTTCGTCTTCGAATTTGATATTACCTAGAGAGCTCATGAAGAGATTGAATAGGATGGGGGAGAGTGGGGAGCCTTGTGGCACACCACAGATGGCTTTCCAGGGGTTGGAGGTCTTTCTGTTCTTATTGATGATATATTCTCTGTTTTTTAGGAAATTTGAGAACCATTTTAGCACTGTGCCTGTTATGCCTATTTCTGATAGTTTTATTAGTAGTAAATATGGTCAACTGAGTCGAAGGCTGCTGAAATATCGAATTGGAGAATTGGACTAGAAAGGAATGCAGAAGATGAGATGATGAATATGGAATAGTGAGAGATGATAAATACTGTTGAAGACCTGTCTTCTTAATTTTAAATGTAAGGGTTAGTACATAGTTTGAAAATAATCTATTGTTTGATAGGAAGCCAATAGGTTTCTGTTAAAGAGGAGAAACATGATCCTATTTATGAACATGATGACATAGTAGTCTAATGGTAATATTCTGTAATGATTGCAGTTTTTTATTGTTGAGGCATGAACAGCCTAGATAGATATTGCAGTCATCTATTTTGGTTATCAGCAGTGAAAACATCAATGAGTGAAATATAACATGGTTACAGTATCAGCTGTCTGAGTGAAGTAAGCGAAGAATGTAAACGCCAGTTTTGAAAAATTGAATATTTGTGGAGCAAATGTAAGTTGAGAGTCAAGAATGACTCCCAGATATTGGAAGGAATCAACAGGTTGAATAGGAGCTCCAAAGTGAATGAGTTAGGATCTGCTTAAGTGGAAGTTAATAGGAGGTAAGTCTCTTTCAGTTGAAAGGAAGCTCTGGAATGAGGGAGCAAAGGGTGAAGGTGAAAGGGAGATAGACTCAGAAATATTGTAACTTCAGGAAATTCTTCTCCTTGGAAAAGATGGTGGTGGAGACAGATTGCATCTGATTTCATGAAAACTTAGGATAAGAACATTGAATCTGTGTGAGAGAGAAAAGGATAGTAGATGGCATGGGTAGGCTATATGGTCTTTATCTGCATTCATTTTTCTATGACCAATGTTGTGTGCATTACAGTAATCTGATTTTGATGTCATATTGGCTTATGCCATGATGCCTTGATGTATGGAGAGAGAGAATAGCTGTACCCCAATGTGTCTGACTTGTGATTTAACAGTGAGATTTTAATGTCAAGTGTGTGAGCCTTTGTGTTAAGGACCCACATAAGCTCTGTTTTTTGCTTAGGCAATTTTTTTTGTGTTTAAGCCATTCTAAATTGCTATTTAAACATGTACTCCGTCTATTCAGGGCTGTAGGTGAGTCAGCGTTGTTTGTGACACTTTTTATATTTATTTATGTATTGTAACTTCCTAGATTGTAGGATAGAGCAGGATATAAATTTTTATCAGTGGGTTATTCCTCAACAGTGGGCCAATTTTCTCAGATACTGGAGTAACCCTGAACCTTGAATCAGCCACTGAGAGAAGCTTATGGCTGATGGAAATGTTGACTGTCTGTATCAATTTGAAGTACCGTATTTGCCGGCGTATAAGACGACTGGGCGTATAAGACGACCCCCCAACTTTTACAGTTAAAATATAGAGTTTGTTATATACTCGCCATATAAGACTACCCCTTCTTCCGCACACCTTCTGCACAACAAATAAAACTTAAAAGAACATCAGAATTTATTTCAACAATTTTAATTAATTCACTAAAGCTGAATAGAACAATAAACCCATGGGAGCTGCCATGCTATTTGTTTTCTAAACTGTTAACCAAACTGAAACTGTCAATGATAGAAGGAAGATAACACATAGAGGGAGAGAGCAAGTGCCGGGCAAGTCCCTAGCAAGTTTGCTGGCATGACAGTTTCCCTTTAAAAGCCTTCAAAAGCCTCCTGTTCGCCCCCGCAACTTCCTTAAGGGCTAGACTCCACACACAGCCGCATGTGCGAGAGACGTAGTAAAGAGAAAAGGGGTGGGGCCAGAGCGCCGCTGCTTCCCGCTGTGCAGGATGAAGGAGCTGGCACCCTTGTCACACTGATGTCCCGCCATGGCCCCGCTGATGTCCCGGCAGGTTTACTAGTACCGTAAGCACCGTAAGGAGGTAAGGAAGGAGATGTTAGGGCATGTAAAGTAAGGGCATGTAAACAGTAGAGAGTTGCGCGGGGACAGAAATCCCACCCGTCCCCACCCATCCCCGCCAAAGTCCCACCCGTCCCCGTGAGGAATCCCACCCGTCCCCGTGAGGATTCCCTCCATCCCCACCCGTCCCCGCGAGGATTCCCCTCCGTCCCCGCCCGTCCCTATAAACTTCAGAAATAGTTATTTCATTTAATTATGCTACTGAATTAAAGGCTCTGGTAGAAACCCATTTACAAATAAGCAAAAAGACTTTATTAATTTGAAAATATTAATTGGGAAGAATACATACTTTGCAAATGGGTTTCTACCAGAGCCTCTAATGTTTATAAATTTTTATCAACACAACTAATATACTACTTTATCCTGAAGCAAAATAAAAAAAAAGAAATATAATTCTTTTCCTACCTTTGTTGCCTGGTTTCTGCTTTCCTCATGTTCTCATTCAATTCCTTCCATCCACTGTCTCTCTTCCTTCTGCATCTTCCATTTGCTCTGTTACTGTGCCTCTCCCTTTCTTCCCCCTTCCAAATTGGTCTGGCACCCATCTTCTTCTCTCCGCTCCCCCCATAGTCTGGCATCTGTCTTCTTCCCTGCCAGCGTCTTCTCCCTACTGTCTCTTCCCCATTTCCTTTCAGCGTCCTTCTCCCCCCATCTTCCCTTCTCCCCCCTCTGTCTTCCACATGTGCTTTCAGTGTCCTTCTCCCCCCTCTGCTTCCCCATGTCCTTTCAGCGTCCTTCTCCCTCTCTGTCTTCCCCATGGCCTTTCAGCGTCCTTCTCCACCCCCCCCCCCGTCTTCCCCATGGCCTTTCAGCGTCCTTCTCCACCACCCCCCCGTCTTCCCCATGTCCTTTCAGCGTCCTTCTCCACCCCTTTGTCTTCCCCATGTGCTTTCAGCATCCTTCTCCCCCCTCTGTCTTCCACAAGTGCTTTCAGAGTCCTCCCCCCCCCGCCCTTCCCATGGCCTTTCAGCGTCCTTCTCCACCCCTTTGTATTCCCCATGTGCTTTCAGCGTCCTTCTCCCTCCTCTGTCTTCCACAAGTGCTTTCAGAGTCCTTCCCCCCCCCTCCCGTCTTCCCCATTGCCTTTCAGCGTCCTTCTCCCCACTCCTTCTCTACCGCCCCGGGTGCAGCACAGCCGGCCAGGTCCCCTTACTTTTGTGGCACTTCCCCGACCGACTGACAACAGCCCCGGTCCGACAAACCTCCCTGCCCTTAACTGCGAATCTAAATTACCTTATTACAGCTGCTGTAAGAAGATAATTTAGATTCGCGGCTACAGGGCAGGGAGGATTGTCGGACCGGGGCTGTTGTCGGTCGGTCGGGGAAGTGCCACAAAAGTAAGGGGACCTGGCCGGCTGTGCTGCAACCGGGGTGGGGTGTGGCGGGGCGGACCGCCCCCTCCCTTGGTAGCCACTCGAACCGCAAGGCTACTCTCCTCCTTACCTGCACTGCCTGCAGCACAGAGCCAAACGGAAGTCTTCCCGACGTCAGCGCTGACGTCGGAAGGAGGGAGGGCTTTGTTTAAGCCCTCCCTCCCCTCCGACGTCAGCGCGACTTCCGTTCGGCTCTGTGCTGCAAGCAGAGAAGGTAGGGAGAAGAGCCGCGCGACTGAGTACATCCAGCCCCGCAGGAACACCGCAACCCTAGGGGGCGTCCCCACGGGATCCCCGCGACCCTAGGGGGCATCCCCACGGGATCCCCGCGACCCTAGGGGCGTCCCCACGGGATCCCCGTGACCCAAAGGGGGAACCCGCGGGATTCCCGTCGTCCCCGTTCCCGTGCAGCTCTCTAGTAAACAGTACCCGGCGTATAAGACGACCCCCGACTTTGGGGAGGATTTTAAGGTACTGAAAAGTCGTCTTATACGCCGGCAAATACGGTACTGCTAAGGGAGTTGGTACTATGTTGTTATTTCAAGCATGGCCATCTATGATGATTTATTTTTTTTATAGATAATTACCTGCATTAGTATTTTAGCTATTAGCTCTTTGCTAATGACAGTATTTAATAGTGCACTAAGACAAAAACAGATTATCGGTATTGTTTCTTAATATAAAGTGGCAAAAAAATTGGAGAACAGGTAGGTCCATCACATGTACCATGAAATAACCTGGAAAATGCTATTTGGGAATTCCTCATCTAAAAATAGTAAAAGGGGAGATTATATTCAGCAGTGTGGCACAGAATCGCAAGAAATGGAACCACCTTCATCCATCAGGAACGTGTCTCGTAGAAAATCAAGAATGGCTGTGGAAGCTATTGCTCAGACAGGGCCTTGCTCAGAGCACCTATTGCTCAATTTTGGGGAAGTCACAGACCCCACAAACAAACTCTAATTTACAAAATGATGAGCTTCCCTGGAAGCTGGCACATGGCGTCACGCTACAGGAACTGCTTTAACGAGTAAGTATTAATGCAGTTTGAATGACTTAAAGCTGCCACATTTACTTTCAAAGTTTCATCCACTTCTTGCATTGGTTTCCAAACTGTCAGTGTATTTTTTTTTTACTTACGAACTAGTTGTATATGTTTTTTTCAGCAGAATCTAGCCTCCTTAATGATAAAGACAGCAAGAGTGCACATTTGAAAGCTACCTCCCTCCCCCAACTACTACCCCAGTCCAACCAAAAGCTTGTCAGAACTGGAATAATTAGGGTTACCATATTTGTGAAGGCAAAAAAGAGGACACATTATCCCACCCCTACCACACCCACATCAGGCCTCTAACACACAATGCATAGTCATCTTGCCCTGCCTCCCACAAAGCCAGCAGCTGTGCTGTTCACTCTCCACCAAAGGAGAAAAAGTGAATTGCAGCCCACTTCCTAGGAACCGACTGCTCTTGGGAACCACGGGAGCTGTAGAATAGATAATCATGTGGTTCATGAGCAATTTGACTGTAGTCTGCTAGGCAGAAATGAGAGGAGGAAGCGGCCCAATATGCAGCTGCTCTTCAGCAGGGAAGAAGAAGAGAAAGTTAACACTGCAGCTTCTGTACATGACAGTACGTCTACTTGGGGGTAGACTCAGTCTGAGGACTTACCAGCTCTGTTATCGGCCACAGGAGTGAGCAGGTACATCTCTGAGTACTGGCTCTGAGTCTCTTTTAGCTCAGCATCTGCTCCCTCTTTCTCTCCTCCCTATTCTCGTAGCCTTTTATCTCCCTGTCCCTTCTCTCTCCCCTCCTTCACGCTCTCCCATGATCCATCATTTTTCCTCTCTTCCCTCACTCCCATTGTCTGCAATCGCTCCCTTCTGCTTCTGGATCCAACATCTTCATTTTTCTTCCCTCTTCATCTCCTATGTATCATCTCTCTCTCTCTCCTTCCTTTGTGTCCTAGGTCCAACATCTCTCTTTCCATATCCCCATGCATCATTTTTCCCTTCACCATCTTATCCAATATTTCTCCCTCTCTCACCACCGCCATGTTTCCCTTCTTCCCCCTCCATCAACTTATGCAATATTTCTCCCTCTCTCTTCCATGCACCATCTTTCCCTCCCCTCTACTATGTTAGCCAATATCTCAAATCGCCTCCCCTCCCCATGTCCAACATTTTCTCCTTCTCCAAGCAGCATTTCTCCCTCCCCTCCACCCCACTGTTGTTTCTCCACAGCCCCCTTCTTTACCCCATGTTCAGCATCTCTCCTTCCCTCCCTCATTGTCCCATTCCTAAAAATTCTCCTCTTGTTAAGGGGTCAGCGGCAGCTGGCAGCAATTCTCACACGCTGCCTGCTGCTAACCCGGAAGCTTCCTTTCTGCCACGAGAAACTGGAAATTGCCAGAGGGGGTGGGACGTGGCAGAGGCGAGACTTCCAGGTTAGTGGCAGACAGCCTATAAGAATTGCTGCCGGCTTGCCGATGACCAATTGAAGAGAGCTCCGCAGGATCCCAGCCTATTTCTCTCCAATTGATGGAAACTAGGACAAATGGGCCACATCTGTGTTTAGGTAGGGAGATGCACAGGAGGGAAGTCTCTTTCAATTGAAAGGAAGTTGTGGGATGAGGATGAATAGGATGAAGGTAAAATGGGACACTCTGAAGTAACATGAGGTAAAACTTTTGGGTTTATTTGCATCAAGCTTTCTGTTGGCAGGAATGGTACTGTCCCAGATGGTCACAAGTATTTTTCCTTTACAATTCTATCAATGGTTCCTGTATGTTTCTAGAATAGCAATATAATGTTTACATAGTTTCCAGTGGACTAGCCGGGCTCAACTATTTCTTTTTGTATACAATAAGATACTGTATGTAATGTTTTAGTTCAATGTTACATAATCTGCATTTGTCTATTGTATTTTTTTGTGTATAGTTGTCGCTGCTGCATTTGTGCATAGTTGTCTTCTGCTGCATTTATCAGTCTCATCTTTGTTTACCTCTGCATAACCATTCCTGTCTAAGGTTTTGATTTAGTTGTGCTTTCTGAAGAAACTGTTTCTTGCCACTTGTTTTCTGATTCATACGTTCTGTTGATTCTTCTTATCAAACACCCATTGTGTTAATAGATTCTTATTAATTCATTCTTTCTGCTTCTTGGAATGTTTGTCCCAAGTTTAAGGATGAAGAGAGGTTTTGGCCATTTTGCTTTTGTAACTTGAACACTTTTTGGGTATTTGGATCTGTTGATGCTGTTAAGTAGCTCTATGTATAGTCTGCATTTTTGTACGACCGATACCATCTTCAGCTTCTCACAGATTATCTAGTAAGCATTGAGGAGTTTCTTTTGTTCATACATTGTTTATGATGATTATGTGGTCAATCTGTAGTTCCAAACCTGTATGAGAATCTTGGAATTTCAAGCCGAT